>NC_090402.1:54193818-54520645 GCF_036365525.1 Heterodontus francisci
TATATGTTACAGGAAAGAGCAATGTAATTGCCAATACTCTATCCAGAATTTAAAAATAAAGGGTAAAAAAGAGGAAAACAACTCGAAGATATGACAATACTGTTGTTACCTATGTAAAATATAAAATGTTAACGATTGGAATGTTTGCAATGTTATATGTCGGTAACGTGGGAGAAAAATCACTACTACAGTATTGATTTTTCTATTCATGGGTGGAGGTGTCATGAACTTTGGAATTTGTTTTAAAAACTGTCATTTTTAATGCAGTGTAAACTGGATTTGGAGGAGACATGTGACCTTATACAAAGTTTGCAGAGACAAGCATGGTCGTGAATACCATGAGAACAAGGAACGCAGATCAAAGACTCTTTTGAAAGCAGAGTACAAGATTGTAACACCCCTAAGGACAATGGGTTTCACTCTCCCAGACTCTCAGATCATAAACAGGGAGCCAAGGGCTTTAAAAATACAAATTTGAGTTGCGATTGTTAACAAAGGAAGGCCCAGGTGGTGTTGCTAATGTCAGACATATGGACACGGAGGATTGTAAAAGGCAAACGTCTACTGACTTTTATGCTCTGGATAAATTCAAACAGGCTTCCACAAGTCTGACAGGCTGTAAGAAAGACCTGAAGACCAGCAACGGCAGCCTCAAGAGAGAGAGAGAGAGAAACACATGCTCTCAGATCACCGTTACAGTGTAAGGCTGTTAAGACTTGAAACCAATTCAAAAATTGAGGTTTGCGAAGGAGAAAAGACCAACATGGTCACCAGAGAATGCCTTATCAATGGAAGATCAGTCAAATATGCTCGAAAGAAGTGAGTGAAGCGGACATTGGATATAAAGAAGGACAGTGGGAGATCGAACCCATTGCAACTGGGAGGGGTTGGGAACTTTTAACTGCAAAGGATACCTTTTCAATGAGAAGACTGTGTCACGTATAAATGTGGTGTGGAGTTTTCAAATATGTTAGTAAGTGAATGGGAAATACTTTTCCCTGTAGTGTATTGGCTATCTACTAAGTACTGTTTAATTAATGTTGATTTTTAGTTTAGTTGTTATAGTCAAAGTCTTAAAATGTGAAATCTTGTCCTGTAATCCTTTAATCAGTCTGGGGAGTTCATATCTTTTGTTTTAAAGTTAACAGTCTCTACTAAGGTCATAACATCAGTCATTCATGTTGAATTGATGTCAGCACTAAGTGAAATGTCATGATTTGCACTATACTGAGTTTTTACTGTTCCTCAATACCAGCAATAACTCATGTCTTTCACCTCCCACAGGTCATGGGTAATGGAAAAGATGAGGGTCCTGGCCAAGGTGCACTCAAAGGAGGGTGAGCACTCTGAGTGTCCAAGGTCACATGACTCATGAGCACCCTCCACCAGCGTAGATAAACACATCTCAGTGGGTACTGCCATAGATAGCTAGGCTGTCACATGGTGAAGAGCACGTGACATGCAAGCAGGAGCAAACGCTGGCAACAGAAGTGGAGAGTCCCTGTCAGAGGACACAGGATACGCCAATCTCTGCTCAGCTGTAGGATTATGCTAAGCCTCGGGGTGATCATAAAGTTATAGAGTTTTACAGCACAGAAACAGGCCCTTCGGCCTGCGCCGACCATCAAGAACCCGCCCTAACTAATCCCATTTACCCGCACTTGGCCCGTAGCCTTGTCTGTTATGGTGTTTCAAGTGCTCATCTAAATATTTCTTGAATGTCGTGAGTGTTCCTGCCTCTACCACCCCTTCAGGCCGTGTGTTCCAGATTCCAACCACCCTCTGGGTGAAAAGAATTCCTCCTCAAATCCCCTCTAAACCTCCTGCCTCTTACCTTAAATCTATGCCCCCTGTTTATGTTCCCTCCGCTCAGGGAAAAGCTTTCTTCCTCTCTATCCTATCAATGCCCCTCATAATTTTGTATACCTCAATCAGGTCTCCCCTCAGCCTTCTCCGCTGCAAGGAAAACAACCCCAGCCTATCCAGTCTGTCTTCATAACTGAAATGCTCCAGCCCAGGCAACATCCTGGTGAATCTCCTCTGCACCCTCTCCATTGCAATCACATCTTTTCTGTAGTGTGGCGACCAGTACTGTACACAGTATTCCAGCTGTGGCCTAACCAATGTTTTATACAGTTCCATCATAACCTCCCTGCTCTTATACTCTATTCCTCGGCTAATAAAGGCAAGTATCCCTTATGCCTTCCTAACCACCTTATATGCCTGTGCTGCTGCCTACAGTGATCAATGGACAAGCACCCGAAGGTCCCTCTGACCCTCTGTACTTCCTAGGGTCCGACCATCCATTGTATATTCCATTGCCTTGTTAGTCCTCCCAAAGTCCATCACCTCACACTTCTCAGGATTAAACTCCATTTGCCACTGCTCCGCCCATCTTACCAGCCCATCTATATCATCCTGTAATCTAAGGCTTTCCTCCTCACTATTTACGACACCACCAATTTTCATGTCATCTGCGAACTTACTGATCATACCTCCTATATTCACATCTAAATCATTAATGTACACTACAAACAGTAAGGATCCCAGCACCGATCCTTGTGGTACACCACTGGTCACAGGCTTCCACTCACAAATACAACCCTCTACCATCACCCTCTGCCTCCTGCTACTAAGCCAATTTTGAATCCAATTTGCCAAATTGCCCTGGATCCCATGGGCTTTTACTTTCTTAACCAATCTCCCATGCGGGACCTTATCAAAAGCCTTACTGAAGTCCATGTAGACGACATCAACTGCTTTACCCTCATCTACACATCTAGTCACCGCTTTGAAAAATTCAATCAAGTTAGTTAGACACCATCTCCCCCTGACAAAGCCATGTTGACTATCCCTGATTAATCCCAGCCTCTCCAAGTGGAGATCATGAAAAGAGAACTTGTGGAGCAGTAAAGGGATGTGGATGTGCCTCTGCCAACATTTCCTTGGAGAGATTGCAGGAGTTTAACTCCAGCATGAGTGCCATGACATCTCAGCATTTGCACTGATGACCATCTCCATGGAGGATCAGACATGGCTGGTCACCAAGTGCATGCTGGCCCAGACCAAAGGCTTGCACAGTCAGTCTTCCACTTTACATAGGATGGAGCAAAGCCACACATTAGTGGCTCAAACCTCATTGACATGCAGCCAAGTGCTGTCGAGCTCTTGGCTAGCAGGGAAATATAGGTGGGCCATAACAGAGAAGATAGAGAATCAGAGAATCATAGAACAGTTACAGCGCAGAAGGAGGCCATTTGACCCTTCGTGACCAGGCCAGATCTCTGCAAGAACAACTCTGCTAGTCCCCCTCCCCTACCCTTTCCCTATAACCCTGCAAATTATTTTCTTCTCAGGTGCTTATCCAATTTCCTTTTGAACGCCATGATTGAATGTGCCTTCACCACACTCTCAGGTCATGTATTCTGGATCCTAACCAGTCGCTGCGTAAAAACGTTTTTCCTCAAGGTTACCTTTGATTCTTTTGCCAATCACCTTAAATTGGTGTCCCCTGGATGGGAAAGTTTCTCCCCATCTACTCTGTCCAGACCCCTCATGATTTAGAACACCTCTATCAAACCTCCTCTTAACCTTCTCTTCTCTAAGGAGAAGAAGACTAGCTTCTCCATTCTATCCACGTAACTAAAGTCCCTCATCCCTGGAACCATTCTCGTCAATCTTTTCTGCAACCTCTCCATTGTCTTCAGGATTTTGACCCAGCGACAGTGAAGGAACGGCGATATAGTTCCAAGTCAGGATGGTGTGTAAGTTGGAGGAGAACACGCAGGTGATGGTGTTCCCATGTATTTGCTGCCCTTGTCCTTCTAGTTGATAGAGGTTGCGGGTTTGGAAGGTGCTGTCTAAGGAGCCTTGGTGCATTGCTGCAGTGCATCTTGTAGATGGTACACACTGCTGCCACTGTGCGTCGGTGGTGGAGGGGGTGAATGTTTGTAGATGGTGTGCCAATCAAGCGGGCTGCTTTGTCCTGGATGGTGTCAAGCTTCTTGAGTGTTGTTGGAGCTGCACCCATCCAGGCAAGTGGAGAGTATTCCATCACACTCCTGACTTGTGTCTTGCAGATGGTGGACAGGCTTTGGGGAGTCAGGAGGTGAGTTACTCACCTCAGGATTCCTAGCCTCTGACCTGCTCTTGTAGCCACGGTATTTATATGGCTACTCTATTTAGTTTCTGGTCAATGGTAGCCCCTAGGATGTTGATAGTGGGGGATTCAGCGATGGTAATGCCATTGAACATCAAGGGGAGATGGTTAGATTCTCTCTTGTTGGAGATGGTTATTGCCTGGCACTTGTGAGGCGCGAATGTTACTTGCCACTTATCAGCCCCTGCATCCCCTTTAGAACTGTACTCTTTATTTTATATCGCCTCTCTTCACTCTTCCTTCCAAAATCTATCGCTTCACACTTCTCTGCATTAAGTTTCATCTGCCATGTGTCTGCCCATTCCACCAGCCCTGTCTATGCCCTCTTGAAGTCTATCACTTTCCTCCTCACAGTTCACAATAATTCCAAGTTGTGTGTCATCTGAAAATATTGAAATTGTGGCCTGCACACCCAAGTTCAAGTCATTAATATATATCAAGAAAAACAGCGATCAAAGAACAGACCCCTGGGAACCCGACTGCACACGTTCCTACAGTCTGAAAAACAACCGTTCACCAGTGCTCTCTACTTCCTGTCACTTAGCCAACCTTGTAAGCATGTCCCTTTTATTCCATGGACTTCAACTTTGCTGGCACTTTATCAAATGCCTTTTAGAAGTCCATGTACACCACATCAACCACATTACCCTCGTCAACCATCTATGTTACCTCATCAAAAAAACTCAAAACTAGTTAAACATGATTTTCTTTTAACAAATCCGTGTTGGCTTTCCTTAATTAGTCCATGCTTGTCCAGTGACTGTTAAATTTGTCGCGGATTATCGTTTCTAAAAGCTTTCCCACCACCGAGAATAAACTGACTGGCCTGTAGTTACTGGGCTTACCTTTACACCCTTTTTTGAACAAGGGTGCAACATTTGCAATTCTTCAATCCTCTGGCATCACCTCCACATCCAAGGAGGATTGGAAGATTATGGCCAGTGCCTCCACAATTTTCACCCTTACTTCCCTCAGTATCCTCAGATGCATCCCATCTAGTCCTGGTGACTGATCAATTTTAAGTACAGCCAGTCTTTCTAATACCTCCTCTTCAGCCATTTTTAGAGAAAGGGCACATGGCAGTGGGGACTCTTTTCATGGGGTTCCTCACTTCTCATCCTTTGCTCCCCCCACCACCACCCCCCCACCACCAAAGCAGTCAGAGCCCTACATGCTGCCTCCTGTCCCAATGACCGTATCTGCCCCTGCATAGGTGCAGGTGGGAAAGTTTTTGACAGGGCCCTCACAGGCTCCAAAACCCAGAGAGCATCTGTCACAAGCATTTCCTATGTCAGAGCAGGGGAACGAGCAGCCTGCCTCCAGCTCTGCTAAAGCCACAAGGGTTGGATTATGTAGGATTGAAGCGGATGAGAAGGATTTAATAGTTGCACAAGGGGATTCACTTGGATGTGTAAATTCTAACGTTTATTTCAAGAATGAAAGACTTTATTTGAACTCCTCATTCTCCTGGTCTCCACTTTGTTCCATTCCCCATTCATCCTGGATGGTAGCCTCCAGGTGAATGGTATGATTTGTTTTTATGAGGAGGAAAGAGTGTGAACATGATGGTTGTCAGGTTGACTGTTGCAATGAAGTGTATCTGGGGGGGGTTGGGGGTGCAGGGAAGGGCATGGGGTTTCTGATGGAATTCTAAAATGGTTTGACGTACACAGATTAAGTGAATCATGCTTGGATGAGTCCGCAGGCTTCTCTGGCTGCAGGCACCATGGCTACATCTGGCTCCTCCTCCTCGGATGCCGGCTGTTATAGAGCCATAGAGTCGTACAGCATAGAAACAGGCCCTTCGGCCCACCGCGTCCATGCCGACCATAATGCCTATCTATACTAATCCCACCTGCCTGCATTAATTCCATATCCCTCTATGCCTTGCTCATTCAAGTACCTGTCCAGATGCCTCTTAAATGTTGCTACTGTTCCTGCCTCCACCACCTCCTCTGGCAGGTCATTCCAGATACCCATTATTCTTTGTGTGAAAAATTTACCCCTTTGATCCCCTTTAAACCTCACCTTCCTTTTGCTGCAGCTGCACTCCACTCTTCAGTGCAATGTTGTGACGGAAGCAGCAAACCAAAACCATTCTGGAGACCTTTAATGGACATACTGAAGGGCGCCTCCAGATCTGGTCAGGCACCTGAAGTGCATCTTGAGCAACACACTCGCTTGTTATATTATTGCTCTGGTGACGATGCAGCTCCTGTTGTATCTCACTCCTGTTTCACTCGTAGGCTTCCTAACAGGAGTCGGCAGCCAGGTCTTAAGAGGGTAACCCTGGGTCTCCCAGAAGCCAGCTGCTGAGGCTGTGTGGAGGAAAGAAAACCTGCAGGAGATGTGATTACTGCAGAATGAATAAGTCACGGCAGCTCCCTGGATATCTGGTGCAGACATGCGCTACCTTCCAATGGTCACATCGTAGCTGGACATTGAGGGAGTGGAATCCCTTGCGATTAATGAAGACACCTTACTGATCTGAGGGCACCTTGTTTGCCACATGCTTGTATACAATGACTCCCTACACTTACCGAAACCCAGTCACTGCAGCAAAGCCGACAGCCTACTTCAGTGTTTGACTGGCCTCAACCATGGCAAAGTTCACACAATTGGCGGCCTTGGAAAACAAAGATTCGGTGACCTGGGTGGTGCACTTATGGACAGCAGATTGAGAAATCCTGCAGATGTCACCAACAGATCTCTGGAAGGAGCCAGAGATGAAGAAATTCAGGGCTGTGGTAACCTTGAAGGCCACAGTCCTCTTGTTGCAGGAGGTTGCAAATATCTACAATAACCAGCTGCGAAAGCCTAAGCCTTCTGAGACACTATTACTCTGTCATGTTGAGGAAGCTCTTCCTCTGTCTATAGACCCTGTGCTGGGGTATCACCTTCTTCGAGCTGTAGCTCCCTGTCTATCTCCTCTGACACGTGAGGCAGCATGTGGCCGCGGTGAAGTCAGCTGCTGTTGGTGATGTTGCTAGCCTTGGTGCTGTAGGTATTTCTGTTATTCCTAGTGTGGCTGCTCCTTATCAGAAGTCCAGGAACATAGGTTGCTGCCATGCTGCAGTGCAAGGAAGTTGAAATGACTGTGAGTAAACTCCAAGGCAGTACTACCAAAAAGTTGAAATTGACCCTCATAGCAGTTACTTCAAGCTTTCAGAACTAATCCTGCAAGCATAAACCTTTTACTGTGCCACAGGCTTTGTCACTCCCTGAAGTTTCCCAGCACATCAATTTCATTAAACAATAACTCACGGCCGTGCACTCACCTCAGTGATGCTGGCGAGATGCAGAGAGCTCGGCGAACCTGCGCGTTGTCTGATAGTGCCAAATTGCAGTGCTAAATTCAAAGTTAAAGACCTGTTTGCAGACTTTAATGACTTTCCCAACAGCTGCATGGGGGTTCTCCACCTGCCTGCAAACCTGCCCAGGTGAAACCCAGAAATGCGCAGAATTATGTCAGGTTCCAGACCTGCTGCCACTATTCCAGGATTTAACTTTGCACTCGCACCAAGCCTCCTCCCCTTGACAGTTAAAATTCTGCCCCTTGTTTCTGACCCTGCCCTCAGTTGCCTGTTTAAATATGCAGAGCTATGCAGAAGCTTCAGGGAGGACAGGTCAAGTTGGTGCAGAAAAATACCTGGATGAGATGTAGACACTTGGTGCAGGAGCCGCAAGTAAAACCTACTGCTACTTGTTTCGACCAAGGTGGGAGTAATGCACTGCTAACGCAGTCCCACTACTCCACAGGTCACAGCATATGAGTAAAGTTTCCCACCTACCGGAAAAATCCAAATTATTCACTTTATTTATCCCCAGAATAAAGCACGCCAAACTTGGTTTCTTTAAACAACAACAAAATTAACTATTTATTAATAAATCAAATTTTAAACAGTAATGAGATGGATCTATATGTATGAAAAGGCTTTATAACTCCTAATCTTCCTAGCCCTCATGCACACACATACATTAAATTACCAACGGTTAACTGGGAAAAAATGACTTTACAAGAGTATTTTTAGGAATAAATAAATAACAAGGTTGTAACGTTTGGTTGTATTTTCCTGAGAGGTGTCCCAAAGTCGAATAGTCAGATGCCACTCGATGGCTCTCCGGGTGAAATTAATGAACAGTCTATGGTGGGTAAGTGATCAAGGTAGTTCGTCTGCAGCAGACACCACACAGATCTTTTAGCAACAGTTTTCAGCGACAGGGCTATTTAAATTTTAAAGTAGCAGTCTCATCGTAAGGATTAGATACAGAGTAAACCTCCCTCTACACGAGGACTTACTCTTAGCAAAAGAGCCTTCTCCACAGAGCACAACAATTACAGAACTCACTCTTCAGGCAGGAATCCTTGAAGCGAGGCATCAGCAACTTGCCACACCCCCGAAACAGAGGCTTCTTTTCTCCGAAAGTCTTTCTCCACAGAGGGTAACAATTCCCCTTTTCTCTGGGTCTCTTCGTCTCTTTTCAGGCAGGTCAAAACCTCAGCTTAAATGTAGCACTTTTTCCCTTCAAATACAGAGCTTATTTTCAGAGAGAATAAGCCTTTTCCTCTGGTCGATCAACAACTCTCAGTTCCAGCCACTGCTCACAGCTCTCTGTGTACTGTTTCACTGCAGAACTGCAACTAACAGTTTTTCACAGGAGTCATAAGATCGTTGTAAAAGTTTCTGGTTGCTTGGATACAAATTTACAGCCTGTACTCTGCAAACACCAAATGCCAACACTCAATGCACAGGAAGTCCTTTTTTTCTCCTCAGTCTTAAAGGCACACAGACCTTTTAGTTTTTTGGAAAAAAAACTCTAATAACATACTTCACAGGAAAACAGTCAGATTGAACAAACAAGCAGCAAACTTAAAGGAGCCAGACTTACAATATGCCACAGGAGGGATGGTCAGTTTGGTTCAAGGCCAGAGGCCCTGAATGAATGTTGGAAACACTTTGTGGAGTGAGAAGGCCAGAGGCTCTGAATGAATATTGGAAACACTTTGTGGAGTGAGGGGACTCTGGCAGTGATTGCCAACACCTTGTAATGCATTACAGTGCGGGAAGGAGATTAACAACCTGACCAGAGCAGTCAAGGTACATTTCTAACTCCAGCTGACCTTTGCAGTCCAGGTTTGCTATGTATATGTGACACATAGGAGTGGATTTATCTGCCTGTACCAGGCACAGGATTATTTACCTGAAGCTTTGAGCAGGTCATTAGTTCCTTTAGTTTGTTGATTTCACTGACAACCGTATTTTCAGGCCCAGAATGTGCCCGGGATATATAATCTGTGCAATGTAGAAACAAACCAATGATAACAGTGACAGTAGGATACATGGCCAGGTGAAACTGAAGAAATAAGTTACTTTATGCTGGAAATGATTACACGGAGGAAGGATCTATTTTCAGTGCTGACCCTGTCTATGGATTCTTCCCACACATCCATTTTATGCTATTCTTACTGAAGTGGACAGATGGTGTCTGTTCTGAAATGACCTGGGGACTAAAATTCTGATGTCCTACAGGAAGAGCTGGTGTATTTAGCTCAGTGCACTTTATAACTCCCCCACATTTCCTGCTGTCTGTCCACAAAGCTGCTGATTGGTGTCACATGTTGAGATGACCTGGTCATTACCACTTTGCAGTTTGTGGGAGTTTGCTGTGCACATACTAACGGCTGCATTTCCTACACGACAAGTGACTACGCTTCAAAATTATTTCATTAGTAGGAAAGCGCTCTGGGATGTCCTGAAATCATGAAATGTGCTATATAAATGAAGTTATGGTTTGGCCCATTAACCATCTCACTACTGCACTGATACTGCACCAATGTATCCATGCCTGCAGCCAAGGAGCTGACAGTACAAGGGAACACAGAGTCTGGAACTATTAATACGCACTGGAAAACCTGACCCTTGACATCATGAGCGTGCAACTCATGGTCCCACTGGTAGTGGTGACCCTCAATCCACATGCTCATCAATTCAGCCATCTTTCCAATATCTCAAGGGAGGGCAGGAACATTTCTGGCAGGGTGGCCTGACTCCTTGCAAATGGTGAATCATGCTGAAGGAGACGTAGCAGCAAGGGCAGGAGAGGGAGAGGGAAGTGTCCCTCATGGTGACTGAAGGAAATATATTATTTCACACATAATACCTTAGTTAAGTTAATCATTATTTAATCTAATTACAAACCCCAAACGCCCAGCATTCAGTCATCTTCAAACCCCTATTATCCAGTCTTTAATACAATTCCAAATCTCCATTACCCAGTTTTTAATACAATTCCAAACCCCTATTACCCAGTTTTTAATACAATTCCAAATCCCTATTACCCAGTTTTTAATACAATTCCAAATCCCTATTACCCAGTTTTTAATACAATTCCAAATCCCTATTACCCAGTTTTTAATACAATTCCAAACCCTATTACCCAGTTTTTAATACAATTCCAAACCCCTATTACCCAGTTTTTAATACAATTCCAAATCCCTATTACCCAGTTTTTAATACAATTCCAAATCCCTATTACCCAGTTTTTAATACAATTCCAAATCCCTATTACCCAGTTTTTAATACAATTCCAAACCCTATTACCCAGTTTTTAATACAATTCCAAACCCCTATTACCCAGTTTTTAATACAATTCCAAACCCCTATTACCCAGTTTTTAATACAATTCCAAATCCCTATTACCCAGTTTTTAATACAATTCCAAATCCCTATTACCCAGTTTTTAATACAATTCCAAACCCCTATTACCCAGTTTTTAATACAATTCCAAACCCTATTACCCAGTTTTTAATACAATTCCAAACCCCTATTACCCAGTTTTTAATACAATTCCAAACCCTATTACCCAGTTTTTAATACAATTCCAAACCCCTATTACCCAGTTTTTAATACAATTCCAAACCCCTATTACCCAGTTTTTAATACAATTCCAAATCCCTATTACCCAGTTTTTAATACAATTCCAAATCCCTATTACCCAGTTTTTAATACAATTCCAAACCCCTATTACCCAGTTTTTAATACAATTCCAAATCCCTATTACCCAGTTTTTAATACAATTCCAAATCCCTATTACCAGTTTTTAATACAATTCCAAACCCCTATTACCCAGTTTTTAATCCAATTCCAAACCCCTATTACCCAGTTTTTAATCCAATTCCAAACCCCTATTACCCAGTTTTTAATACAATTCCAAATCCCTATTACCCAGTTTTTAATACAATTCCAAATCCCTATTACCCAGTTTTTAATACAATTCCAAATCCCTATTACCCAGTTTTTAATACAATTCCAAATCCCTATTACCCAGTTTTTAATACAATTCCAAACCCCTATTACCCAGTTTTTAATACAATTCCAAATCCCTATTACCCAGTTTTTAATATAATTCCAAATCCCTATTACCCAGTTTTTAATACAATTCCAAACCCCTATTACCCAGTTTTTAATACAATTCCAAACCCCTATTACCCAGTTTTTAATACAATTCCAAATCCCTATTACCCAGTTTTTAATATAATTCCAAATCCCTATTACCCAGTTTTTAATACAATTCCAAACCCCTATTACCCAGTTTTTAATACAATTCCAAACCCCTATTACCCAGTTTTTAATCCAATTCCAAACCCCTATTACCCAGTTTTTAATACAATTCCAAATCCCTATTACCCAGTTTTTAATCCAATTCCAAACCCCTATTACCCAGTTTTTAATACAATTCCAAATCCCTATTACCCAGTTTTTAATACAATTCCAAATCCCTATTACCCAGTTTTTAATACAATTCCAAATCCCTATTACCCAGTTTTTAATACAATTCCAAACCCCTATTACCCAGTTTTTAATACAATTCCAAATCCCTATTACCCAGTTTTTAATACAATTCCAAACCCCTATTATCCAGTCTTCAGTACAATTCCAAATCCCTATTACCCAGTTTTTAATACAATTCCAAATCCCTATTACCCAGTTTTTAATACAATTCCAAACCCCTATTACCCAGTTTTTAATACAATTCCAAACCCCTATTACCCAGTTTTTAATACAATTCCAAATCCCTATTACCCAGTTTTTAATACAATTCCAAATCCCTATTACCCAGTTTTTAATACAATTCCAAACCCCTATTACCCAGTTTTTAATACAATTCCAAACCCCTATTATCCAGTCTTCAGTACAATTCCAAATCCCTATTACCCAGTTTTTAATACAATTCCAAACCCCTATTACCCAGTTTTTAATACAATTCCAAATCCCTATTACCCAGTTTTTAATACAATTCCAAATCCCTATTACCCAGTTTTTAATACAATTCCAAACCCCTATTACCCAGTTTTTAATACAATTCCAAATCCCTATTACCCAGTTTTTAATACAATTCCAAATCCCTATTACCCAGTTTTTAATACAATTCCAAACCCCTATTACCCAGTTTTTAATACAATTCCAAACCCCTATTACCCAGTTTTTAATACAATTCCAAACCCCTATTACCCAGTTTTTAATACAATTCCAAATCCCTATTACCCAGTTTTTAATACAATTCCAAATCCCTATTACCCAGTTTTTAATACAATTCCAAACCCCTATTACCCAGTTTTTAATACAATTCCAAACCCCTATTATCCAGTCTTCAGTACAATTCCAAATCCCTATTACCCAGTTTTTAATACAATTCCAAACCCCTATTACCCAGTTTTTAATACAATTCCAAATCCCTATTACCCAGTTTTTAATACAATTCAAATCCCTATTACCCAGTTTTTAATACAATTCCAAACCCCTATTACCCAGTTTTTAATACAATTCCAAATCCCTATTACCAGTTTTTAATACAATTCCAAACCCCTATTACCCAGTTTTTAATACAATTCCAAATCCCTATTACCCAGTTTTTAATACAATTCCAAATCCCTATTACCCAGTTTTTAATACAATTCCAAACCCCTATTACCCAGTTTTTAATACAATTCCAAACCCCTATTATCCAGTCTTCAGTACAATTCCAAATCCCTATTACCCAGTTTTTAATACAATTCCAAATCCCTATTACCCAGTTTTTAATACAATTCCAAACCCCTATTACCCAGTTTTTAATACAATTCCAAATCCCTATTACCCAGTTTTTAATACAATTCCAAACCCCTATTATCCAGTCTTCAGTACAATTCCAAATCCCTATTACCAGTTTTTAATACAATTCCAAACCCCGATTACCCAGTTTTTAATGCAATTCCAAACCCCTATTACCCAGTTTTTAATACAATTCCAAACCCCTATTACCCAGTTTTTAATACAATTCCAAACCCCTATTACCCAGTTTTTAATACAATTCCAAATCCCTATTACCCAGTTTTTAATACAATTCCAAACCCCTATTACCCAGTTTTTAATACAATTCCAAACCCCTATTATCCAGTCTTCAGTACAATTCCAAATCCCTATTACCCAGTTTTTAATACAATTCCAAACCCCTATTACCCAGTTTTTAATACAATTCCAAACCCCTATTACCCAGTTTTTAATGCAATTCCAAACCCCTATTACCCAGTTTTTAATACAATTCCAAACCCCTATTACCCAGTTTTTAATACAATTCCAAACCCCTATTACCCAGTTTTTAATACAATTCCAAACCCCTATTATCCAGTCTTCAGTACAATTCCAAATCCCTATTACCCAGTTTTTAATACAATTCCAAACCCCTATTACCCAGTTTTTAATGCAATTCCAAACCCCTATTACCCAGTTTTTAATACAATTCCATACCCCTATTACCCAGTTTTTAATGCAATTCCAAACCCCTATTACCCAGTTTTTAATACAATTCCATACCCCTATTACCCAGTTTTTAATACAATTCCAAATCCCTATTACCCAGTTTTTAATGCAATTCCAAACCCCTATTACCCAGTTTTTAATACAATTCCAAATCCCTATTACCCAGTTTTTAATGCAATTCCAAACCCCTATTACCCAGTTTTTAATACAATTCCAAACCCCTATTACCCAGTTTTTAATACAATTCCAAACCCCTATTATCCAGTCTTCAGTACAATTCCAAATCCCTATTACCCAGTTTTTAATACAATTCCAAACCCCTATTACCCAGTTTTTAATACAATTCCAAACCCCTATTACCCAGTTTTTAATACAATTCCAAACCCCTATTACCCAGTTTTTAATACAATTCCAAACCCCTATTACCCAGTTTTTAATACAATTCCAAACCCCTATTATCCAGTCTTCAGTACAATTCCAAACCCCTATTACCCAGTTTTTAATACAATTCCAAACCCCTATTACCCAGTTTTTAATACAATTCCAAACCCCTATTACCCAGTTTTTAATACAATTCCAAACCCCTATTATCCAGTCTTCAGTACAATTCCAAACCCCTATTACCCAGTTTTTAATGCAATTCCAAACCCCTATTACCCAGTTTTTAATACAATTCCAAACCCCTATTATCCAGTCTTCAGTACAATTCCAAATCCCTATTACCCAGTTTTTAATACAATTCCAAACCCCTATTACCCAGTTTTTAATACAATTCCAAACCCCTATTATCCAGTCTTCAGTACAATTCCAAATCCCTATTACCCAGTTTTTAATACAATTCCAAACCCCTATTACCCAGTTTTTAATACAATTCCAAATCCCTATTACCCAGTTTTTAATACAATTCCAAACCCCTATTATCCAGTCTTCAGTACAATTCCAAATCCCTATTACCCAGTTTTTAATACAATTCCAAACCCCTATTACCCAGTTTTTAATACAATTCCAAACCCCTATTACCCAGTTTTTAATACAATTCCAAACCCCTATTACCCAGTTTTTAATACAATTCCAAACCCCTATTACCCAGTTTTTAATACAATTCCAAACCCCTATTACCCAGTTTTTAATACAATTCCAAACCCCTATTATCCAGTTTTTAATACAATTCCAAACCCCTATTACCCAGTTTTTAATGCAATTCCAAACCCCTATTACCCAGTTTTTAATACAATTCCAAACCCCTATTACCCAGTTTTTAATACAATTCCAAACCCCTATTATCCAGTTTTTAATACAATTCCAAACCCCTATTACCCAGTTTTTAATACAATTCCAAACCCCTATTACCCAGTTTTTAATACAATTCCAAACCCCTATTATCCAGTCTTCAGTACAATTCCAAATCCCTATTACCCAGTTTTTAATACAATTCCAAACCCCTATTACCCAGTTTTTAATACAATTCCAAACCCCTATTACCCAGTTTTTAATACAATTCCAAACCCCTATTACCCAGTTTTTAATGCAATTCCAAACCCCTATTACCCAGTTTTTAATGCAATTCCAAACCCCTATTACCCAGTTTTTAATACAATTCCAAACCCCTATTACCCAGTTTTTAATACAATTCCAAACCCCTATTATCCAGTTTTTAATACAATTCCAAACCCCTATTACCCAGTTTTTAATACAATTCCAAACCCCTATTACCCAGTTTTTAATACAATTCCAAACCCCTATTACCCAGTTTTTAATACAATTCCAAACCCCTATTACCCAGTTTTTAATACAATTCCAAACCCCTATTACCCAGTTTTTAATACAATTCCAAACCCCTATTACCCAGTTTTTAATACAATTCCAAATCCCTATTACCCAGTTTTTAATACAATTCCAAATCCCTATTACCCAGTTTTTAATACAATTCCAAATCCCTATTACCCAGTTTTTAATACAATTCCAAATCCCTATTACCCAGTTTTTAATGCAATTCCAAACCCCTATTACCCAGTTTTTAATGCAATTCCAAACCCCTATTACCCAGTTTTTAATACAATTCCAAACCCCTATTACCCAGTTTTTAATACAATTCCAAACCCCTATTACCCAGTTTTTAATACAATTCCAAACCCCTATTACCCAGTTTTTAATACAATTCCAAACCCCTATTACCCAGTTTTTAATACAATTCCAAACCCCTATTGCCCAGTTTTTAATACAATTCCAAACCCCTATTACCCAGTTTTTAATACAATTCCAAACCCCTATTACCCAGTTTTTAATACAATTCCAAACCCCTATTACCCAGTTTTTAATACAATTCCAAACCCCTATTACCCAGTTTTTAATACAATTCCAAACCCCTATTACCCAGTTTTTAATACAATTCCAAACCCCTATTACCCAGTTTTTAATACAATTCCAAACCCCTATTACCCAGTTTTTAATACAATTCCAAACCCCTATTGCCCAGTTTTTAATACAATTCCAAATCCCTATTACCCAGTTTTTAATACAATTCCAAATCCCTATTACCCAGTTTTTAATACAATTCCAAATCCCTATTACCCAGTTTTTAATGCAATTCCAAACCCCTATTACCCAGTTTTTAATGCAATTCCAAACCCCTATTACCCAGTTTTTAATACAATTCCAAACCCCTATTACCCAGTTTTTAATACAATTCCAAACCCCTATTACCCAGTTTTTAATACAATTCCAAACCCCTATTACCAGTTTTTAATACAATTCCAAACCCTATTACCCAGTTTTTTAATACAATTCCAAATCCCTATTACCCAGTTTTTAATACAATTCCAAACCCCTATTACCCAGTTTTTAATACAATTCCAAACCCCTATTACCCAGTTTTTAATACAATTCCAAACCCCTATTACCCAGTTTTTAATACAATTCCAAATCCCTATTACCCAGTTTTTAATATAATTCCAAACCCCTATTACCCAGTTTTTAATATAATTCCAAACCCCTATTACCCAGTTTTTAATACAATTCCAAATCCCTATTACCCAGTTTTTAATATAATTCCAAACCCCTATTACCCAGTTTTTAATATAATTCCAAACCCCTATTACCCAGTTTTTAATACAATTCCAAATCCCTATTACCCAGTTTTTAATATAATTCCAAACCCCTATTACCCAGTTTTTAATATAATTCCAAACCCCTATTACCCAGTTTTTAATACAATTCCAAATCCCTATTACCCAGTTTTTAATACAATTCCAAACCCCTATTATCCAGTCTTTAATACAATTCCAAATCCCTATTACCCAGTTTTTAATACAATTCCAAACCCCTATTACCCAGTTTTTAATACAATTCCAAACCCCTATTACCCAGTTTTTAATACAATTCCAAACCCCTATTACCCAGTTTTTAATACAATTCCAAACCCCTATTACCCAGTTTTTAATACAATTCCAAATCCCTATTACCCAGTTTTTAATATAATTCCAAACCCCTATTACCCAGTTTTTAATACAATTCCAAACCCCTATTACCCAGTTTTTAATACAATTCCAAACCCCTATTACCCAGTTTTTAATACAATTCCAAATCCCTATTACCCAGTTTTTAATACAATTCCAAACCCCTATTACCCAGTTTTTAATATAATTCCAAACCCCTATTACCCAGTTTTTAATACAATTCCAAATCCCTATTACCCAGTTTTTAATACAATTCCAAACCCCTATTACCCAGTTTTTAATATAATTCCAAACCCCTATTACCCAGTTTTTAATATAATTCCAAACCCCTATTACCCAGTTTTTAATACAATTCCAAATCCCTATTTCCCAGTTTTTAATACAATTCCAAACCCCTATTATCCAGTTTTTAATACAATTCCAAACCCCTATTACCCAGTTTTTAATACAATTCCAAACCCCTATTACCCAGTTTTTAATATAATTCCAAACCCCTATTACCCAGTTTTTAATATAATTCCAAATCCCTATTACCCAGTTTTTAATACAATTCCAAACCCCTATTACCCAGTTTTTAATATAATTCCAAACCCCTATTACCCAGTTTTTAATATAATTCCAAACCCCTATTACCCAGTTTTTAATATAATTCCAAACCCCTATTACCCAGTTTTTAATATAATTCCAAACCCCTATTACCCAGTTTTTAATATAATTCCAAACCCCTATTACCCAGTTTTTAATACAATTCCAAACCCCTATTATCCAGTTTTTAATACAATTCCAAATCCCTATTACCCAGTTTTTAATACAATTCCAAATCCCTATTACCCAGTTTTTAATATAATTCCAAACCCCTATTACCCAGTTTTTAATACAATTCCAAACCCCTATACCCAGTTTTTAATACAATTCCAAACCCTATTACCCAGTTTTTAATACAATTCCAAATCCTATTACCCAGTTTTTAATACAATTCCAAATCCCTATTACCCAGTTTTTAATACAATTCCAAACCCCTATTACCCAGTTTTTAATACAATTCCAAACCCCTATTACCCAGTTTTTAATACAATTCCAAACCCCTATTACCCAGTTTTTAATACAATTCCAAACCCCTATTACCCAGTTTTTAATACAATTCCAAACCCCTATTACCCAGTTTTTAATACAATTCCAAATCCCTATTACCCAGTTTTTAATACAATTCCAATCCTATTACCCAGTTTTTAATACAATTCCAAATCCCTATTACCCAGTTTTTAATACAATTCCAAACCCCTATTACCCAGTTTTTAATACAATTCCAAACCCCTATTACCCAGTTTTTAATACAATTCCAAAACCCCTATTACCCAGTTTTTAATACAATTCCAAATCCCTATTACCCAGTTTTTAATACAATTCCAAATCCCTATTACCCAGTTTTTAATACAATTCCAAATCCCTATTACCCAGTTTTAATACAATTCCAAACCCCTATTACCCAGTTTTTAATACAATTCCAAACCCCTATTACCCAGTTTTTTAATACAATTCCAAACCCCTATTACCCAGTTTTTAAATACAATTCCAAACCCCTATTACCCAGTTTTTAATACAATTCCAAACCCCTATTACCCAGTTTTTAATACAATCCAAATCCTATTACCCAGTTTTTAATACAATTCCAAACCCCTATTACCCAGTTTTTAATACAATTCCAAACCCCTATTACCCAGTTTTTAATACAATTCAAACCCCTATTACCCAGTTTTTAATACAATTCCAAACCCCTATTACCCAGTTTTTAATACAATTCCAAATCCCTATTACCCAGTTTTTAATACAATTCCAAACCCCTATTACCCAGTTTTTAATACAATTCCAAACCCCTATTACCCAGTTTTTAATACAATTCCAAATCCCTATTACCCAGTTTTTAATACAATTCCAAATCCCTATTACCCAGTTTTTAATACAATTCCAAACCCCTATTACCCAGTTTTTTAATACAATTCCAAACCCCTATTACCCAGTTTTTAATACAATTCCAAACCCCTATTACCCAGTTTTTAATACAATTCCAAATCCCTATTACCCAGTTTTTAATACAATTCCAAATCCCTATTACCCAGTTTTTAATACAATTCCAAACCCCTATTACCCAGTTTTTTAATATAATTCCAAACCCCTATTACCCAGTTTTTAATACAATTCCAAATCCCTATTACCCAGTTTTAATACAATTCCAAACCCCTATTACCCAGTTTTTAATACAATTCCAAACCCCTATTACCCAGTTTTTAATACAATTCCAAATCCCTATTACCCAGTTTTTAATACAATTCCAAACCCCTATTACCCAGTTTTTAATACAATTCCAAACCCCTATTACCCAGTTTTTAATACAATTCCAAACCCCTATTATCCAGTCTTCAGTACAATTCCAAACCCCTATTACCCAGTTTTTAATACAATTCCAAACCCCTATTACCCAGTTTTTAATACAATTCCAAACCCCTATTACCCAGTTTTTAATACAATTCCAAACCCCTATTATTAGTCTTCAGTACAATTCCAAACCCCTAATTACCCAGTTTTTAATGCAATTCCAAACCCCTATTACCCAGTTTTTAATACAATTCCAAACCCCTATTATCCAGTCTTCAGTACAATTCCAAATCCCTATTACCCAGTTTTTAATACAATTCCAAACCCCTATTACCCAGTTTTTAATACAATTCCAAACCCCTATTATCCAGTCTTCAGTACAATTCCAAATCCCTATTACCCAGTTTTTAATACAATTCCAAACCCCTATTACCCAGTTTTTAATACAATTCCAAATCCCTATTACCCAGTTTTAATACAATTCCAAACCCCTATTACCCAGTTTTAATACAATTCCAAACCCCTATTATCCAGTCTTCAGTACAATTCCAAATCCCTATTACCCAGTTTTTAATACAATTCCAAACCCCTATTACCCAGTTTTTAATACAATTCCAAACCCCTATTACCCAGTTTTTAATACAATTCCAAACCCCTATTACCCAGTTTTTAATACAATTCCAAACCCCTATTACCCAGTTTTTAATACAATTCCAAACCCCTATTATCCAGTTTTTAATACAATTCCAAATCCCTATTATCCAGTTTTTAATACAATTCCAAACCCCTATTACCCAGTTTTTAATACAATTCCAAACCCCTATTATCCAGTTTTTAATACAATTCCAAACCCCTATTATCCAGTTTTTAATACAATTCCAAATCCCTATTATCCAGTTTTTAATACAATTCCAAACCCCTATTACCCAGTTTTTAATACAATTCCAAACCCCTATTACCCAGTTTTTAATACAATTCCAAACCCCTATTATCCAGTCTTCAGTACAATTCCAAATCCCTATTACCCAGTTTTTAATACAATTCCAAACCCCTATTACCCAGTTTTTAATACAATTCCAAACCCCTATTACCCAGTTTTTAATACAATTCCAAACCCCTATTACCCAGTTTTTAATACAATTCCAAACCCCTATTACCCAGTTTTTAATACAATTCCAAACCCCTATTATCCAGTTTTTAATACAATTCCAAATCCCTATTATCCAGTTTTTAATACAATTCCAAACCCCTATTACCCAGTTTTTAATACAATTCCAAACCCCTATTATCCAGTTTTTAATACAATTCCAAACCCCTATTATCCAGTTTTTAATACAATTCCAAATCCCTATTATCCAGTTTTTAATACAATTCCAAACCCCTATTACCCAGTTTTTAATACAATTCCAAACCCCTATTACCCAGTTTTTAATACAATTCCAAACCCCTATTATCCAGTTTTTAATACAATTCCAAATCCCTATTATCCAGTTTTTAATACAATTCCAAACCCCTATTACCCAGTTTTTAATGCAATTCCAAACCCCTATTACCCAGTTTTTAATACAATTCCAAACCCCTATTACCCAGTTTTTAATACAATTCCAAACCCCTATTATCCAGTTTTTAATACAATTCCAAACCCCTATTACCCAGTTTTTAATACAATTCCAAACCCCTATTACCCAGTTTTTAATACAATTCCAAACCCCTATTATCCAGTCTTCAGTACAATTCCAAATCCCTATTACCCAGTTTTTAATACAATTCCAAACCCCTATTACCCAGTTTTTAATACAATTCCAAACCCCTATTACCCAGTTTTTAATACAATTCCAAACCCCTATTACCCAGTTTTTAATGCAATTCCAAACCCCTATTACCCAGTTTTTAATGCAATTCCAAACCCCTATTACCCAGTTTTTAATACAATTCCAAACCCCTATTACCCAGTTTTTAATACAATTCCAAACCCCTATTATCCAGTTTTTAATACAATTCCAAACCCCTATTACCCAGTTTTTAATACAATTCCAAACCCCTATTACCCAGTTTTTAATACAATTCCAAACCCCTATTACCCAGTTTTTAATACAATTCCAAACCCCTATTACCCAGTTTTTAATACAATTCCAAACCCCTATTACCCAGTTTTTAATACAATTCCAAACCCCTATTACCCAGTTTTTAATACAATTCCAAATCCCTATTACCCAGTTTTTAATACAATTCCAAATCCCTATTACCCAGTTTTTAATACAATTCCAAATCCCTATTACCCAGTTTTTAATACAATTCCAAATCCCTATTACCCAGTTTTTAATGCAATTCCAAACCCCTATTACCCAGTTTTTAATGCAATTCCAAACCCCTATTACCCAGTTTTTAATACAATTCCAAACCCCTATTACCCAGTTTTTAATACAATTCCAAACCCCTATTACCCAGTTTTTAATACAATTCCAAACCCCTATTACCCAGTTTTTAATACAATTCCAAACCCCTATTACCCAGTTTTTAATACAATTCCAAACCCCTATTGCCCAGTTTTTAATACAATTCCAAACCCCTATTACCCAGTTTTTAATACAATTCCAAACCCCTATTACCCAGTTTTTAATACAATTCCAAACCCCTATTACCCAGTTTTTAATACAATTCCAAACCCCTATTACCCAGTTTTTAATACAATTCCAAACCCCTATTACCCAGTTTTTAATACAATTCCAAACCCCTATTACCCAGTTTTTAATACAATTCCAAACCCCTATTACCCAGTTTTTAATACAATTCCAAACCCCTATTGCCCAGTTTTTAATACAATTCCAAATCCCTATTACCCAGTTTTTAATACAATTCCAAATCCCTATTACCCAGTTTTTAATACAATTCCAAATCCCTATTACCCAGTTTTTAATGCAATTCCAAACCCCTATTACCCAGTTTTTAATACAATTCCAAACCCCTATTACCCAGTTTTTAATACAATTCCAAACCCCTATTACCCAGTTTTTAATACAATTCCAAACCCCTATTACCAGTTTTTAATACAATTCCAAACCCCTATTACCCAGTTTTTAATACAATTCCAAATCCCTATTACCCAGTTTTTAATACAATTCCAAACCCCTATTACCCAGTTTTTAATACAATTCCAAACCCCTATTACCCAGTTTTTAATACAATTCCAAACCCCTATTACCCAGTTTTTAATACAATTCCAAATCCCTATTACCCAGTTTTTAATATAATTCCAAACCCCTATTACCCAGTTTTTAATATAATTCCAAACCCCTATTACCCAGTTTTTAATACAATTCCAAATCCCTATTACCCAGTTTTTAATATAATTCCAAACCCCTATTACCCAGTTTTTAATATAATTCCAAACCCCTATTACCCAGTTTTTAATACAATTCCAAATCCCTATTACCCAGTTTTTAATATAATTCCAAACCCCTATTACCCAGTTTTTAATATAATTCCAAACCCCTATTACCCAGTTTTTAATACAATTCCAAACCCCTATTACCCAGTTTTTAATACAATTCCAAACCCCTATTACCCAGTTTTTAATACAATTCCAAACCCCTATTACCCAGTTTTTAATACAATTCCAAACCCCTATTACCCAGTTTTTAATACAATTCCAAACCCCTATTACCCAGTTTTTAATACAATTCCAAACCCCTATTACCCAGTTTTTAATACAATTCCAAATCCCTATTACCCAGTTTTTAATATAATTCCAAACCCCTATTACCCAGTTTTTAATACAATTCCAAACCCCTATTACCCAGTTTTTAATACAATTCCAAACCCCTATTACCCAGTTTTTAATACAATTCCAAACCCCTATTACCCAGTTTTTAATACAATTCCAAATCCCTATTACCCAGTTTTTAATACAATTCCAAACCCCTATTACCCAGTTTTTAATATAATTCCAAACCCCTATTACCCAGTTTTTAATACAATTCCAAATCCCTATTACCCAGTTTTTAATACAATTCCAAACCCCTATTACCCAGTTTTTAATATAATTCCAAACCCCTATTACCCAGTTTTTAATATAATTCCAAACCCCTATTACCCAGTTTTTAATACAATTCCAAATCCCTATTTCCCAGTTTTTAATACAATTCCAAACCCCTATTATCCAGTTTTTAATACAATTCCAAACCCCTATTACCCAGTTTTTAATACAATTCCAAACCCCTATTACCCAGTTTTTAATATAATTCCAAACCCCTATTACCCAGTTTTTAATATAATTCCAAATCCCTATTACCCAGTTTTTAATACAATTCCAAACCCCTATTACCCAGTTTTTAATATAATTCCAAACCCCTATTACCCAGTTTTTAATATAATTCCAAACCCCTATTACCCAGTTTTTAATATAATTCCAAACCCCTATTACCCAGTTTTTAATATAATTCCAAACCCCTATTACCCAGTTTTTAATATAATTCCAAACCCCTATTACCCAGTTTTTAATACAATTCCAAACCCCTATTATCCAGTTTTTAATACAATTCCAAATCCCTATTACCCAGTTTTTAATACAATTCCAAATCCCTATTACCCAGTTTTTAATATAATTCCAAACCCCTATTACCCAGTTTTTAATACAATTCCAAACCCCTATTACCCAGTTTTTAATACAATTCCAAACCCCTATTACCCAGTTTTTAATATAATTCCAAACCCCTATTACCCAGTTTTTAATATAATTCCAAACCCCTATTACCCAGTTTTTAATACAATTCCAAATCCCTATTACCCAGTTTTTAATATAATTCCAAACCCCTATTACCCAGTTTTTAATACAATTCCAAACCCCTATTACCCAGTTTTTAATACAATTCCAAACCCCTATTACCCAGTTTTTAATATAATTCCAAACCCCTATTACCCAGTTTTTAATATAATTCCAAACCCCTATTACCCAGTTTTTAATATAATTCCAAACCCCTATTACCCAGTTTTTAATATAATTCCAAACCCCTATTACCCAGTTTTTAATATAATTCCAAACCCCTATTACCCAGTTTTTAATACAATTCCAAATCCCTATTACCCAGTTTTTAATACAATTCCAAACCCCTATTACCCAGTTTTTAATACAATTCCAAACCCCTATTACCCAGTTTTTAATACAATTCCAAACCCCTATTACCCAGTTTTTAATACAATTCCAAACCCCTATTACCCAGTTTTTAATACAATTCCAAATCCCTATTACCCAGTTTTTAATACAATTCCAAATCCCTATTACCCAGTTTTTAATACAATTCCAAACCCCTATTACCCAGTTTTTAATACAATTCCAAACCCCTATTACCCAGTTTTTAATACAATTCCAAACCCCTATTACCCAGTTTTTAATACAATTCCAAACCCCTATTACCCAGTTTTTAATACAATTCCAAACCCCTATTACCCAGTTTTTAATACAATTCCAAATCCCTATTACCCAGTTTTTAATACAATTCCAAACCCCTATTACCCAGTTTTTAATACAATTCCAAACCCCTATTACCCAGTTTTTAATACAATTCCAAACCCCTATTACCCAGTTTTTAATACAATTCCAAACCCCTATTACCCAGTTTTTAATACAATTCCAAACCCCTATTACCCAGTTTTTAATACAATTCCAAATCCCTATTACCCAGTTTTTAATACAATTCCAAACCCCTATTACCCAGTTTTTAATACAATTCCAAACCCCTATTACCCAGTTTTTAATACAATTCCAAATCCCTATTACCCAGTTTTTAATACAATTCCAAACCCCTATTACCCAGTTTTTAATACAATTCCAAACCCCTATTACCCAGTTTTTAATACAATTCCAAACCCCTATTACCCAGTTTTTAATACAATTCCAAATCCCTATTACCCAGTTTTTAATACAATTCCAAACCCCTATTACCCAGTTTTTAATACAATTCCAAACCCCTATTACCCAGTTTTTAATACAATTCCAAATCCCTATTACCCAGTTTTTAATACAATTCCAAACCCCTATTACCCAGTTTTTAATACAATTCCAAACCCCTATTACCCAGTTTTTAATACAATTCCAAACCCCTATTACCCAGTTTTTAATACAATTCCAAATCCCTATTACCCAGTTTTTAATACAATTCCAAATCCCTATTACCCAGTTTTTAATACAATTCCAAATCCCTATTACCCAGTTTTTAATACAATTCCAAATCCCTATTACCCAGTTTTTAATACAATTCCAAACCCCTATTACCCAGTTTTTAATACAATTCCAAACCCCTATTACCCAGTTTTTAATACAATTCCAAACCCCTATTACCCAGTTTTTAAATACAATTCCAAACCCCTATTACCCAGTTTTTAATACAATTCCAAACCCCTATTACCCAGTTTTTAATACAATTCCAAATCCCTATTACCCAGTTTTTAATACAATTCCAAACCCCTATTACCCAGTTTTTAATACAATTCCAAACCCCTATTACCCAGTTTTTAATACAATTCCAAACCCCTATTACCCAGTTTTTAATACAATTCCAAACCCCTATTACCCAGTTTTTAATACAATTCCAAATCCCTATTACCCAGTTTTTAATACAATTCCAAATCCCTATTACCCAGTTTTTAATATAATTCCAAACCCCTATTACCCAGTTTTTAATACAATTCCAAACCCCTATTATCCAGTTTTTAATACAATTCCAAATCCCTATTACCCAGTTTTTAATACAATTCCAAACCCCTATTACCCAGTTTTTAATACAATTCCAAACCCCTATTACCCAGTTTTTAATATAATTCCAAACCCCTATTACCCAGTTTTTAATATAATTCCAAACCCCTATTACCCAGTTTTTAATACAATTCCAAATCCCTATTACCCAGTTTTTAATACAATTCCAAACCCCTATTACCCAGTTTTTAATACAATTCCAAACCCCTATTACCCAGTTTTTAATACAATTCCAAACCCTATTACCCAGTTTTTAATACAATTCCAAATCCCTATTACCCAGTTTTTAATACAATTCCAAACCCCTATTACCCAGTTTTTAATACAATTCCAAACCCCTATTACCCAGTTTTTAATACAATTCCAAATCCCTATTACCCAGTTTTTAATACAATTCCAAATCCCTATTACCCAGTTTTTAATACAATTCCAAACCCCTATTACCCAGTTTTTAATACAATTCCAAACCCCTATTACCCAGTTTTTAATACAATTCCAAACCCCTATTACCCAGTTTTTAATACAATTCCAAATCCCTATTACCCAGTTTTTAATACAATTCCAAATCCCTATTACCCAGTTTTTAATACAATTCCAAACCCCTATTACCCAGTTTTTAATATAATTCCAAACCCCTATTACCCAGTTTTTAATACAATTCCAAATCCCTATTACCCAGTTTTTAATACAATTCCAAACCCCTATTACCCAGTTTTTAATACAATTCCAAACCCCTATTACCCAGTTTTTAATACAATTCCAAATCCCTATTACCCAGTTTTTAATACAATTCCAAATCCCTATTACCCAGTTTTTAATACAATTCCAAACCCCTATTACCCAGTTTTTAATATAATTCCAAACCCCTATTACCCAGTTTTTAATACAATTCCAAATCCCTATTACCCAGTTTTTAATACAATTCCAAACCCCTATTACCCAGTTTTTAATACAATTCCAAACCCCTATTACCCAGTTTTTAATACAATTCCAAACCCCTATTACCCAGTTTTTAATACAATTCCAAACCCCTATTACCCAGTTTTTAATACAATTCCAAATCCCTATTACCCAGTTTTTAATACAATTCCAAATCCCTATTACCCAGTTTTTAATACAATTCCAAACCCCTATTACCCAGTTTTTAATACAATTCCAAACCCCTATTACCCAGTTTTTAATACAATTCCAAACCCCTATTACCCAGTTTTTAATACAATTCCAAACCCCTATTACCCAGTTTTTAATACAATTCCAAACCCCTATTACCCAGTTTTTAATACAATTCCAAACCCCTATTACCCAGTTTTTAATACAATTCCAAACCCCTATTTCCCAGTTTTTAATACAATTCCAAACCCCTATTACCCAGTTTTTAATACAATTCCAAACCCCTATTACCCAGTTTTTAATACAATTCCAAACCCCTATTACCCAGTTTTTAATACAATTCCAAATCCCTATTACCCAGTTTTTAATACAATTCCAAACCCCTATTACCCAGTTTTTAATACAATTCCAAACCCCTATTACCCAGTTTTTAATACAATTCCAAATCCCTATTACCCAGTTTTTAATACAATTCCAAATCCCTATTACCCAGTTTTTAATACAATTCCAAATCCCTATTACCCAGTTTTTAATACAATTCCAAATCCCTATTACCCAGTTTTTAATACAATTCCAAATCCTTATTACCCAGTTTTTAATACAATTCCAAATCCCTATTACCAAGTTTTTAATATAATTCCAAACCCCTATTACCCAGTTTTTAATACAATTCCAAATCCCTATTACCCAGTTTTTAATACAATTCCAAATCCCTATTAACCAGTTTTTAATACAATTCCAAATCCCTATTAACCAGTTTTTAATACAATTCCAAATCCCTATTACCCAGTTTTTAATACAATTCCAAATCCCTATTACCCAGTTTTTAATACAATTCCAAACCCCTATTACCCAGTCTTCAACACAATTCAGAACCCAGATTCCCAGTATTTCATTAAATTCAACACCCGAATTACCCAGTATTACAATTCCAAACCCCTATTACCCATTACTTAATATAATTCCACAACCCATATGAAATATAATTCCACACTCGTATCACCCAGTGGTTAAATATAATCCAAGATCTATAGTTACCTGAAAGACGACTTCTTGCTTTAAATCCACTAGCTGATGACCGACCACTGCCAGATCTCAGAGAGGAAGCATCGATCTAAAAGGGATAGGCATAATAATGAGAAATTTTTTAGAATAACTTCTCTCGTATTTGGTGTTATTTCAGAGGCCAGCAGGACGGGTCATGGCTCGGGGGCAGGCTCCGGGAGGGATGCTGCTCAGGAGCCCAGGGTTGGGGTCTGGGAGGAACGCTGCTCAGAGGTCTCAGAGTGCCGCTTGAGGGCAGAAGAACACTGCTCGGGGGCAAACGGACACTGCTCGGGGGGCAGAAGGACACTGCTCGGGGGCAGAAGGACACTGCTCGGGGGGCAGAGAGAGACACCACTTAGGGGTTCGGGGGGAAAAAGACACTGCTTGGGGGCAAAGAGACACCTGCCCTCAAGCCTGTTCTGCCAGTCACTGAGACCACAGCTGATCTGTATCTCAACAGCCCTTGATACCCTTACCCAATAAAAATCTATTTCTCTCAGTCTTCAAATTTCAGTTGATCACAGCATCCACAGCCTTTGGGGGTGTTAGAACAGGAGGCCATTCAGCCCCTCAAGCCTGTTCTGCCATTTAACTGGATCATGGTTAATCTGTATCTTAGCTCCATCACTCCCCTTGGTTTCACAATCATTCATACATCTGACAAAAAATGATCACTCAATTGATCCCCAGCCTCAACAGCCTTTTGGGAGGGGGAAGAGTTCCAGATTTCCATTAGCCTTCTGTGAAGAAGTGCTTCCTGATTTCACCCCAGATTATGCCTCATTGTTCTGGACTCCCCCACCAGAGGCAATAGTTTCTCTCTCGCTACCCTATCAAATCTCTACCATTTTAAGCAACTTGATTAATTTACCCCTCAACCATCTGAACTCAAGTGACGGAAAATAGCTGAAGTTGACCTTTAAAAAAGGTTAGTGTTGACTGCCAGACTAGCTTGCATCTAATGGAGTTTTTCTGTTCCCATAGATGCCTTTCTTCTGGATTAACAAGTTGTGATGACTATCCCTCTAAATTCAGACAGTGACCTAGACACAGAAACAGAAGCAAACTGGCTCCATCCTTACACGTTTCAGTGCATATTTTTCCAAGTTCAGCAGCTTTCTCCGGTTGGAAAGTATGGTTTCTCGCTCTTTCTTCTCCATGCTGTATGACTTCTCCAGGGCATCTAACTCGATCTTTATACAGGGAAAAATAAATATCAACCAACAGCAGCTTAACATCGCTGAAGGCACCATTTCAAATATTTAGCATATATATGTTGCTGGAAGACACTAGTCAGAAAAATTGAGGCACGTGTTATTACAGGGTATGTGTCGATGCTGATAGAGAGATGGTGAGGGAGCAGAAAGCAAACAGTAAAGACAAATAGATGTATTTCAGGCATGTAGCCTAGTGATCGTGCTGGAACCCATTTCATTTTCCATTTATGTACATGTTTTGAACAGAACCACAAGAGATACACATCAAATCTGCTGAGGGCGAGCAACCAGTGAAGGGGAATACAGAAAGATTGCACGAGTGCACAGACTTAGTGCGGTGGGCAGATGGGGGGCAGTTACAGTTTAATGTACAACAAGATGAGGTAGTGCATTCTCAGGAAATGGAAAGGGACAGAAAGTACATTCCAAATGGTTAAATTGTTAATAGAGAAGCAGGATCTGGAGTAGCAGATACATAAATCCTTAAAGGTTAAAATGCAGGTAAGAAAAGAAAATTGAATTTAAAGTTGCATACATGAAGCATCAAACATAAAGGAAAAGAAAAGCTAAATTAGTATAGGACATTAATGAGGACGCAATACTGTGCATGATCCTGAGAACCACATTTTAGGGAGGATAGAATCCAGGAAGGGCAACAATGAAAATTCACGAGAATGATAACAGCAATGAGAGGGTCATTTAAGAAGACCAGCTCAAAAAAATTCATCCCAATTACTTTGGAAGAATGATTGCTGGAGTTACAGGACTATATTTTCCACACAGAGGATTATCAGAACATAGAGTGCGTTACCACAGTGACTATTGAGATAGAGGGGAATATAGGGACTGGTGGGGATGCGGTAGGAATATAGGATTAGTGTATTATTAGTATAAATGGGTGGTTGATGGTCGGCACAGACTCGGTGGGCCGAAGGGCCTGTTTCAGTGCTGTATCTCTAAAACTAAAACTAAAAGAAGAAACATAACATATAAGGAAATTGGATAATTACTTTAAAAAATATTTAAAAGAGTTACAGATAGGGCTTGAAATTGGAATTAGACAGTCTGGGAGACAGCAACACAGGTTCAATGGCACTCTGCATCTAATCCATGCTGTTCCTGCCTTGGGCATGTTTGATGGAACAGTGTAGAGGGAACTTTACTCTGTATTTAACCCGTGCTGTGCCGACCCTGGGAGTGTTTGATGGGACAGTGTAGGGGGAGGTTTACTCTGTATCTAACCCAATTTTTTTTTCTTTTTTTTAATCTTTTCTTTATATGGGGGCAGTGTAGAGGGAGCTTTACTCCATATCTAACCCCCTTTTTTTCCCATTCCCGTGCTGTACCTGTCTTGGGAGTGTTTGATGGGAAATGTAGAGGGAGCTTTACTCTGTATCTAACCCGTGCTGTATCTGCCCTGGGTGTGTTGACAGGGACAGTGTAGAGGGAGCTTTACTCTGTATCTAATCCATGCTGTACCTGCCCTGGGTGTGTTTGATGGGACATTGTACAGGGAGATTTACTCTGTATCCAGGATGTTCTCTGTGTTGAAAGATTTCAGTCCTTACCCACATGTTTTTCCGGGCCTCTGCAGCTTCTCGAGACACCTGGGCTAATGCGGTGAGCTCAGCTTTGTGTGCATCCACGATCGCGCTGAAGTTGTCCACTCTCTGAGGTATGAACGCCGCATCCTAGAAAAATACAAAGTCAGTAGATAAAGTCTGAAGTAATAAATAGCCACTCAACCCATCACTTCCATTGCATCCAGAGTCCAAATATGTTTCTAGCACAGATCTCCACTTTCACACCTGTCACACCCCTGCTTTCAGAGACACGAATTTCGTGCCCCTACCTGCCTCGGAATTAAAGTGAGTAGTATAGCTCAGCGATCCTCACCTTTCTCAATAGATGTCAATGCAATTTTTATTACAGGAGCTAACTGAATCTGATCCATCCCATTTTGCTGGAACTAAATTCCTCATCATCAGTGTTCCGTGAGCAAAAAGGATTCTAATCTCTAATCTAGTTTAATGCTTATGACTACTGTACTGTACACCCCCATGCAGTGCCTTGTGCTGTTTCTCGATGTTGGAGGTACTATAAAGGGGTAAGTTCTTGTTGTTGTTGTGACCCTTTGTTCCACACTCGCTTTCCAAATACCACAGCTTGTGTACTTCAACCTTATCAATCCCTCCATTATTTTGAAGAGTTTTATCTTGACTCCTTCCGATTTTTTCTTCAGTGCCAGTGAGTTGAGTCACTTGAGTCTTTTGTTATAACCCAGTGCCGATGCCTGGATTAATTCTGGTCATTTCTCTCTGAACCTTTTGTAATGAACCCGCATCCTTTTTAAAATAGCTTGTGCTGACTTGTATTCTAGATGCAATCCACTATCTGATTTTCCTGATTTTTGCCTCACCCTAAGCAGATGCATTCAGGATACGGAACAATTCCTGTATCCTTTTGTTTCTCAACCTGTACTAGTGGAAACCTCATCATATTATTCATCTTGTTACTCTTACCTTAAAAACTAGAGTCTCTCGTCCCTGAGCCTTAAGTATTGATCATCCCTTTAAGACTTTGCCCAATCTCACGACCTCACTAGCAGTTGGCCAAATAGAGCTCTTTCATGTTATATACACATTTCCTGCTCCCTCTGAGTTCAAGGCCCATTCCAGGACATGTATAATCCCAGATAAGCATTCAGTGCAGTACTGAGGGAGCACTGTACTGTTGGAGGTGCCATCTTTCAGATGAGACATTAAAGCGAAGCTCTGGGCGCAAAAGATCTCATCTTGGTGCATATCATTCCCAAATATTGACAACAGCAAGGGGAGACGGAGAGAGAGGTATTGTAGAAAATCCGAGACACAGCATCCTCCATTTATCACCTTCCTGTCTCAAGCAGTGATGTTGCTGAACTATACACACCAGCAAGGTCCAGAGTTTGAAATCTCTGGCTTGCGCTGAGTTCGCTAACTGCACCTTTGGATTAAAGGATCAACAATAAGTCACCCAGCGTTCTCATTCCTGATTACTCTCCAGTGACCTCTCTGCTGGGAGGTGCCCATGTGGGTGCCGGGTGAGAACAATATTGAACTGGGCTGTGATGACCACTTTGAATAACTCCCATGCCACTCAGTTTGGGTTTATACATGGCTGAGATATTGGAAGGTACCCTGTACCCATGGAACCTGTACCCCAGAAACAACCAACATTTCGGGAGAGTAATTACCAGCGAAACAGAAACTTTTATATTTTTAATTTTTTTCCTTCCCTTTCTTGTGTCTGCTGTCAGCTATCCCTGAGTGGACAGCAATTTCACCTTAGAGTCAGAAGGTCGTGGGCTCAAGATTCACTCCACAGACTTGAGCCCATAATCCAGGCTGACATTCCAATGAAATACTGAGTGAAGGAGTGCTGCACCGTTGGAGGTGCTGTCTTCTGGATGAGATGTTAAACTGCAGCCCTGTCTTGCCTGCTCAGCAGCACTCAATTTGCACAAAGTTCCCACAAACAGCAATGTGATAATGACCAAATAATTTGTTTTTTTTGGCGATGTTGATTGAGGGGTAAATATTGGTCAGGACACAGGTAAGAATTAAAAGGTTTTATCTATTGAGTGAATCTGTAAGTTATAGTCTGATTAAACTCATGAGATGCTATGTCTTAAATTAGTTTAGAACTAAGTTGTGGACTTTGTGTTTAGAAGCATGTTGTTAAATATGAGATGTATATCGGTATACTGTAGTGGGGAGCTGGTGAGAGACAGTGTTTATTTTCACAACCATAGCAGAAGTAGCGTTGCTATGAGACCGGATGCCCATTCTGCATTTCAAACTAAGACAGCTTCAGTCACAATAGGGGATAGACTTGGTAGGGCTCATGAAGGATGATAATGCAAATAAAGATATTCAGAGACCATTCAAGACTTGAATTGACATCAAACATTCCCCATTGTGTGACAATGACTGGGCCATCAAGCTGTCTGCAGAGACAATGTACAGAGGGTAGGGTCATATCTGCTGTAATCTGATTACTATAACCTAACCAAGAAGAGACAATGTACAGAACTTCTTTCAATCATAAGGTCAGAAGTGGGGATGTTCGCTGATGATTGCACAATGTTCAGCACCATTCGTGACTCCTCAAATACTGAAGCAGTCCGTGTAGAAATGCAGCAAGACCTGGACAATATCCAGGCTTGGGCTGATAAGTGGCAAGTAACATTTGCGCCACACAAGTGCCAGGCAATGACCATCTCCAACAAGAGAGAATCTAACCATCTCCCCTTGACATTCAATGGCAGTACCATCGCTGAATCCCCCACTATCAACATCCTAGGGGCTACCATTGACCAGAAACTGAACTGTAGTAGTCATATAAATGTTGTGGCTACAAGAAAGGGTCAGAGGCTAGGAATCTGCAGCGAGTAACTCACCTCCTGACTCCCCAAAGCCTGTCCACCATCTACAAGGCACAAGTCAGGAGTGTGATGGAATACTCTCCACTTGCCTGATTGGGTGCAGCTCCAATAACACTCAAGAAGCTCGACACTATCCGGGACAAAGCAGCCTGCTTGATTGGCACCCCATCTACAAACATTCACTCCCTCCACCATCGACATACAGTGGCAGCAGTGTGTACCATCTACAAGATGCACTGCAGCAACTCACCAAGGCTCCTTAGACAGCACCTTCCAAACCCGCGACCTCTACCAACTAGAAGGACAAGAGCAGCAGATGCATGGGAACATCACCACCTGCAAGTTCCCCTCCAAGTCACACACCATCCTGACTTGGAACTATATCGCCGTTCCTTCACTGTCACTGGGTCAAAATCCTGGAACTCCCTTCCTAACAGCACTGTGGGTGTACCTACCCCACATGGACTGCAGTGGTTCAAGAAAGCAGTTCACCACCACCTTCTCAAGGGCAATTAGGGATGGGCAATAAATGCTGGCATAGCCAGTGACGCCCACATCCCATGAATGAATTTTAAAAAAACTTGAGGTTAAACCTGACCAAAGGGTTAAGGTGGACTAAAGCCTAATATGGGAGGAAAGAACCCTTGGAGAGAGCCATAAATGACAGGTGCTGGGACAGCTCGGCACGCACCAATTCAAGAAAGCAACATACAGTCAACAGAACACCTCAAGAAAGAAGACGGCGCCACAGCAGCTCGGAAGGCAAGGACCGAGGACACCCTATATCCTGCTGTATAACTATTGCTGTTGATTAAGTATTGCTTGTATATTCTTGCTGTACTTAATAAACTATTTATCTTGATTAACAAACAAGAGGTCATACCTTGTGGGTCAAAACCTAGTCAACAAGCCCCCTAAACACACAAAAATCTTACACACAGGGGATAAATCCACTGCTCTTCTTCAAACTGGTGCCGCGGTATTTTTTACATCCACCTGAGAGGGCAGACAGAGCCTCGGTTTAACATCTCATCCAAAAGATGGCACCTCTGGCAGTGCACCAGTCCCTCAGTACTGCACTGGATTATCAGCTTTGATTTTTAAGCTCAAGTCCTAGAGTGGGATTTGAACCCACAACCTGCTACCAACAGTGCCACGGCCATGTTGCTCTTTGAGAGATTAATATTTCCAGGACACCAGGGAAAATTCCACTGCTTTTCAAGTGGTGGTTTAAACTAGCAATCAGGCTTATGACCCTCCTTCGTACCTTTCCACAGCCTCAATCTCACCCACTTTAAAAGGAGGACCAAACCTCAAGACAGTATTCCAAATAAGGTCTAACTAAGGTCTTGTACAAGAACAAAATTTTTTTTTATGTATTCATTTTAGAGGATGGGGGTATCGCTGGCAAGGCCAGCATTTATTGCTCATCCCAAATTCCCCTCCAGAAGGTGGTAATGACCTGCCTTCTTGATCCACAGTCCATGAGATGTATGAGTTACTACAGTACTGTTAGGTAGAGGGTTCCAGAATTTTGATGCAGCAATGATTAAGGGAGGATGGTTTATTTCCAAGTCACGATAGCATGTGACTTTGAAGTGAACTTGCTGATGGTGGTGTTCCCATGCATCTGCTGCCCTTATCCTTCTAGGTAGTCGAGGTTCCGGGTTTGGAAGGTGCTGTTGAAGGAGCCTTGGTGAGTTGCTGCAGTGCATTTTGCTGCCACTGTGCATCGGTGGTGAAGGGAGTGAATGCTGAAGGTGGTGGATGGGATGCCAATCAAGTGGGCTGCTTTGTCCTGGATGGTGTCGAGCTTTTTGAGTGTTGCTGCACCCATCCAGGCAAGTGGAGCGTATTCCATCACACTCCAGACTTGTGCCTTGTAGATGGTGGACAGGCATTAGGGAGACAGGAGATGAGTCACTCGCCGCAGAATTTCCAGCCTCTGACCTGCTCTTGCAGCCACAGCATTTCTGTGGCTGGTCCAGTTCAGTTTCTGGTCAATGGAAACCACAGGATGTTGACAGTGGGGGATTCAGTGATGATAATGCCACTGAACATCAAGAGGAGATAGTTAGATGGTCATTGCCTGGCACTTGTGTGGCACGAATGTTACTCGCCACTTATCAGCCCAAGCCTGGATATTGTCCAGGTCTTGCTGTATTTCTACATGTACTGTTTCAGTATCTGAAGAGTCGCGAATGGTGCTGAACATTGTGCAATCAGCAGTGAACATCCCCACTTCTGACCTTATGATTGGAGGAATGTCATTGATGAAGTAGCTGAAGATGGATGAGCCTAGGACACTACCCTGAGGAACTCCTGTAGTGATGTCCTGGAGCTCAGATGATTGACCTCCAACAACCACAACCATCTTCCTTTGTGCTAGGTATGACTCCAACCAGTGGAGAATGTTTCCCGATTTCCACTGACTCCAGTTTTCCTAGGGCTCCTTGATGCCATACTCGGTCAAATGAAGGACATATGGAAGACTGCCCAGTTAAGGTCAGGGTCGGGTATCGACTAACCACAGTAGAGTTTGGATCGCAGGGAACACTGGTCACTCTCACCTGTCTGGCCTGTCTTGGTGGGTCTTGGCCAGTCATTAAAGACCAAGTGACCAGTTGCAAAGTTTACAGACAACTGACTCCTTCCAACACATGCCCATGGAATCAGGGTTCCCAGTTAACATTGTTGTCATTAGGGCTGAATCAGTTTCACGTAACCATCTATTGTAAACATATTGCTAGCAGTACATCATACAGGATGCTCCTGAATCTTCCTCTCACACTTCCACACCAGTCATAGATCTGTATCCACCAGTACTGTATCACAGTGTCATACACTGACAGACCAGTACTGTATCCCAGTGTCATACAGTGATAGACCTGTACCCACCAGCACTGTACCCCAGTATTATACAGTGACAGACCAGTACTCACGGTTAACTCCAGAAAGCTGGTTATTGAAGGATAATGCTGGAGCCGATATTTACACAGTTTCACATTTATTGTGCAGAATAAAAGGATTACAAACATGTAGCTCCTCACTCAAACCCTCCACCAGTCTCAATGAGTGTCTGTTTATAAATGCTCAACTAAGACCCGAATTAACACCCTTCACCTGCACATAATCAAACCATTGATACACGATTAACACCCACCAGTACTGTACGCTAGTGTTATACTGTGACAGTCCTGTACCCACCAGTACTGCACCCATGTTATAGTGACAGACCTGTACTGTACCCCAGTGTCAGACAGTGACAGACCTGTGTCCACCAGCACTGTACCCCTGTGCAAAACAGTGACAGACCTGTACCCACCAGTACTGTACCCCAGTGTCAGACAGTGACAGACCTGTATCCACCAGTACTGTACCCCAGTGTCAGACCTGTATCCACCAGTACTGTACCCCAGTGCTATACAGTGACAGACCTGTAGCCACCAGCACTGTACCCATGTTATACAGTGACAGACCAGTACTGTACCCCAGTGTCATACAGTGGCAGATCTGTACCCACCAGTGCTGTACCCCAGTGCAAAACAGCGACAGACCTGTACCCACCAGTAATGTACCCCAGTGTGAAACAGTGACTGATCTGTACCCACCAGCACTGTACCCCAGGCTTTTACGATGACCGGCCTGTACTCACAGTTGAACTCCAGAAAGTTTGTTTTGGAAGGATAATGCTGGAGCCGATATTTACACAGTTTCACATTTATTGTGTGGGGTAAAAGGATTACAAACATGTAGCTCCTCACTCAAACCCTTCACCAGTCTCAGTGAGTGTCTGTTTGTAAGTGCTCAACTAAAACCCCAATTAATACCCTTCACCTGCACATAATCAAACCATTGATATATGATTAACTGATTAACACCCACCAGTACTGTACGCTAGTGTCATACAGTGACAGTCCTGTACCCACCAGTACTGCACCCCAGTGTTATACAGTGACAGTCCTGTACCCACCAGTACTGTACCCTAGTGTCATACAGTGACAGTCCTGTACCCACCAGTACTGTACCCCAGTGTTATACAGTGACAGTCCTGTACCCACCAGTACTGTACCCCAGTGCTATACAGTGACAGTCCTGTACCCACCAGTACTGTACCCCAGTGTTATACAGAAACAGACCTATACCTACATGTACTGTACTTCAGTGTGAAACAGAACAGAACTATACCCACCAGTACTGTACCCCAGTGCTATACAGTGACAGTCCTGTACCCACCAGTACTGTACCCCAGTGTTATACAGTGACAGTCCTGTACCCACCAGTACTGTACCCCAGTGTTATACAGAAACAGACCTCTACCTACATGTACTGTACTTCAGTGTGAAACAGAACAGACCTATACCCAATACTGTACCCCAGTGCTATACAGTGACAGTCCTGTACCCACCAGTACTGTACCCCAGTGCTATACAGTGACAGACCTGTACCCACCAGTACTGTACCCCAGTGCTATACAGTGACAGACCTGTACCCACCAGTACTGTACCCCAGTGTTAGACAATGACAGACCTGTACCCACCAGCACTGTACCTCAGTGTGAAACAGTGACAGACCTGTACCCACCAGCACTGTACCCCACTGTTAGACAGTAGCAGACCTGTATCCTGTACTGTATTGTTATACAACAACAGACCTGTACCCACCTGTACCCTAGTGCTCTACAGGTCAAGACAGAGCCCAGGTTTGTAGGAGCAAACTTTTTGACAGGTTGAGTGGACTTGGTATAAAAGTTTCACCCACCCAGTGTTGCAGTGCAGTGAAACAGATGGAGGTGTCGTACTAGATGCAGCTGACACAGGCAACAATAGACATGGAGAATGTCTGAATCGCAGTCCAAACTGTCATTTACTCACTCTCTGTAGACACTCCAGGATATTCTGATACATCTGATAAATCTGCTTCGCAACCTGGACTTTTGTATCCATCTTCTCTATTTTATTCTCAATTTGACGAATTATCTATAAATAAACAAACAGATCTTTAGCACATCTTGTACAGTGTGCATGTGGCAACAAAGAGCAACAGGAGATAATGGGAAAAAGAAAGGTAGCTTGAAATGCTGATGAGGGAGACTCCTAGGTGCTAGATGGGAGGATTGAAAAAATTGGAGAGGTTATCCATGTTGGTCAATAAGTAAATCATAGATCCTCCACGACCCAACAATCCTCTGGCCCTCTGGCAACCAGAAATCTGAATAGTTTTTATTAAGAAAGGTCATTAAGGATTACAGAACTAAAGTGGTTGAATGAAATTAAGATACAAATCAGCCATGGTCTCAGTGAATGACGGAACAGGTTCAAGGGGCTGAATGGCCTATTCTTATGCACCTAATTCAACATGTGACAGTTTTCTTGGCATCTGAACTCGAGCCTGCAAAGGACAGATTGCCAGGCAATGAAACCACTTGGGAGTGCTCCAAGGGCAGAAGATGCTGCCAGTGGGCAGTCAAGGTGGTCGTATTTCACCTTTCCAGCTCATGGAACTCAGCGGAGGACCATCCAGGGTCTTGACAGGATGCTGGTCTTGAAGTAGAGGGAAAGGCAGATTCAGCAGATCACTAAAGACACAATGTCAGTGCTGCTTGCAGGACAAAGGGAGGTCAGCTGGGGGTTGCAGAACACAATAGTGAGGAAACTAGGCAACAATTTCAAGCAGCAGCAAGAACAGAAGTTGGAGGAGAAAGGAGTATCAGAGGATAGTCAAAGAATGAAGCAATCATTGGACATAGTCCTGTTGGGGATCTGGACCTATAAGGGAGCGAAGCCTTGACAGTGAGTAAGAGGTCAGGGAGGTCAAGATGAAGAAGAAACTGGAGGTGATGGGGCTGTGGAGAAGCTAAAATTATCAAGGTGAGGAATGACTCAGAGGAAAGGCTGAGTGAGGACAGAAGAGGGAAGATTTTGGCAAGGTAGGCAGTGAGGTGTTGAAATGAGGAAAAGTATAGTGATAATAGAGAAATGAGTGGCATGGTAGCTCAAGTAGGGAATGTGGTGGAACATGCAGCTGGATTGAGTGGTCTTGGTGAGAGGGAGAGAATTGGCAGGTGAGCAAGGCATAGAGGGATATGGAATTAATGCAGGCAGGTGGGATTAGTATAGATAGGCAATATGGTCGGCATGGACTGAAGGGCCTGTTTCTATGCTGTACGACTCTATGACTCGTTGGTCAGCATTCTCACCCAAGGTAGGCAATGCAACACTTCTAGAAGAATTGATATTTTTCAGGGAAATACAGAAATGATGAGCCAGAGTTATTTGAAGAATTAGACGTAGCATGAAGAGATTCACTTAGAGGCAGAGTCATAGAGTCATTTACAACACAGGAGGCGGCCATTTGGCCCATCAAGTTCATGCCCGCTCTCTGCGGAGCTATCTATTCAGTCCCACTCCTCCGCTCAATCCCCGTAGCCCTGCAAATTTATTTCCTTCAAGCGACCATCCAATTTCCTTTTGAAATCATTGATGTCGCCGCTGCACCACTCTTGTGGGCAGTGAGTTCCAGGTCATTACCACTTGCTGTGTAAAAATGTTCTTTCACATCCCCTCTGCATCTCTTGCTCAAAACCTAGTCCTTGTATCATTTAATAATGATTTTTTTCTTGAATAATTTATCTAAGCTTGTCATAATCTTGTACACTTCTAATAAATCTCCCCTCAATCTCCCTTGTTCTCAGGTGAAAAACACCAGCTTTTCCAATTTAACCTTGTAACTAAAATCCCCCATCTCTGGAACCATTCTGGTTAATTTCCTCTGCACCTCCTCAAGGACCCTCATATCCTTCCTAAAGTGTGGTGACCAGAACTGGATGCAATATCCCAGTTGGGGCCTCACCAGAGCTTTATAAAGGTTCAGAATAACATCCCTGCTTTTGTACTCAATGCCTCTATTCATGATGCCCAAGATCCCATATGCTTTGCACACCACTCTCTCAATATGTCTCAACACCTTCAAAAATTGATGCACATGCACCCCCAGGTCCCTCTGTTCCTGCACACTCTTTAGAACTCTGTCATAAAATACATACTGCTTCTCATAAAATGTATCACCTCACACTTGTCAGTATTAAATTCCATCTGCCATATCTCTGCCCATTCTGCTAGCCTATTGCCCTGTTGCAGGCGGTTCATATCATCCTCACCGTTTGCCACACCCCCAAGTTTGGATTCATCAGCAAATTCTGAAATTCTACTCTGTATTCCAAGATCCAACATTGGAGCAGGAGTAGACCATTCAGCCCATTGAGCCTGCTTGCCATTCAATTAGATCATCTACCTCAACGCCACTTTCCTGCGCTATCCCATATCCCTTGATGTCATTAGTATCCAGATATCTATCGATTTCTGTCTTGAACATGCTCAATGACTGAGCTTCCACAGCCTTCTTGGGTAGAGAATTCCAAAGATTCACTACCCTCTGAGTGAAGAAATTCCTCCTCATCTCAGTTTTAACTGGCTTACTCCTTATTCTGAGACTATGTCCCCTGGTTCTAGACTCACCAGCCAGGGAAACATCCTATCTACATCCCACCCTGTCACGCCCTGTAAGAATTTTGTAAAATTCAATGAGATCACCTATCTTCGAAACTCTAGAGAATACAGGCCCAGTTTCTTCAATCTCTCTTCATTAGACAATCCCACCATTCCAGGGATGAGTCTCCATTGCACTCCCTCTATGGTAAGTATATCCTTCCTTAGATGAGGAGACCAAAACTGTACACAATATTCCAGGTGCAGTCTCATCAAGACTATACAATTACAGCAAGTCTTCTCTACTCCTATACTCAAAACTCCTTGCTATGAAGGCCAACAAACCATTTGCTTTCCTAACTGCTTGTTACAACTGCATGCTAGCTTTTAGTGATTCATGAACAAGGACACCCAGGTCCCTTTGGACATCAACACTTACCAACCTCCCACCATTTAAGAAATACTCTGTTTTTTCTATCAAAGTGGATAACTTCACAACTATTCACATATTCTATCTGCCATGTTCTTGCCCTTTCGCTTAGCCTGTCCAGGTCCCCTTAAAACCTCCTTGCATCCTCCTCACAACTTACATTCCCACCTAGTTTTGTGTCATCAGCAAGTTTTTAAATATTATATTTGGTCCCCACATCCAAAACATTAATAGAGATTGTGAACAGCTGTGGCACCAGCATTGATCCTTGCAGTACCCTACTAGTACAGCCTGCCATCTTGAGAATTACCAGTATATTCCTACTCTCGGTTTTCTGCATGCTAACCAATTCTCAATCCATAGCAGTATAATTACTCCCAATGCCATGTGCTCTAAGTTTTTTTTACTAACCTCCTGTGTGGGACCTTATCAAAAGCCTTCTGTAAATCGAAATACATCACATCCACCAGTTCTCCTTTATCTACGATACAAGTAACAGAAAAAGCAGTGGTCCTAGCACTGACCCTAGGGGAACACCACTGTCCACCATCCTCCAATCTGAAAAACAACCATTTACCACGACTCACTGTTTTCTGTCCTTAAGGGCCATTTTTTTTTATCCAATTGCACACTGGCCCTTCTATTCCATAAGCCTCAATTTTGTTAACTAGCCTTTTATGTGGTACTTTATCAAATGCTTTCTTAAAATCCATATAAACAACATCCACCACATACTCTTCATCAAAAAATTCAATTCGATTAGTCAAGCATGATCTCCCTTTTACAAATCTGTGCTGACTCTCCTTAATTATCTCAAACGTCTCCAAGTGTCTGTTGATATTTTTTCCCTGATTATTGTTTCTAAAACCTTCCCCACGACTGATGTTAAACTAACTGGCCTGTAGTTGCTAGGACTGTCCTTACACCCTTTCTTGAAAAGGGTGTCACATTTCCCACTCTCCAATCTTCTGGCACCTCTCCCGTATCCAGGGAAGATTGGATGATTATGGCAAGCCCTTCCGCTATCTCCATCCCCACTTTCTTTAGGGCAGAATTTTGGGCAACTCATCATTGGAAAGATAGTCAAGCCATGGAAAGGGGGACAGTGAAGATTCACTAGAATGATGTCAGGCTTATAGCTTATAGATAAGAACAATCAAAAAATTAGGAGTTTTCCACTGGCCTCGAGGTTAAAGGAGGATCTACCAGAGATTTTCAGTATTACAAATGCTCTTGAGAGATAAATAGCGAAGAATTGTTGCCACACGGACTGACAGTCAGTCACAAGGGTACACAGACTGAGGGTCAGTAACTCACTGCCCTTCCCCGACCCTGCAAAATTCAGCAGGGGTGGGTGGCAGAGGCCCTGGGCAGACCCTTGTACGGCTATGGAGATCGAGCAGGGGAGTGGGACTGAATGGATTGCTCCACGGAGGGCTGGCATAGCCTCGATGAGCTCAATGACCTCCTACTGTGCCATAAATAACTATGTGACCTCTCTACACCAGGATGTCCTCCCTCATGGATTAGTGAGGCCAATAACATCACTTGGAATGGGAAGAGGATAAGTATTTAAAATGAGGAAAATCAGACAGTGCAGGGAAAGGGCAGAAGAAATGGGATTAGAGTGGACCTGTTCTGGTTTGAACAGCAGGCACCAACACAGCTGAGATGGGACAACTAGCCTCCTTCCTGTGCTGCAATATTCATTCTTAATGATCTAGTATGTGCATGCCTTTTCCCATTTCAGAAGACACACTATTTTTGAAACTAATTGACCACGCTACATCCTCTCCATTTACCATCCCAACCCTTTTTTTCCCCCAAAGTCTTAGCAGCTACACTCCGACCCTTCGCAGCACTTACTGTTTGAAACTCTCCAACCAGGCTTTTGCTCCAGTCACACCACCAAATCCACACTGATTAAAGTCACAAATGGTGTGGCCCGCTGACTGTGGCTCGCTGTCCCCCTTTCATCCTATTCATTTTCAACACTGTCAATCATTCCATCCCCTTGAGCATCCTCTCTACAATCCACCTCTGTGGTACTCCTCTCTCTCCTGGTACCATTCTTAACAATCCCCTCCAATGCTTCGCTTTCCAGCTCAGTATGGTGACCTCTGGTATACCCAAGGCTCCAGTCTTGACCACTCCTCTCTAGTGTTTATGTGCTAGACCTTGGTGACATCATCCAGGGGTTTGGGGCCATTTTTTACAAGTCTCTGGTGAAACGCAGATCAACCTCTCCTCCTCCATTAATGCCATCGTTTTTTTTTTAAATTCTCTCAAATTGTTCCTGACATTCATTACTTGGATAAGGCAAAACTTTGCCCAGCTCAATGTCAGAAGACCAAAACCAGTCACTTGCTGCAAACCCCTACGGACATCTAGCCTCAACTCTGCCTCCGCCATGGCTGCCATCTCGGTTTCAGTCCAGGAGTGCACAACTTTGGCATGTTACTCAACCACAAGCTCAGCCAATGTGTCTTCAGGACTGCTTCCTTTCACCTTTAAAGCATTGAGCACCTTCAGCAGAACTCTCCGGCTCTACCACCGAAATCCTAAATCACATGTTTATTAACACACACTCAACTTCTACAATGCTGTCTTGGCCAGGCTCTCTAATTCTACTTTTGTAAGCTACAAGTCATCTGGAATGCTATGGCCCATGCCTTTACCCACAATAAGGTCCACATCCCTGTTATCCCTGTCCTTGCTGAGCTCCACTGGCTTCCTGTTTTCCTCAGAACCCTCCATGGCCATCCCTCCCCAAATCCTATGTCCCTGCATCTGCCTTCAGCTTCTCCAACACTGAAAGTTCACATCCCTTTTTTCCCCACTGGAAACTGCTCTCAGTCACTACCTACCCCCCACCCCCACCACCCCGATTTCCCTCTGCAACTCCCTTCCTCGATAATTCTGCTTTCTTGACTCCCTCATGTACAAATTTCTCTTGCTACCCTTTCCTTCGGGCGTGCTCTTGTCTCTTCTTTTCTTCCTTCTGCTTGGTTGGTCTGCCATCATGTACATCTCTGAGACATAAGGTACTAACTTTAGCTGGACATACACCTGCAGGTTTCCTCACATCATTCCCACCTCCAATCAGCCCCACACTCACACCATAGGACACCATCCTGTTCATCCTCATTGTGCATCACATTGTTACACCAATCGGAAGGTGAACAGACACTACCCAAGTTTTTACCATATCTGGCATCTTTATATCCAGTAAATGTTAGTAGCATAACTAGCAAGAATCTTCAAAGAAGTTTGTTTGGAAACAATTTTTTAAAGCCTCGATGATTTTTCTCTCGGAGTTGATTACAGCAGCGTCCTGGAGATTCATGTTCAATTCCTGGGCAATGCTGGAGGCTTGCCAACCACCTGAGACATGCATGTCTCTGCACATACAAGCGATATTGCCAGTTAATGTTGATTTCCAAATTTTGGTAAAATATTACAGACATATCGATAAACAAAGTGGATGGAGTGAACAAGTTTAAAAATATAAAAAGGAAGCATACCTGAAGATCATTGTGCTCCACTGCATCAAACTGCGTCTCCTTTTTAACAGTCTTCAGGGTTTGCATAAGGTCCATCAAGATCTTCTGTCGTTTCTTAACCTCATAGCAGTTCAGATTGTAGTGGTTTACTGTGTCGTACAGATGTTTATTCAACAGCTCCTTGGAATCCTATGGGATCAGCAATGCAGCAGAGTGAGGGAATACCAAGACATGTGTCCAGAAAATGAGAAACAAGGCGTCAAGTTCAAGACAGTTGCAGGTAAGGTGGAAATAAACCTCATTCTCGCACCTTCCTTCCACCCCACCACCCCCCAACCCCAGCCAGTTATTCACCCATGAGGGCCATGCCACTCTTTTGTTTAATCGTTGTGCTCAGTACTGAGATTACTCAACTGCTCAATAGCGACAAAGAACTTGGTGGTGGCATAATGTCACTGGAACCCTGAATAAGGAATGGCCATAATTCATATTGCTACAGTGTTGTCCTCCTGAACTGCTTCAAAAACTGAAAATCAACGCCTGGAATTTCCTCAGGTGGTGGGCTAGGACATAGTGGGGGCTGATGGGTGGGACATGGTTGGATGGATCCAGGGATATCAACTCTGGTTCAGTGCGTTCTTGCGGTTTCATCACATGATCTCGTGCCTCAAACAGCCTGCCCCCTGTACTCCCACCATTGGTCCATCCTCCAGGCACACTGCCTTCCCACAGCCAACTGCAATGTAAATAGAATGTTTTTACCCATTAATCTTGGTTAGTCAAACAGCCTTTTTTTAAAAAACAAAAAAAAATTTTGTTTAATGCCCTTATGATTTTCCTCCTAAATTTGGCAATCCAGGAGGGGTGGTCTCTTGATTGCTACTGTAACTTTTGTTGTGATCCCCGTGGAGATCACCAACAAACCAAAAGAATCAAATCCACTGGCCAACCCCAATTTAGGAAACAAAAACCAAATGGAAACGATTCCACTTTTATAAATTTTACGTTGACACTCAAACCAAAACCAACACAAATTAAATATGAACTCACAGTCAAGCCACGATTAATGTAGATCTTAAAAGTTACATGTTAATTAGCAGATGCAACAAAAATAATCCTTACCAATCCTCTGAATAGGATTATCAGCAAGATGGCGATGAACAGTTTCACAGTACAACAAAATCAGGAACTTCCTCAGGTAGTTTTCCAAGTCCTGTCCTCAAGGATGCCGATATGGAAGTATTTGTATCCGTCAATAGCAAGTGACGCAATCTTCCCATTAACGGTTTGGTCTTCTTGTCTCTCAAACAACCTCAGCCTCGCCCACAACTGTCCTGTTCCGCTGTGAACCATTTAAGTCATTGAAGACAACTGCCGTAGGTCATTCACCAACAGTCAACACTCAGTCCAGGCTCCTCTGCCTGCAGCCTGTCTCTTTGAAACAATTGTCTGCTGTTTTATTTCACACACACGCAGCAGTCTGTTTTAGGTCCAAGCAGCTTTCTTGGAAGCACCACAATCTGCTGCGTGATTTCCCCACAGCAGATCAGGAATCAGCTGCCAAACTCAGTCAACTGTCCACTCAGAATGCCTTTTACCATTGGACAATCTTTTCAATCCTTTCTTAATCCACTTGTTAATTTACATTTTTAGCAAAGACGTTCTCCTGTTCAACATGGCTCTCTCTCACAGCCAAAACAACTATCCCAGCCTGCTGTTTTTGCAGTGTGTGTGTAATCTTGAAAAAAACATGAAACTTGAGCTCCAGTCACATGTCTCTGGTTAAAAAAAACCTTTGGTTTGTTAACCTGATTCTGACCTCACAGAACCTTGAGCTTCTCAGTTTCATTTTCAAATCGAGATCTGTCTCAAAAAAACACGCGATGAATCCAAAGTCACAGCTCCCAATAGATCAGCTGCACAGAACGCAGTCTGCACACGAGGACTCCATCACACTTTGGACAGACAGACGCACACACGTGGTTGCCTCAGGCCCACCAGGGAAACACCCCTCCCCCAAGGACATTCCTGGTGCTGATATTTTTGTTTTTGAAGCTGATTCAGGATGACGACATTCCAGCAATGTGAATCGTGGCTGTCCCTTATAGGGGCCAGGTCATTCCTGGCAGGACTTTCTGGATTCCCGTTCATTAGGTGCAGCATAATGAAGTAATTGCAGGGAATGGTGATTACTGCTGTCCCATAAGCCAATCTTATTCCTGTGTACCGGCATGGGAGACCTTTGCACAAGACCATCTAGAAGCAGTGTGCGTGGAATTGGGGCCTCTGGCAACACATATGAGCAGTGCTACTGAGGTTTTCACAAAATAAAGGGGCAAGAACAACAGAATTTAAATCCCATGTAATAAAAATGTAGATAGATGTCTTGTCACGGAAAACTAGATGCCCTGATTGTATCATCCCATCTGCCACACAGACTCCTCAAGACACAATGCACTTAAGAGCTGAATAGGTTCATGTGCTGCATTACCAGAATGTCCGTGTGCTTGAAGTTCCCTCGTTCATTATTGAATGGACTAGCTTTTCCGCTATCTATGTAGGTCAGACCTGATTTGCTACTGTGAGCTTCAGACACACTCAAATGGGAAGTATGCTGTTTGTGCCAACTTTTTCCAGAGTCAGCTCATTCTAAATTGCAGATTAGGTCAAATGTGGTGAGCATGTAAAACTGCTTGCTAAGTGAAATTTGAAGTAATGGGGACAAATAAAGGTAGGCGTCACAATCAAAGGACAACATTTTTGTAAGCTTTGAAGAACTTCAATATGGAATCTCTAACCATTAACAGCTGAAGGGGTAAAAGACTAAAAACAAAAGGCAAAAATGAAGGGGAAACAAACCTACAGACTGGAGGGAAGGAGTTAACCTCATAGTGGGTTATTAATAAAGCCCCTCACATAAGGGTCTGGAATTAGCCACTGGTGATGAGTGAGCATGGCAGACTCCACTGGACTTGGACATCGGAACAGAAGAAAGCCATTCAGCCCCTCAAGCCTGTTCCACCATTCAATTAGATTACGGTTGATATGAATCTGAACTCCTGCCTTGGTTCCGTAACCCTTAATACCCTAACCTAACCAAAATACCTATCAATCTCTGTTTTGAAATTTTCAAGTAACCTCCAGTCTCAACAGGTTTTTGGGGAGAGAGTTCCAGAATTCCATACCCTCTGTGTGAAGAAGGGCTTCCTGACATCACCCTTGAATGGGCTAGCTCTAATTTTAAGGTTATCCTCTCTTGACCTGGACTCTCCCACCAGAGGAAATAGTTTCTCTCTGTCTACCCGATCAAATCCTTTAACTAGCTTAAACAGCTCAGTCAGGATTAATGGGTCTTTTTCGGGTTAAAAAAGCCGTAACTAGTGGGGTGCCACGAGGATCGGTCCTAGGGCCTCAACTATTTACTATCTATATTAATGACTTGGAGGAAGGGACAGAGTGTAGTGTATCCAAATTTGCTGACGATACAAAAATAGGTGGGAAGGCATGTTGTGATGAGACACGAAGAATCTGCAAAGGGATATATATAGGTTAAGTGAGTGGGCAAAAACTTGGCAGATGGTGTTCAATGTGGGAAAGTGTGAGGTAATCCACTTTGATAGGAAGAATAAAAAGGCAGATTATTATTTAGATGGAGAAAGACTACAAAATACTGCAGTCCAGAGGGATCTGGGTGTTCTTGTACATGAAACACAAAAAGTTAGCATGCAGGTGAAGCAAGTAATTAGGAAGGCAAATGGAATTTTGGCCTTAATTGCTAGGCGGTTAGAGTTTAAAAATAGGGAAGTCTTGTTACAACTGTACAGGGTGTTGGTGAGGCCACATCTGGAGTACTGTGTACAGTTTTGGTCCCCATATTTAAGGAAGGATATAATAGCATTGGAGGCAGTGCAGAAAAGGTTCACTAGGCTGATTCCTGGGATGAAGGGGTTGTCTTATCAAGAATGGCTGAACCGGTTAGGCCTTTACTCGTTGGAGTTTACAATAACGAGAGGTGATCTTATTGAACCATATTAGATTCTAAGGGGGATTGATAAGGTCGATGTTGAGAATATGTTTCCACTGGTGGGGGAATCTCGAACTAGGGGACATAGTTACAGAATAAGGGGTCACACATTTAAAACTGAGATGCGAAGGAATTTCTTCTGAGGGTGGTGAATCTCTGGAATTCTCTACCTCAGAGAGCTGTGGAGGCTAGGTCACTAAATGTATTTAAGGAAGAGGTAGATAGATTTTTGAAATCTCAGGGAGTCGAGGGTTAGGCAGAGCTGGCCTGAAAGAGGAGTCGAGGCCTGGGACAGATCAGCCATGATCTTATTGAATGGTGGGGCAGGCTTGAGGGGCTGAATGGCCTACTCCTGCTCCTATTTCTTATGTTCTTAATTCAATGACATCTTAATCTTCTATATTCAAGCTTAGACTGTGTAACCTGTCCTCATAATTTAACCTTTTAACCCAGATATCATTCTGGTGAATCTACACTGCACCCTCTCCAAATCCTTCCTGAGGTGCAGTGCCCAGGACTGAACACAATGTTCCAGATGAGGTCTAACCAGAACTCTGTACAGCTGTAGTATAACTTCCTCCCCTTTATATTCCAGCCCTATTGAGATGAAAGCTAACACCCATTATCCTTTTTAACTATTTTTTGTACCTGTCCACTTGCTTTTAGTGATTTCTGCACTTGGATCTCTAAATCTCGGCTCATCCACATTCCGAGCTTCTCACCATTTAGAAGATACTCTGCTCTATCTTCCCTGGATGAGCTCACACTTTCCCACATTGAACTCCATCTCCTACAGTTTTTCCCAATCACTTCATCTATCAATGTCCCTTTGCAACTTTCTGCTCCATCTACACTATTTACTGTGCCACCTAACTTAGTGTTGGCAGCAAACTTAGATGCACTGCTCTCTATTCACACATCCGAGTCATTGTTAAATACAGTGAAAAGCTGCAGACACAGATTCCTAGTGGACACCACTTGTCACATACTGCCAATAGGAGCACATAACCATTATCCCTACCCTCTGTCTCCTATCTGCTATCCAAACTGATAGGTTGCCTCCAATTCCATCCACTCTCATTTTTGTTTACAGTCTCTTGGATAGGTACTTGCAGAATTCCTTCTGGAGGTCCGTATCATTAACATTCATAGACACTCCCTTATCTACCACATTAGTTACCTCCTCAAAAAATTCAACTAGATTCATTGGACATGAATGCATGCTGGCTCTCTCTCTGATCAGCTCATACTTGTCTAAATGCTCAGTCACTCTGTCCTTAATAAAAAATTCCAGTAACTTCCTCACAACTGACATTAGACTACTAAGCCTATGATTTCCTAGTTTCTGTCTCTGAACTTTCTGAAATAATGGAGTGACATTCGCAATTTTCCAATCCAAGGGAACAATTCCTGAATCGAGGCTGTATTGGAAAGTTATGACTCCACGTCAACAGTTCCCTCACCTATTTCTGTAATACCCTGTGAGGAAACCATTGGGTCCGGCGCAATGTTCCCTCTAAGCTGGGCAGCCACGCAACAACCCAAGAGTCCCCGCACAGACTGCACACAAGTCGGCCCGTCTAAATTAACGGGTGTGCACGGCCATGCAAAAAAAAAAGGGTCGTACACTTACATAAGTTGTTCATGTGCTTCAAATAAAATTGAGAGCCAACATTAGTCCAGGGGCTTTGTCTACCTTTAATTTCATTAGTTTTATTAATTTGAATCTGGTTAGTTCCTGCCCTTGATTTTCTTTTCAGTTTTTTTCATATCGCTGATATTTTATCCTCATCCTCTACTGCGAAGACCAATACAAATTGCTATTTCAGAAGTCTGCTATTTCCTGATTTCCAGTTACAATATCAGTTGCATTTCTCCTTCTCAGTTTATTTGTAAAAACCTTTAGTCTTGTCCCTAATAGTCCTCACAAACTTCTCATATTCCCTTTCTGCAGCTCTTACCTTTCTTCTTCATACGTTTCCCAGTGTGCCGGATTCCTACTGTTCTTTTGCTTTAGTATAATCATTTTCTTTTAGTTTTATCTTATCTCTCACTTCCCTTGTTGACCAGGGATATATACAGTAAAGCCTGGCTCGGGTATAAAACTAAAGCCTGACCTGGGCTCAACCCAACAATAGCAACCCAAACTCGCCCCGGCCCGAGTCCTTTAATTTCTTTTCATGCCCGGCCTGACCCGAAAACATCAAACATTATTGAAACAGAAAGAAATTGTAGATTAAAAAGAAAACAATATCACCAGCTAATAGGAACGGCAATGAGTAGATCAATTGGGAAATTGATCAGTAGCCCTGTGTCACAGAGTTCCCAAACTCTGCTAGGGTGCCTAAGGTAGACAAGATAAGTCAACAAGTGTGAGGATGAGCCATCCAAATTACCCTTGCATTAGCAGACAGTTCAGGAACCCAGACATGGCGCTGTCAGACAGCTTTTGTCTGCTTTAGATCCTCTGCTATTTACTTCTTCGTCTATAATATTGAGGAAGTAGGTATTTGTAGCATTTGTTACATTCCGGTCCCTGTACAATTTGAGTGGACATAGAGGGAAATTTCTAGCTTACAAACATATGGAAATGACGCAGGAAGACTAGCTGGTCCATCAAGACTGTCCCACACCAAGATAGCTGGACCATCATGGCTAAACACTTCTTCCCTCTCCCTAAATCGCATCTAAATAAACTAGGAGTGGCAAAAACATAAAAACCCTGGGCCAATGTAGGAAAAATTTCCTCTCCAATGCCCTGGCAATCGAAAACCTGTCCAGGAGATTACATGGACCACATGTTACTTATAAAGAAACTTACCTTCTATATGACGCAATCTTTCGCACAGTCAGGAACTGATCGAGCTTCCTCTTGAAGCCACTGAGAAAGTCAGAACCCACCACACCAGCTGACAATGTAGTCCAGAGGCTCTACATTCACTGGGAAAAGAACCACCTAACATCCTGTCTATTCCTACGCGTACGTGGTTTGATATACATTTTTTTAGTTAAGCTCATAGAAAGTTTTCTCTCTGCAATGTTACTTGTCTGCTACTGTGAAACAATCAGTTGGTGAGCAATGGGGCAAAGGCTTGCTTTTGAAAATCAATCAACATTTCTTCTACAGCCATTAAAGCTTGTTTGAAATTATCTACATTTGATGGGAAATATTGCATTAATAATGCTACACTGTTTAATGTCTTCAAAATGGTTTTGACATGAACCAAAGTTTCTAGAGATAGCCAACTCTCTATTCAGTCCCATGGAACAGAACACCAGCCCTTTGGGATCAGAGGAATACTTCATTCAAGGAACACAAGCTATTAGGTTGAATGATATAGACTGTAACAGCAGATTAATATGCCAGGGTGTTTTAATTCATTACTATGGAAGATTTAGAATTTATACTTGGATGGCCAGTGGTGATAGGGAAGAAAAGTGTGCACAATGCCAATTAATGTCTAGACTAGATACAATAAATATTAGTTCTATGCACTTTTATTTTTTACATTTGCATTTGAAACACTGGATTATCAAAACTAAGATAACTTGAGTACAAGTTAATCCCTCACCCACTCAGTAATGAGGATTAAGTAAATTGGATCCTGTGTTTTGGCTCATCTCATAATTCCTCGTGGATTTTGTCCATAAGATCCATTGATGTGGTCAATGGCACTCGCTTTCAATCATAATGTAGCAGCTTCCCAGATGTACATCACACAACAGCTACAACATGACTTTCGACATAAACAGTCCTAACATGGAATTCTATGGTAGACTAATTTTTTTTGTCCTCTTTTTTGTTGTCCTCTTCCAATAACCAGATAGATGTAATTCTTGAAAATTTTTGTTTTTTGTGGGTACCACAGGGATTATTGCTTGGGCCCCAGCTGTTCACAATATATATTAATGATTTGGATGTGGTGACTAAATGTAGTATTTCCAAGTGCGCAGATGACACAAAACTAGGTGAGAATGTGTGTTGTGAGGAAGATGCAAAGCGACTTCAAAGGAATTTGATAGACTTAGTGAATGGGCAAGAATGTTGAAAAATGTGAGGTTATCTACTGTGGTAGGAGGAATAGATGTGCAGAGTATTTCTTAAGTGGTAAGAGATTAGAAAGTGTAGATGTACAAAGGGACCTGGGTGTCCTCGCCAATAAGACACTGAAGCTAACATGCAGGGGCTGCAAGCAATTAGGAAGGCTAATGGTATGTTTGCCTTTATCGAAAGAGGATTTGAGTACAGGAATAGTGAAGTTTTGCTTCAATTGTACACAACCTTGGTTAGTTTAGTTTAGTTTAGTTTAGAGAAACAGCACTGAAACAGGCCCTTCGGCCCACCGAGTCTGTACCGACCATCAACCACCCATTTATACTAATCCTACACTAATCCTATATCTATATTCCTACCGCATCCCCACCAGTCCCTATATTTCCCTACCACCTACCTATACTAGGGGCAATTTATAATGGCCAATTTACCTATCAACCTGCAAGTCTTTTGGCTTGTGGGAGGAAACCGGAGCACCCGGAGGAAACCCACACAGACACAGGGAGAACTTGCAAACTCCACACAGGCAGCACCCAGAATTGAACCCGGGTCGGTTAGACCGCACCTGGAGTACTGGGTGCAATTTTGGTTCCATTACCTTAGGAAGGATATTATTGCCATAGAGGGAGTGCAACGAAGATTCACCAGACTTGTTCCCGGGATGGCGGGACTGTCCTATGAGGAGATTTTGGGGAAACTGGGCTTGTATTCTCTAGAGTTTCGAAGAATGAGAGGTGATCTCATTGAAACCTACAAAATGCTTAAAGGGATAGACAGGGTAGATGCAGCTAAGATGTTTCCCCTGGTTGGGGAGTCTAGAACCAGAGGACACAATTTCAAAATAAGGGGGAAGCCCCTTAGGACCTAAAAGAGGAGAAATTCCTTTACTCAGAGGGTTGTGAATCTTTGGAATTCTCTACCCCAGAGGGCTGTGGAAGTTCAGCCATTGAGTGTGTTTAAACAGAGATCGACCGATTTCTAAATACAAAGGATATAAGGGGATATGAGGATAGTGTGGGAAAAAGGCATTGAAGTGGATGATCAGCCATGATTATATTGAAAGGCGGGGCAGGCTCGAAGGGCTGAATGGCCTACTCCTGCTCCTATGTTCCTATATTGCCCCTATATAATGCTGTAATAGTTCCCCTTGCAAATATTGCTATTCTTCCTCCTTTTCAAATGTTCCTGTGCTTCCTAAAGATCTTACAATCTGGAATATTTATCTCCCATTTATAGCCAGCTTATAGCCAGGTCTCTGGAATGGCCACTACGTCATACCCTTTTAGCTGAGTTTGTTTTGTTTCTGATGCTATGTGTATTAGTACATAGAACTTGTCATTGGGATTGGACCCTGTCCTGTCATTATGCCCTAAAGTTTCTAACTCATTTTGATGCATCACACTCCTTGCTTTATATCACCTGTCATATTTTAGAGTCATAGAGTTATACAGCACAGAATCAGGCCCTTCAGCCCAACGCACCTGTGCCGGCCATCAAGCACCCATCCTAACTAATCCCATTTCCCCGCACTTGGCCTGTAGCCTTGTATGTTATGGTGTTTCAAGTGCTCATCTAAATACTTTTTGAATGTCGTGAGTGTTCCTGCTTCTACCACCCTTTCAGGCAGTGTGTTCCAGATTCCAACCACCCACTCAGTGAAAAAATTCTTCCTCAACTAAACCTCCTGCCGCTTACCTTAAATCTATGCCCCCTAGTTATTCACCTCTCCGCTAAGGGAATAAGTTTCTTCCTATCTATCCTATCAATGCCCCTCATAATTTTTTATACCTCAATCAGGTCCCCCCTCAGCCTTCTCCGCTCCAAGGAAAACAACCCTAGCCTATCCAGTCTGTCTTCATAGCTGAAATGCTCCAGCTCAAGCAACATCCTGGTGAATCTCGTCTGCACCCTGTGGTGACCAGAACTGTACACAGTACTCCAGCTGTGGTTTAACCAGCATTTTATACAGCCCGATCACAGCCTCCCTGCTCATATTCTATGCTTCGGCTAATAAAGGCAAGTATCCCATATGTCTTCCTAACCACCTTATCTACTTGTGATGCTGCCTTCAGAGATCTATGGACAAGCACCCCAAGGTCCCTCTGACCTTCTGTACTCCCTTGGGTCCTACCATCCATTGTATATTCCCTTGCCTTGTTAGACCTCCCAAAGTGCATCACCTCACACCTCTCAGGATTATGCCATTTGCAACTGCTCCGCCCATCTTACCAGCCCATCTATATCGTCCTGTAGACTAAGGCTTTCCTCCTCACTATTTACGATACCACCAATTTTCGTGTCATCTGTGAACTTACTGATCGTACCTCCTATATTCACATCTAAATCATTAATGTACACTGCAAACAGTAAGGGTTCCAGCACCGATCCCTGCACGACACCACTGGTCACAGGCTTCCACTCACAGAAACAACCCTCGACCATTACCCTCTGCCTCCTGCCACTAAACCAATTTTGAATCCAATTTGCCAAATTACCCTGGATCCCATGGGCTTTTACTTTCTTAACCAATCTCCCATGCGGGACTTTATCAAAAGCCTTACTGAAGTCCATCAGCTGCTTTACCATCATCTACACATCTAGTCATCTCCTCAAAAAATTCCATCAAATATGTTTGACGCGATTTCCCCCTGACAAAGCCATGCTGACTATCCTTGATTAATTCCTGCCTCTCCAAGTGGAAATTAATCCTGTCCCTCAGAATTTTTTCCAATAATTTCCCTACCACTGATGTTAGACTCACTGGCCTGTAATTACCTGGTTTATCCCTGCTACCTTTCTTGAATAATGGTGCCACATTCGCTGTCCTCCAGTCCTCTGGTACCTCTCCTGTGGCCAGAGAGGATTTGAAAATTTGTGTCAGAGCCCCTGCTATCTCCTCCCTTGCCTCACATAACAGCCTGGGATACATCACGCTAATGCAGCTAATACGTCCTCCTTTTCAATGCTAAATTGATCAAGTATATCACAATCCCCTTCCCTGATCACGACACCGACATCGTCCCTCTCCATAGGGAACACAGATGAAAAATAATTGTTCAAAACCTCACCTATGTCCTCCAGCTCCACACACAGATTGCCTCTATGATCCTTAATGGGCCCCACTTTTTCCCTGGTTATCCTCTTGCCCCTAACATACTTATAAAATGCCTTGGAATTTTCCTTTATCTTGCTCGCCAGTGATTTTTCATGCCCCCTCTTCACTCTCCTAATTACTTTTTTTAAGTACTCCCCGACACTTTCTATACTCCTCTAGGGCTTCCGCTGTTTTCAGCACTCTGAATCTGCCATACGCCTCCTTTTTTTTCCTTATCCAATCCTCCATATCCCTTGACATCCAGGGTTCCCTTGACCTGTTGGTCCTACTCTTCACCTTTACAGGAACATGCTGCACCTGAACCCTCATAATTTCCCTTCTAAGTGACTCCCACTGGTCTGATGTAGACTTTCCGATAAGAAGCTGCTCCCAGTTCACTTTGGCCAGATCCTGTTTTATCATATTGAAATCTGCCTTCCCCCAATTCAGTACTTTTTTTTCCGATTCCTCTATGTCCTTTTCCATAACAACCTTAAATCTTAGAGTTATGGTCACTATCCCCGAAATGCTCCCCCACTGCCACTTCTACCACATGTCCGGCTTCAATCCCTAGGATTAAGTCCAGTACCGCCCCTCCTCTTATAGGACTCTCCACATGCTGGCTCAAAAAGCTCTCCTAAATGCACTTGAAGAATTCCACCCCCTTTAAGCTATTTGCACTAATACTATCCCCTCTAATATAGGGGAAGTTGAAATCCCCTACTATTAATCCCCTATTATTATTGCACCTCTCTGAGATTTGCCTACGTATCTGCTCCTCTACCACTGCCTGACTGTTTGGAGGCTTGTAGTACACTCCCAGCCAAGTAATAGCCCCCTTTTTGTTTTTAAGTTCTACCCATATGGCCTCATTACAGGAACCTTCGAAGATATCATCCCTCCTTACTGCAGTAATTGTCTCTTTAATCAACAGTGCAATGCCACCTCCTCTTTTACCCCCTCCTCTATCACGTCTGAAGATTCTATACCCTGGGATATTAAGCTGCCAGTCCTGCCCTTCCCTCAACCATGTCTCAGTGATAGCAATAATATCACATTCCCATGTGTTAATCAATGCCCTCATCTGCCTTACTAGTAAGACTCCTTGCATTTTGATCAGTTATTTTGCTATTTCCTACCTTTGGTTGTGAACCTGAATTATTTATATTACCTTTTACACAACTGATGGTCTGTGCTTTGCTCATTTTTTAAAAAATCTTTAGACTATTTTTATTTCTACTTCAATCCTTTCCACAGCTCTATTTACCCTTTCTGCTATGATCCTAATCCCATCCCAGTTCAGGTGCAGCCACTGTTCTGAAACAATCCCATTTAGCACAGTGGTAGAGCCACACAACACAATGGAGAGTATCCTCAGTGTGAAGACAGGATTGTACGGTGGTCAATGGACCACCTGTAATGGACATTCACATCTGCAACAGGTAGATTGGTGAGGACAGGTTTTACTTCTTGTGGTTCCCTCAGCACCTGCTGCAGGCCCAGTCTGGCAGATATGTCCTTCTGGACTAGGCCATCTCAGTCAGTAGTGATGTTACCGAGCCACTCTTGGTGATGGACACTGTAGTCCCCATGCAGGGTATATTTTGTGCCCTTGCCACCCTCAGTGCTTCTTTCAAGTGGTGTTCAACATGGAGGAGCGCTGATTCACCAACTGAGGGAGGGTGGTAGGTGGTAATCAGCAGGAGGTTTCCTTGCCCATGTTTGACCTAATGTCAATGGCAGTCAATGTTGAGGACTCCCTGGGAAACTCCCTCCCAACTGAACATTACTTTGCCGCCACCTCTGGTGAGTCTGTCCTGCTGGTGGGACAGGACATATCCAGGAATGGTGATGGTGGTACCTGGGATATTGTCTGTAAGGTATGATTCCGTGCGTATGACTATGTCATGCTGTTGCTTGACTAGTCTGTGGGACAGCTCTTCTAATTTTGACACAAGTCCCCAGATGTTAGTAAGGAGGGCTTTTCAGGGTCGACAGGGTTGGGTTTGCCGTTGTCGTTTCTAGTGTCTAGGTTGATGCCGGGTGCTCCGTCGGGTTTTATTCCTTTTCAACTTTTCTGCAGCAGTTTTGTACAACTAGGCCATTTCAGAGAGCAGTTCAGACTCAACCACATTGCTGTGGGTCTGGAGTCACATGTAGGCCAGACCAGGTAAGGACGGCAGCTTTCTTTCCCCAAAGGACATCAGTGAACCAGATGAGTTTTTACGACAATCGATGATAGTTTCATGGCACCATTACGGAGACTAGCTTTCAATTCCAGATTGTCACTAATTAATTGAATTTAAATTCCACCTGCTGCTATGGTGGGAAGTGAACCCGTGTCCCTGGAGTATTAGCCTGGATCCCTGGATTACTAGTCCAGCGACATTACCACTATGCCACTGTGATCGCCTTCTTAAACCACTGCAGACCATCTGGTGTAGATACAGCCACAGTGCTGTTAGGGAGGGAGTTCCAGGATTTTACCCAGCGACAATGAAGGAATGGTGATACCGTTCCTAGTCAGGATGGTGAGTGACTTGGAGGGGAACTTGCAGGTGGTGATGTTCCCATGCATCTGCTGCCCTAGTTCTTCTAGGTGGTCGAGGTCGCAGGTTTGGAAAGTGCTGTTGAAAGAGACTAGGAGAGTTGTTGCAGTGCATCTTGTAGATGGTACACACTGCTATGCGGCAGTGGTGGAGGGAGTGAATATTTAAGGTGCTGGATGGGGTGGCAATCAAGTGGGCTGCTTTGGCCTGGATGGTGTCGAGCTTCTTCAGTGTTGTTGGAGCTCGACTCATCCAGGCAAGTGGCGAGTATTCCCTCAAATTCCTGGCTTGTACCTTTCAGATAGTGGACAGGCTTTGGGGATTCGGGAAGTAAGTCACTCACCACAGAATTCTCAGTCTCTGACCTGCTCTTGTAGCCACAGTATATATGTAACTGGTCTAGGTCAGTTTCTGGTCAATGGTAACCCCCAGGATGTTGATGGTTAGGGGGGGGCGAGGGGAAAGAGGGGTTCAGCAAAAGTAATGCCATTAAATGTCAAGTGAAGATGGTTAGGTTCTCTCTTCTTGGAGATGGTCACTGCCTGGCACTTGTGTGTTGCGAATGTCACTTATCAGTCCAAGTCTGAATGTTGTCCAGGTTTTACTGCATATCCCTACTCCAAAGGTAAAATGAAGGATATGCTGGGCCATCAGGTTACAGATTGTGGTGGAATGCAATCCTACTGCTGCTGATGGCCCATAGCGCCGTATGGATGTGCACTTTTGAGCTGCTAGATCTGTTCTGAATCTATCCCATTTAGCATGGTAGTAGTGCCACACAACATGATGGAGCGTGTCCACAGTGCAAAGACAGAACTTCGTCTCCACAGAGACTGTGCGGTGGTCACTCCTACCCACACTGTCATGGACAGAAGCATCCGCAACAGGTAGATCGGTGAGGATGAAGTCAAGTAGGTTTTTCCCAAAGAAACCCCATTCCCTAGCTACCGACTCCATCCTCTCCCTGACTAAACCTGCCTGTTCGCCCTCTTGGTGTCATAATTGACACCAAGTTGAGCTTCCAACCACATATTCACACCATCACTAACCACCTATTTTCCACTTCTAACATTGCAGGGCAAGGCTAATATACTTAATGAGTACTTTGTATCATTGTTCACTGACAAAGTGGAATGTGACAAATATTGGTAGGAGTGGAAAGAGTAGAGGCAATAGATAGGGTAACAACTGAGAGGGGGGAGGTACTAAAAAGGCTGGCTATGCTTAGGGTAGATAAGTCACCTGGTCCAGATGGCTTGTATCCCAGGTGGCTCAAGGAAGTGGGGATGGAGATAGCGGAAAGGCTTGCCATAGTATTACAATTTTCCCTGGATACAGGGGAGGTCACCGAGGATTAGAAAGTAGCAAATGTGACACCTTTATTCAGTCGTAGCAACTGCAGGTCAGTTAGTTTAACATCAGTAAGGTTTTAGAAAAATAATCAGGGGGAAAAAAAAATCAGACACTTGGAGAGGTTTGAGTTAATTAAGGAGAGCCAGCATGGATTTGTAAAAGGTGGATCATGCTTGACTAATCTCATTGAATTTTTTGATAAAGTAACAGAGGTTGATGAAGGAAATGCAATGGATGTTATTTATATGGATTTTAACAAAGTGTTTGATAAGATACCACATAAAAGGCTGGTTCATAAAATTGAGGCTCATGGAATAGGAGGGTTAGTGTACAATTGGATAAACAATTGGCTTAAGGACAGAAAACAGCAAGCCAAAGTAGATGGTTGTTTTTTAGACTGGAGAATGGTAGACTGTGGTGTTCCCAAGGGTCATGCTGGGACCACTGCTTTTTTTGCTATATATAAATGACTTGGATCTTGGGATACAGAGTAAAATCTCAAAATTTGCCAATGACACCAAACTGAGAGGATGATATGAACTGCCTGCAACAGGACATAGATAGGCTGGCAGAATGGGCAGACAGGTGGCATATGGAATTTAATACAGACACATCTGAGGTGATGCATTTTATCAGGAGGTATAGGGAGAGGCAATATATACTTTATGGCACAGTTCTAAAGAGTGTGCAGGAATAGAGGGATCTGAGGGAGCATGTGCATCGATCTTTGAAGGTGGCAGGATATATTGAGAGAGTGGTTAGTAATGCATATGGGATCTTGGGCTTCAGAAATAAAGGCAGTGAGTAGAAAAGCAGGGAAGTTTATGATGAACCTTTATAAAGCACGGATTAGGCCCCAACTGGAGTACTGCATCCAGTTCTGGTCACTACACTTTATGCAGGATGTGAGGGTTCTTGAGGAGGTGCAGAGGAGATTTTGTAGAATGGTTCCAGGGATGGGGGATTTAGTTACAAGATTACGTTGAAAAAGCTGAGGTTGTTCTCCTTAGAACAAAGGAAATTGAGGGGAGATTTAATAGAAGTGTACAAGACAGGCTTAGCTAAGTTTGACATGAAAAAACTGTTCCCATTAAAGAATGGTACAAGAACAAGGAGGCACAGATTGAATGTTTTGGCCAAGAGATGCAGGGGAATAGGAGGGTGCAGCGGATGGTAATGACCTGGAACTCGCTGCCCACAAGGATGGTGAAAGTGGAGATGATCAATGACTTTAAAAGGAAATTGGATGGCCACTTGAAGGAAATAGACTTGCAGGGCTATAGGGATTGAGCGGGGGAGTGGGACTGATTGGACAGCTCCTTGGAGAACCAGCATGGACCTGATGGGACAAAAGGCCTCCTTCTGTTGTACAGAGCTCTATGACTTCACCCCCATCTCAGCTCATCTGCTGCTGAAACCCTCATCCATGCCTTTGTTACCTCCAGACTTTTCCAACACACTCCTGGTTGGACTCCCACATTCTACCTCAGTAAACTTGAGATATCTAACACTCTGCTGCCCATGTCTTAACTCACACCAAGTTCCCTTCACTATCACCCCACTGCTCGCTGTCTTACATTGTCTTCCAGACAAGCAACATCTTGATTTTAAAATTCTCACCCTTATTTTCAAAACCCGCTTTGGCATCACCCCTCTTTATTTCTAATTGTCTTCAGCCTCACAATGTCTGTGTTCATCTAATTCTGGCATCTTGCGTAGCCCCCATTTTAATTGTTCTACCGTTGGTGGTCGTTGCCTTCAGTTGCCTAGGCCCGAAGCTCTGGAATACCCTCCCAACACCCCTGCAACTCTCTACCTCGCTTTCCTCATTTAAAACCTACCTCTTTGACCAAGCTTTTGATCATCTGACCTAATACCTCCTTATGTGGCTCGACATCATATTTTGTTTTATAATGCTCCTGTAATGCATCTTGGGACATTTTATTACCTTAAAGGCGCTAAAGAATATAGGTCGTTGTTGCTGCCCAGTCTGGTAGCTTCGTCCTTCAGGACTTGACCAGCTCTTTCAGTCATGGCGTACTGCAATACACCACACGGCCACAGGGAGGAACAGTAAAGTGCGAGAGATACAACGACAAAGACTGCTCACAAGTTTGGGTTATCAGCTTTGAGTTGTAAAGGACCAATCCCCTCACCCGTTTTCTGAGTAGCATCAAAAGGAAATCCTTTGCTACTTCAAAATGTTAACTCCAGTCTTTACAAGCTAGGTAATACAATTCCCTCTGCTGCAGTTCCCACTCAATGAGGGCCAAGTTCAACTGGAAACATTGGCCATGCTGAAGATCACCCATTCAGATAATACAGCCAGTCTATGGCCAGTCATAGTCACAGTTATCTAGAGCTAGAGGGAGGAAGGCACAGGTTGAAGTTCTCATCCAACAATGTGCTCTGCCCAGTGAAGAGAACAAAAAGGATACTGAAAGCAGAGGAGTTATAGAGAGATACAGCACTGAAACAGGCCCTTCAGCCCACCGAGCCTGTGCCGACCAACAACCACCCATTTATACTAATCCCATATTCCCTACCACATCCACACCATTCTCCTACCACCTACCTACACTAGGGGCAATTTACAATGGCCAATTTACCTACCAACCTGCAAGTCTTTGACTGTGGGAGGAAAGCGGAGCACTCGGCGGATACCCACGCGGTCATAGGGAGAACTTGCAAACTCAACACAGGCAGTACCCAGAACCGAACCCGGGTCGCTGGAGCTGTGAGGCTGCGGTGGTAACCACTGCGCCACTGTGCTGCAATGTAACTACTGATATGGTCACGGATAAAGATTTAGAGGACACTATGCAAAGACCTCATGAAAATGATGGTGACAATGATGATGGACAATGTTCTTTGGCCACTCCTACTGGAGTTTGTGATAACAATACAGTGTGTTAAATTCCAGAAAGCTGGTTATTGAAGGATAATGCTGGAGCCGATATTTACACAGTTTCACATTTATTGTGAAAAGTAAAAGGATTACAAACATGCAGCTTCTCACTCAAACCCTTCACCAGTCTCAGTGAGTGTCTGTTTATAAGTGCTCAACTAAAACCCCAATTAATACCCTTCACCTGCATATAATCAAACCACTGACACACAATTAATACACTAACAGATTCCCTTCTTTCTTTTACAATACAGCTTGGATTAACATTTCAAAATAAATTCCAGATTGGGTACGCAGTTTTACATTGCGAGACACCTCTCCTCTAGCACTTCTTAACAATTTCTTTGCACTCGTATTTTTTTTTTAACCAGGGACCTTCCATTCCCTATGACCCTCTCTTTTATAATAGACCTAACCTCCTGAACTAAATTCCACCTCAGATGGCCTTATACGATGTCTTAGAGCTCCACGAATTTTCTCAGACCTCAGTCTTGATGAAAGCCCGTCTCCCTGCGTGTAAAGCATTCAAATGTGAAAATTGAACTAATTGTAGTACCTTCTAGAGCAAGAGGACTGTCGCACAGTAGAGAAGGCAATTTGGGATTCTGCCCGTAGACCAATTGATCGGGACTATATTCTCCAACCATCTGAAGTGAATTCTTCGTATGAACCGCCCATGCCAGGGCAGTTGTCAACTTACAGTTTGGCTGGTCAGCCAAGATTTTATGTAACATTTCATCAACCACTGCATGATTCCTTTCACAAAGCCCATTGCTGAAAGGACCTTTAGCTGCAGGATTCAGAACCATAATGTTCATGTTTTCACACATATCCCTGAACTCGTCATTGGCTAATTCCTCTCCATTAATAGTCAGAAACTTAGCTGGTGCCCCAAGCCCAGTCCCTATCCATTTCTCCATAATTTTGTCTAGAATCGCCCTTTTGTCCTTTATTATTTATTATTGTAGAAAGACTAAATCTAGTTGCTAGGTCGATAAAATGTAGAATGAAAATTTTCTTGTCTTTGCCCCATACCTTTAAATCCATGGCAACCACCTCGTTAAAGTCACATGACAATGGAAGGCTGACAATAGGACGTGATGGTGTCCTCCGATACTTTTTACAGATTTCACACTTTTCATTAATCTCTTCTATTATCCTCGTATACTCTCCACCAATCACATCTGCATCTTTTAGTAGGGTTTTTAATCTCTGACAAGAAGGGTGAGCAAATTGTCTGTGTAACTTTAAGACAATTTGCCTTTTATCTCTCTGATTCGGAACACCTGATGCCATCAACACTAACACGCTGTCTAGAAATATCAGGCTTTGTTAAGGGGATACAATAATGCCCTGATTGAATTTGCAATTTACCCACTGACTTTCCAAAAACAATTGTCTTATCATGCTCCACATCAAGTTTCATCTGTACCTTTTTCATTGAAGGCTTACTCGGTAGTAAAGGGATCTCACTGGAGACTACATCAGTACTGATAAAGTGGCTTACCCCAGCTATTTAACATGGGATTACCACTCTCTTCAATGACTTCAATGTGTTGTCATCATCAAACCTAAAGCTGGTAGTACTTTTATACTCCTTAACCTTGCATCGATCCTCACTACTGCGTGAATCTAGGTAACACTGTAACCAATCAGTTCCACATACTGTTGACGTGCAAGCACTATCCAGTACCACACAGCTGAACAAATCCGCAACCAACACATTCATCACAGGACTAAACCTCCTTGTGACTAGTACAATTCCTTCAGATTAATCAGTATCTTCCTCTTCTGCCTCAGAATTCTCTGTGTCGTGTGTTATTTCGAAGACTCTGCCCCTCCACTTAGGGCAGTTCATTGCATAATGATGCTTTGAGTCACATCTGAAGCACCTATTAACTGTTCCTTGGGCAGTCCTGGGATTCATTCATCTTTGATTGCTGTTCCAACCCTGTCTTCCACTGTAATATTCAGACCTGCTAAAGGTGCTTTCATCCTCATTCCTCCTGTCTTTAACTCTTCCATTGTACTTAAGCCTGCTTCCAGTACCTGGATTATTTCTAAATCTTGTAAACATTGAATTCTCCGTTCTTTGTGTCAGCGCAGAGTGTCCCGCTTGTTCTACCAGGACTGCAGGAAATGACTGTTTCCCCAGGAACTTCTTTAAGGTCGCAGACATTTGGACCAACAGGGAGTCTTTTCCAAGAACTGAACCCCAGTTAGAACCAGGAGCCTGTCCATATGCGACACCCAGCACAATCTAGCAACTTAAAGGCTAGCACTGAACCAGGGATCTCCAAATTGAAATCCCTCAATCCTTTATACAGTCTGTTAAAATCCATGATATATTACTCCATTGAATGACCATCTGTTTTCTGAAATCTATCAAAGTCTGACCATGCCTCATACACATTCAATAGGTCATATTGCTTGTAAATTTCATCCAAAAATCCTAACAGAAGATTCAACCCTTCATCAGTATCCAACTGACGAGCATCCAGTTCACAAAACACTTGACTTCTGATTTTATTTTTGGTAGGAAGTGACAATGCCAAGGCCATACCTTGTTTCCACTTTGGTAGAGATGTAACCCATGTCCACATATCCACTTCATTCTTCCTCTGGTCATATAGTTCAGACTCCAAGGAAATCGGAGGGTAATCAGACCCTGACAATTTACACTTGCTTTCTGCCATATTTTTCACAATGGGCCTTGAGATTTTAGTTTTCTATCCAAAAGAAAATTCCTATTTTCCAACCTTCAGCTTTAGGCAGCCATCCTCTGCTACAATGTTAAACTCCAGAAAGATTGTTCCAGAAGGATAAGGATGCAGCCTTTATTTACACAGTTTCACATTTATTGTGCAGGGTAAAAGGATTACAAACATGTAGCTCCTCACTCAAATCCTTCACCAGTCTCAGTGAGTGTCTGTTTATAAGTGCTCAACTAAAACCCCAATTAATACCCTTCACCTGCACATAATCAAACCATTGACACAGTGCACTAACACCTTAGCAAAAATCCTTGGTTTACCTGGCCACAAAAACAGAAAGCTGAAAACACTCAATTTTGGGGAGCATTCAAACCTTCCCGTATCTCATGCACTTGATTACAGAAGATTAAAGGTGATCTAATAGAGGTTTTAAAAGATGCTTGATGGATTTGAAACGGTGTTGAGAGAAACTATTATCGACTGGGGAAGTCCAGAACAAGGGGGCATAACCTCAAAATTAGAGTGAGGCCATTCAGGGGTGATGCCCTTAGACAGCACCTTCCAAACCCGCGACCTCTAACAGCAAGAAGGACAAGAGCAGCAAGTGCGTGGGAACACCACCACCTGCAAGTTCCCCTCCAAGTCACACACCATCCTGACTTGGAACTATATCACCGTTCCTTCACTGTCGCTGGGTCAACATCCTGGAACTCCCTTCCTAACAGCACTGTGGTGTACCTACCCCACATGGACTGTAGCGGTTTAAGAACAGAGCTCACCACCACCTTCTCAAGGGCAATTAGGGATGGGCAATAAATGCTGGCCTGGCCAGCGACGCCCACATCCCATGAATGAATAAAAAAATGTCTGGAAGTACATCTGCACACAAATGGGAGTAGAAAAATGGAACATTCTCCCCTAAAAAGTTGTTGAGACTGGGGAGTCAACTGAAAATTTCAAAATTAAGATTGATAGATTTTTGTTTGGCAAGGGTATTAAGGGATGCAGGACCAAGGCAGGTATATGGAGTCATGAGGGACAACTGACATCTTTCCACATCTCTTTTTTTCTTCAAGAATTAGCAAGCATTTTGTCTTTTTTTGGAACAGATCTCTGAAGAGAGAATTTCTGTATTTTTTTTTCAGTGTGTGAGTTTGTGTGCGGGGAATTTAACAAGGGGAACTTTCATATTTCAATCTGTGTTAATGCTTTGCTTCGTTACTGGTTAAGTATTGTTTTATAATAAACCGATAATTTTGTTGTTATTTAAAGAAACCTGGTTAGTGTATTTTATTCTGGCATAAAGAGTAGAGTACATGATTGACTGCATCGGTAACTGGGTAAACCTTTTAAAAATATATATTGTGACCTGTGGAGAAGTGGAACTAGAAAAGACACTGTGGGTACACTCCTCCCGCCTCAGTCTTAACATCCCTTTCAAGGACCCTCACATCTTTCCTAAAGTGTGGTGACCAGAACTGAATGCAATACTCCAGTTAGGGCCTAACCAGAGCTTTATAGAGCTTCAGCAAAACTTCCCTGCTTTTGTACTCACTGCCTCTATTTATGAAGCCCAGGATTCTATATGCTTTATTAACCACTCTCTCAATATGTCCTGCCACCTTCAAAGATCGATGCACATGCACCCCCATGTCCTTCTGTCCCTGCACACTCTTTAGAACTCTGCTATTAAGTACATATTGCCTCTCCCTACTCCTTCTGCCAAAATGCATCACCTCACACTTGTCAGTATTAAATTCCATTTGCCACCTCTCTGCCCTTTCTGTTAGCCTATCTATGTCCTGTTGCAGGCAGTTCATATAAACCTCACTGTTTGCCTCACCTCCCAGTTTGGTGTCATTGGCAAATTTTAAGATTTTACTCTGTATTCCAAGATCCAAGTCATTTATATACAGAAAAAAAGCAGTGGTCCCAGCACCGAACCTTGGGGAACACTGTCTCCCATCCTCCAGTCTGAAAAAAAATTTACCACAACTCGCTGTTTTCTGTCCTAAAGCCAATTTTTGTATCCAATCGGTCACTGACCCTCTTATTCCAGGGGCATCAATTTTGTTAACCAGCCTTTTATGTGGTACCATATCAAACGCTTCCTTAAAATTAATATAAACAACATTCACCGTATTCCCTTCATCAACCTTCTCTGTTACTTCATCAAAAAATTCAATTAGTCAAGCATGATCTTCCCTTTACAAATCCGTGATAGCTATCCTTAATTAAGTCAAACGTCTCAAAATTTATGTTGAATTTTCCCCTGATTACTGTTTCTAAAATCTTACCACTGATGTTAAACCATCTGGTCTGTAGTTGCTAGGGCTGTCCTTACACCCGGTCTTGAATAAGAGTGTCACATTTCCCATTCTTCATCCTCTGGCACCTACCCCATATCCAAGGAAGATTGGAAGATTATGGCAAGCCCTTCCACTATCTCCACCCCCACTTCCTTCAACAACCTGGGATGCAAGCCGGCTGGACTAGGTGACTTATCTATCCTAAGCATAGCCAGTGTTTTTAGTATCTCCCCCTCTCAAATGTTACCCTATCCATCGCCTCTACCCTTAATCCTCTACCAATATTTTGTCAGATTCTACTTCCTTCGTGAACACTGATACAAAGTACTCATTAAGTATTCTAGCCTTGCCCTGTGCCTCGAAGCAGATATTACCCACTTTGTCCCTAATAGGCCCCACTCCACCTCTGACTACCCGATTGCTATTTACATGCCAGTAGAAGACTCTTGGGTTCTCTTTTATGTTGACTGCCAATCTATTCTCATGCTCTCTCTTTGCCAGTCTTATTTTCCTCTTCATCTCCCTTCTCAACTTAATGTATATTGCCTGGTTCTCACTTGAAGAATTCACCTGACATGCATCATGCACCCTCTCTTTTTGTTTCACCATAATCTCTATCTCCCTCATCATCCAAGGGCCCTGTTTTTGGCTCCTGTGCATTTCACCCTTGTTGGAATGTACTTAGCCTGTACCTGAAGCATCTCTTCCTTAAAGATAACCCAGTGTTCTGATACAGCTCTTCCTGTCAGTCTTTGGTTCCATTTCACCCTGGCTAGATCCCTTCTCATCACGCTGAAATTAGTCATCCTCCAATCCTTGGCATTCTTCGCAGTCCTTCTCTGTCCACTCCCATTGAATACACAGCTACTACTACTTTCTCTAACATTCTGTTAGTTGTTTGGTAGTGCAGAAATTGAGTATTGCTGAAAATACAGTATAAATTTGTTGTTTCCCTTACATTGGTATTCTTGTGAATTGTCCTGATGAGTGCAAGACAAAAAGCTTCGACAAAATGTCTCTATTTTCAGCAATACTCTCACATTATGCACCTTATTCCTCTTTTCTACTTCTATATGCTGGTGCCCATACCCCTGAAAATTTAATATAAACCCTCCCAACCACACCAGTGAATCTCCCCGTGAGGACATTCCTCCCAGTCCTGTTGAGGTGCAACCCGTCTCTTCTGAATAGGTGCTTTCTGCCCCAGCCTGGTCTCAATGCCCCAAGAATCTGAAACCCTCTCTCCTGCACCATGCTTTAAGCCATGCATTGATCCTCCCTATCTTCCTATTTCTACTTTTGCTGGTGCATAGCACTGGGAGTAATCCAGAGATTACGACCTTCGAAGTTCTAATCTTTAACCTCCTCCCTAGCTCCTGAAAATCTGACTGTAGGACCTCAATACCCGCCCTTGCAACGTGTACCACAACTTCTGGCTCACTCCCTTCCCCTGCAGAATATCCTGCACCCTCTCCATGATGTCCTTCACCCTGGCACCAGGGAGGCAACACACCATGTGGGACTCACAATAACAGTTACAGAAATGCCTATCTGTCCCCCCTGGAATCACCTATAACAACTGCATTTCTGCACTTTGCTGCTTCCTCCTGTATAGTCCCTTACCTATTAGTGCCATGGTTTAGAATGCACTGCTTCAAGATATCATCACTCCCAGAAGTCTCCAAAGCTGAGCACCGGTTTGAGAGTACACACACCCCGAAGACTCCTGCGTTTCCTGCCTCTTCCTCGTCTTCTGGATGACCATCCATCTACTTTCCTGATCTCCGACTGCCTGTGGGGTGACCACCTCTCCTGCTCCCTTATCCTCAGCAGTGACTCCAGTTGCCCCTCAAGCTCAGAAATCCTGAGCTCAAGCTGAAGCACTTCCGATACACATAGTCGCCCGTCACACTTGAAGTGTCCTCAAGTTCCCTCATGACGCAGGAATTGCAAGCAACAGGTTGCAGCTGCCCATCCATGATGGAAGAAAAAACCCTCTATTTCCTTTTTAAACAATCTATTTCATACCCTGTTTAAACTATCAATTTTAATGAATACCTCTAATCCTGCTCTGTGCTTATACTCTTAACACTTATTGTTACACTAACCTGATTGAATATCTTTTAATTTTCCAGCTCCGAACTTGAACCAATGCCCCAGTTTAGATTGAGAAAATTGAAACATATTCACCAATCACTTACCTTCTTCCCTGTTATGGCAGATTTTGATTTATTTTGAACGCAGTCAGTCAGCACTGCCCTCTCATGCCCCTCTCCTTTACACTGCCGCCGGTCTCACTGTGCTCTCTCTCTGCCTCTCTCCTTTACACTGCCGCCGGTCTCACCGTGTTCCCTCTCTGCCCCTCTGCTTCACACTGCCGCCAGTCTCACTGTGCTCTCTCTCTGCCTCTCTCCTTTACAAAGCCGCCGGTCTCACTGTGCTCTCTCTCTGCCTCTCTCCTTTACACTGCCGCCAGTCTCACTGTGCTCTCTCTCTGCCTCTCTCCTTTACAATGCCGCCGGTCTCACTGTGCTCTCTCTCTGCCTCTCTCCCTTACACTGCCGCCACTCTCACTGTGCTCTCTCTCTGCCTCTCTCCTTGACACTGCCGCCGGTCTCACTGTGCTCCCTCTCTGCCCCTCTCCTTGACACTGCCGCCGGTCTCACTATGCTCCCTCTCTGCCTCTCTCCTTTACAATGCCGCCGGTCTCACTGTGCTCCCTTACTGCCCCTCTCCTTGACACTGCCGCCGGTCTCACTGTGCTCTCTCTCTGCCTCTCTCCTTTACACTGCCGCTAGTCTCACTGTGCTCTGTCTCTGCCTCTCTCCTTTACACTGCCGCCAGTCTCACTGTGCTCTGTCTCTGCCTCTCTCCTTTACAATGCCGCCGGTCTCACTGTGCTCTCTCTCTGCCTCTCTCCTTTACACTGCTGCCAGTCTCACTGTGCTCTCTCTCTGCCTCTCTCCTTTACAATGCCGCCGGTCTCACTGTGCTCTCTCTCTGCCCCTCTCCTTGACACTGCCGCCGGTCTCACTGTGCTCTCTCTCTGCCCCTCTCCTTGACACTGCCGCTGGTCTCACTATGCTCCCTCTCTGCCCCTCTCCCTTACACTGCCGCCGGTCTCACTGTGCTCTCTCTCTGCCTCTCTCCTTTACACTGCCGCCGGTCTCACCGTGTTCCCTCTTTGCCCCTCTCCTTCACACTGCCGCCAGTCTCACTGTGCTCTCTCTCTGCCTCTCTCCTTTACAAAGCCGCCGGTCTCACTGTGCTCTCTCTCTGCCTCTCTCCTTTACACTGCCGCCAGTCTCACTGTGCTCTCTCTCTGCCTCTCTCCTTTACAATGCCGACGGTCTCACTGTGCTCTCTCTCTGCCTCTCCTTTACAATGCCGCCGGACTCACTGTGCTCTCTCTCTGCCTCTCTCCCTTACACTGCCGCCACTCTCACTGTGCTCTCTCTCTGCCTCTCTCCTTGACACTGCCGCCGGTCTCACTGTGCTCCCTCTCTGCCCCTCTCCTTGACACTGCCGCCGGTCTCACTATGCTCCCTCTCTGCCTCTCTCCTTTACAATGCCGCCGGTCTCACTGTGCTCCCTTACTGCCCCTCTCCTTGACACTGCCGCCGGTCTCACTGTGCTCTCTCTCTGCCTCTCTCCTTTACACTGCCGCTAGTCTCACTGTGCTCTGTCTCTGCCTCTCTCCTTTACACTGCCGCCAGTCTCACTGTGCTCTGTCTCTGCCTCTCTCCTTTACAATGCCGCCGGTCTCACTGTGCTCTCTCTCTGCCTCTCTCCTTTACACTGCTGCCAGTCTCACTGTGCTCTCTCTCTGCCTCTCTCCTTCACAATGCCGCCGGTCTCACTGTGCTCTCTCTCTGCCCCTCTCCTTGACACTGCCGCCGGTCTCACTGTGCTCTCTCTCTGCCCCTCTCCTTGACACTGCCGCCAGTCTCACTGTGCTCCCTCTCTGCCCCTCTCCTTGACACTGCCGCCGGTCTCACGATGCTCCCTCTCTGCCCCTCTCCCTTACACTGCCACCAGTCTCACTATGCTCCCTCTCTGCCCCTCTCCCTTACACTGCCACCAGTCTCACTGTGCTCTATCTCTGCCTCTCTCCTTTACAATGCCACCAGTCTCACTGTGCTCTATCTCTGCCTCTCTCCTTTACAATGCCGCCGGTCTCACTGTGCTCCCTTACTGCCCCTCTCCTTGACACTGCCGCTAGTCTCACTGTGCTCTGTCTCTGCCTCTCTCCTTTACAATGCCGCCGGTCTCACTGTGCTCTCTCTCTGCCTCTCCTTTACAATGCCGCCGGTCTCACTGTGCTCTCTCTCTGCCTCTCTCCTTTAGACTGCCGCCACTCTCACTGTGCTCTCTCTCTGCCTCTCTCCTTGACACTGCCGCCGGTCTCACTGTGCTCGCTCTCTGCCCCTCTCATTGACACTGCCGCCGGTCTCACTATGCTCCCTCTCTGCCCCTCTCCCTTACACTGCCACCAGTCTCACTGTGCTCTATCTCTGCCTCTCTCCTTTACAATGCCACCGGTCTCACTGTGCTCCCTTACTGCCCCTCTCCTTGACACTGCCGCCGGTCTCACTGTGCTCTCTCTCTGCCTCTCTCCTTTACACTGCCGCGAGTCTCACTGTGCTCTGTCTCTGCCTCTCTCCTTTACACTGCCGCCAGTCTCACAGTGCTCTCTCTCTGCCTCTCTCCTTTACAATGCCGCCGGTCTCACTGTGCTCTCTCTCTGCCTCTCTCCTTTACACTGCCGCCAGTCACACTGTGCTCTCTCTCTGCCTCTCTCCTTGACAATGCCGCCGGTCTCACTGTGCTCACTCTGCCCCTCTCCTTGACACTGCCGCCGGTCTCACTGTGCTCCCTCTCTGCCCCTCTCCTTGACACTGCCGCCGGTCTCACTGTGCTCTCTCTCTGCCCCTCTCCTTGACACTGCCGCCGGTCTCACTATGCTCCCTCTCTGCCCCTCTCCCTTACACTGCCACCAGTCTCACTGTGCTCTGTCTCTGCCTCTCTCCTTTACAATGCCGCCGGTCTCACTGTGCTCCCTCTCTGCCCCTCTCCTTGACACTGCCGCCGGTCTCACTGTGCTCCCTCTCTGCTCCTCTCCTTCACACTGCCGCTAGTCTCACTGTGCTCCCTCTCTGCCTCTCTCCTTTCCACTGCTGCCAGTCTCACTGTGCTCCTTCTCTGCCCCTCTCCTTTACAGTGCCGCCAGTCTCACTGTGCTCTCTCTCTGCCCCTCTCCTTTCCACTGCCGCTAGTCTCACTGTGCTCTGTCTCTGCCTCTCCTTTCCACTGCTGCCAGTCTCTCTGTGCTCCCTCTCTGCCCCTCTCCTTTACAGTGCCGCCAGTCTCACTGTGCTCTCTCTCTGCCTCTCTCCTTTACAAAGCCGCCGGTCTCACTGTGCTCTCTCTCTGCCTCTCTCCTTTACACTGCCGCCAGTCTCACTGTGCTCTCTCTCTGCCTCTCTCCTTTACAATGCCGCCGGTCTCACTGTGCTCTCTCTCTGCCTCTCTCCCTTACACTGCCGCCACTCTCACTGTGCTCTCTCTCTGCCTCTCTCCTTGACACTGCCGCCGGTCTCACTGTGCTCCCTCTCTGCCCCTCTCCTTGACACTGCCGCCGGTCTCACTATGCTCCCTCTCTGCCTCTCTCCTTTACAATGCCGCCGGTCTCACTGTGCTCCCTTACTGCCCCTCTCCTTGACACTGCCGCCGGTCTCACTGTGCTCTCTCTCTGCCTCTCTCCTTTACACTGCCGCTAGTCTCACTGTGCTCTGTCTCTGCCTCTCTCCTTTACACTGCCGCCAGTCTCACTGTGCTCTGTCTCTGCCTCTCTCCTTTACAATGCCGCCGGTCTCACTGTGCTCTCTCTCTGCCTCTCTCCTTTACACTGCTGCCAGTCTCACTGTGCTCTCTCTCTGCCTCTCTCCTTTACAATGCCGCCGGTCTCACTGTGCTCTCTCTCTGCCCCTCTCCTTGACACTGCCGCCGGTCTCACTGTGCTCCCTCTCTGCCCCTCTCCTTGACACTGCCGCCGGTCTCACTGTGCTCTCTCTCTGCCCCTCTCCTTGACACTGCCGCCGGTCTCACTGTGCTCTCTCTCTGCCCCTCTCCTTGACACTGCCGCTGGTCTCACTATGCTCCCTCTCTGCCCCTCTCCCTTACACTGCCGCCGGTCTCACTGTGCTCTCTCTCTGCCTCTCTCCTTTACACTGCCGCCGGTCTCACCGTGTTCCCTCTTTGCCCCTCTCCTTCACACTGCCGCCAGTCTCACTGTGCTCTCTCTCTGCCTCTCTCCTTTACAAAGCCGCCGGTCTCACTGTGCTCTCTCTCTGCCTCTCTCCTTTACACTGCCGCCAGTCTCACTGTGCTCTCTCTCTGCCTCTCTCCTTTACAATGCCGACGGTCTCACTGTGCTCTCTCTCTGCCTCTCCTTTACAATGCCGCCGGACTCACTGTGCTCTCTCTCTGCCTCTCTCCCTTACACTGCCGCCACTCTCACTGTGCTCTCTCTCTGCCTCTCTCCTTGACACTGCCGCCGGTCTCACTGTGCTCCCTCTCTGCCCCTCTCCTTGACACTGCCGCCGGTCTCACTATGCTCCCTCTCTGCCTCTCTCCTTTACAATGCCGCCGGTCTCACTGTGCTCCCTTACTGCCCCTCTCCTTGACACTGCCGCCGGTCTCACTGTGCTCTCTCTCTGCCTCTCTCCTTTACACTGCCGCTAGTCTCACTGTGCTCTGTCTCTGCCTCTCTCCTTTACACTGCCGCCAGTCTCACTGTGCTCTGTCTCTGCCTCTCTCCTTTACAATGCCGCCGGTCTCACTGTGCTCTCTCTCTGCCTCTCTCCTTTACACTGCTGCCAGTCTCACTGTGCTCTCTCTCTGCCTCTCTCCTTCACAATGCCGCCGGTCTCACTGTGCTCTCTCTCTGCCCCTCTCCTTGACACTGCCGCCGGTCTCACTGTGCTCTCTCTCTGCCCCTCTCCTTGACACTGCCGCCAGTCTCACTGTGCTCCCTCTCTGCCCCTCTCCTTGACACTGCCGCCGGTCTCACGATGCTCCCTCTCTGCCCCTCTCCCTTACACTGCCACCAGTCTCACTATGCTCCCTCTCTGCCCCTCTCCCTTACACTGCCACCAGTCTCACTGTGCTCTATCTCTGCCTCTCTCCTTTACAATGCCACCAGTCTCACTGTGCTCTATCTCTGCCTCTCTCCTTTACAATGCCGCCGGTCTCACTGTGCTCCCTTACTGCCCCTCTCCTTGACACTGCCGCTAGTCTCACTGTGCTCTGTCTCTGCCTCTCTCCTTTACACTGCCGCGAGTCTCACTGTGCTCTGTCTCTGCCTCTCTCCTTTACACTGCCGCCAGTCTCACAGTGCTCTCTCTCTGCCTCTCTCCTTTACAATGCCGCCGGTCTCACTGTGCTCTCTCTCTGCCTCTCTCCTTTACACTGCCGCCAGTCACACTGTGCTCTCTCTCTGCCTCTCTCCTTGACAATGCCGCCGGTCTCACTGTGCTCACTCTGCCCCTCTCCTTGACACTGCCGCCGGTCTCACTGTGCTCCCTCTCTGCCCCTCTCCTTGACACTGCCGCCGGTCTCACTGTGCTCTCTCTCTGCCCCTCTCCTTGACACTGCCGCCGGTCTCACTATGCTCCCTCTCTGCCCCTCTCCCTTACACTGCCACCAGTCTCACTGTGCTCTGTCTCTGCCTCTCTCCTTTACAATGCCGCCGGTCTCACTGTGCTCCCTCTCTGCCCCTCTCCTTGACACTGCCGCCGGTCTCACTGTGCTCCCTCTCTGCTCCTCTCCTTCACACTGCCGCTAGTCTCACTGTGCTCCCTCTCTGCCTCTCTCCTTTCCACTGCTGCCAGTCTCACTGTGCTCCTTCTCTGCCCCTCTCCTTTACAGTGCCGCCAGTCTCACTGTGCTCTCTCTCTGCCCCTCTCCTTTCCACTGCCGCTAGTCTCACTGTGCTCTGTCTCTGCCTCTCCTTTCCACTGCTGCCAGTCTCTCTGTGCTCCCTCTCTGCCCCTCTCCTTTACAGTGCCGCCAGTCTCACTGTGCTCTCTCTCTGCCCCTCTCCTTTCCACTGCTGCCAGTCTCACTGTGCTCCCTCTCTGCCCCACTCCTTTACAGTGCCGCCAGTCTCACTGTGCTCTCTCTCTGCCCCTCTCCTTTCCACTGCCACCAGTCTCACTGTGCTCTCTCTCTGCCCCTCTCCTTTACAGTGCCGCCAGTCTCACTGTGCTCCCTCTCTGCCCCTCTCCTTTACACTGCCGCCGGTCTCACTGTGCTCCCTCTCTGCCTCTCTCCTTTACACTGCCGCCGGTCTCACTGTGCTCCCTCTCACGCCCTCTCCTTGACACGGCCGCCGGTCTCACTATGCTCCCTCTCTGCCCCTCTCCTTTCCACTGCCGCTAGTCTCACTATGCTCCCTCTCTGCCCCTCTCCTTTCCACTGCCGCCGGTCTCACTGTGCTCTCTCTCCGCCCCTCTCCTTAACACTGTCACTGGTCTCACTGTGCTCCCTCTCTGCCCCGCTCCCTTGCACTGCCACCAGTCTCACTGTGCTCTGTCTCTGCCTCTCTCCTTGACACTGCCGCCGGTCTCACTGTGCTCCCTCTCTGCCCCTCTCCCTTACACTGCCTCCGGTCTCACTATGCTCCCTCTCTGCCCCTCTCCCTTACACTGCCACCAGTCTCACTGTGCTCTCTCTCTGCCCCTCCCCTTTACACTGTCACTGGTCTCACTATGCTCCCTCTCTGCTCCTCTCCTTTACACTGCCACCAGTCTCACTGTGCTCTGTCTCTGCCTCTCTCCTTGACACTGCCGCCGGTCTCATTGTGCTCCCTCTCTGCTCCTCTCCTTTACACTGCCGAGGGTCATACTGTGCTCCTTCTCCGCACCTCTCCTTTACACTTTCACTGGTCTCACTGTGCTCCCTCTCTGCCACTCTCCTTAACACTTTCACCGGTCTCACTGTGCTCCCTCTCTGCCACTCTCCTTTACACTGGCACCGGTCTCACTGTGCTCTCTCTCTGCCCCTCTCCTTTACACTTTCACTGGTCTCACTGTGCTCCCTCTCTGCCCCTCTCCTTTACACTGGCACTGGTCTCACTGTGCTCTCTCTCTGCCCCTCTCCTTTACCATGCCGCCAGTCTCACTGTGCTCTCTCTCTGCCCCTCTCCTTTACACTTTCACTGATCTCACTGTGCTCTCCCTCTGCCCCTCTCCTTTACACTGTCACTGGTCTCACTATGCTCCCTCTCTGCTCCTCTCCTATACACTGCTGCCGGTCTCACTATGCTCCCTCTCTGCCCCTCTCCTTTACACTGGCACTGGTCTCACTGTGCTCTCTCTCTGCCCCTCTCCTTGACACTGCCGCCAGTCTCACTGTGCTCTCTCTCTGCCCCTCTCCTTGACACTGCCGCCAGTCTCACTGTGCTCCCTCTCTGCCCCTCTCCTTTACACTGCCGCCAGTCTCACTGTGCTCTCTCGCTGCCCCTCTCCTTTACACTGCCGCCAGTCTCACTGTGCTCTCTCTCTGCCCCTATCCTTTACACTACCGCCGGTCTCACTGTGCTCCCTCTCTGCCTCTCTCCTTTACAATGCCGCCGGTCTCACTGTGCTCCCTTACTGCCCCTCTCCTTGACACTGCCGCCGGTCTCACTGTGCTCTCTCTCTGCCTCTCTCCTTTACACTGCCGCTAGTCTCACTGTGCTCTGTCTCTGCCTCTCTCCTTTACACTGCCGCCAGTCTCACTGTGCTCTGTCTCTGCCTCTCTCCTTTACAATGCCGCCGGTCTCACTGTGCTCTCTCTCTGCCTCTCTCCTTTACACTGCCGCCAGTCTCACTGTGCTCTCTCTCTGCCTCTCTCCTTTACAATGCCGCCGGTCTCACTGTGCTCTCTCTGCCCCTCTCCTTGACACTGCCGCCGGTCTCACTGTGCTCCCTCTCTGCCCCTCTCCTTGACACTGCCGCCGGTCTCACTGTGCTCTCTCTCTGCCCCTCTCCTTGACACTGCCGCCGGTCTCACTGTGCTCTCTCTCTGCCCCTCTCCTTGACACTGCCGCTGGTCTCACTATGCTCCCTCTCTGCCCCTCTCCCTTACACTGCCACCAGTCTCACTGTGCTCTCTCTCTGCCCCTCTCCCTTACATTGCCACCAGTCTCACTGTGCTCTGTCTCTCTCCTTTACAATGCCGCCGGTCTCACTGTGCTCCCTCTCTGCCCCTCTCCTTGACACTGCCGCCGGTCTCACTGTGCTCCCTCTCTGCTCCTCTCCTTTACACTGCCGCAAGTCTCACTGTGCTCCCTCTCTGCCTCTCTCCTTTACACTGCCGCCAGTCTCACTGTGCTCCCTCTCTGCCCCTCTCCTTGACACTGCCGCCAGTCTCACTGTGCTCTCTCTCTGCCCCTCTCCTTTACACTGCCGCCGGTCTCACTGTGCTCTCTCTCTGCCTCTCTCCTTTACACTGCCGCCAGTCTCACTATGCACCCTCGCTGCTCCTCTCCTTTGCACTGCCTCCGGTCTCACTATGCTCCCTCTCTGCCCCTCTCCTTTCCACTGCCGCAAGTCTCACTGTGCTCCCTCTCATGCCCTCTCCTTTACACTGCCTCCGGTCTCACTGTGCTCTCTCTCTGCCCCTCTCCTTTACACTGTCACTGGTCTCACTGTGCTCCTTCTCTGCCCCTCTCCTTTACACTGCCGCCAGTCTCACTGTGCTCCCTCTCTGCCCCTATCCTTTACACTACCGCCGGTCTCACTGTGCTCTCTCTCTGCCTCTCTACTTTACACTGTCACTGTTCTCACTATGCTCCCTCTCTGCTCCTCTCCTTTACACTGCCTCCAGTCTCACTGTGCTCTCTCTCTGCCCCTCTCCTTGACACTGCCGCTGGTCTCACTGTGCTCCCACTCTGCCCTCTCCCTTACACTGCCACCAGTCCCACTGTGCTCTGTCTCTGCCTCTCTCCTTTACACTGGCACTGCTCTCACTGTGCTCCCTCTCTGCCCCTCTCCTTTACACTGTCACTGGTCTCACTATGCTCCCTCTCTGCCCCACGCCCTTACACTGTCACTGGTCTCACTGTGCTGTGTCTCTGCCTCTCTCCTTGACACTGCCGCCGGTCTCACTGTGCTCCATCTCTGCCCCTCTCCTTTACACTGGCACTGGTCTCACTGTGCTCCCTCTCTGCCACTCTCCTTTACACTGCCACCAGTCTCACTGTGCTCTGTCTCTGCCCCTCTCCTTTACACTTTCACTGGTCTCACTGTGCTCCCTCTCTGCCACTCTCCTTTCCACTGGCACTGGTCTCACTATGCTCTCTCTCTGCCCCTCTCCTTTACACTGCCGCCAGTCTCACTGTGCTCTCTCTCTGCCCCTCTCCTTTACACTGCCGCCAGTCTCACTGTGCTCCCTCTCCGCCCCTATCCTTTACACTACCGCCGGTCTCACTGTGCTCTCTCTCTGCCTCTCTCCTTTTCACTGTCACTGGTCTCACTGTGCTCTCTCTCTGCCCCTCTCCTTTACACTGCCGCCAGTCTCACTGTGCTCCCTCTCTGCCTCTCTCCTTTACACTGTCACTGGTCTCACTGTGCTCTCTCTCTGCCACTCTCCTTTACACTGTCACTGGTCTCACTGTGCTCCCTCTCTGCCCCTCTCCTTTACACTGTCACTGGTCTCACTGTGCTCTCTCTCTGCCCCTCTCCTTTACACTGCCGCCAGTCTCACTGTGCTCTGTCTCTGCCCCTCTCCTTTACACTGCCGCCAGTCTCACTGTGCTCCCTCTCTGCCCCTCTCCATTACACTGCCGCCAGTCTCACTGTGCTCTCTCTCTGCCCCTCTCCTTTGCATAGCCGCCGGTCTCACTGTGCTCCCTCTCCGCCCCTCTCCTTTACACTGTCACCAGTCTCACTGTGCTCTCTCTCTGCCCCTCTCCTTGACACTGTCACCAGTCTCACTGTGCTCCCTCTCTGCCCCTCTCCATTACACTGCCGCCGGTCTCACTGTGCTCCCTCTCCGCCCCTCTCCTTTTCACTGCCGCTGGTCTCACTGTGCTCTCGCCCTGCCCCTCTCCTTTACACTGCGGCCGGTCTCACTGTGCTCTCCCTCTGCCCCTCTCCTTTACACTGTCACCAGTCTCACTGTGCGCTCTCTCTGCCCCTCTCCTTTACACTGCCGCCAGTCTCACTGTGCGCTCTCTCTGCCCCTCTCCTTTACACTGCCGCCAGTCTCACTGTGCTCCCTCTCTGCCCCTCTCCTTTACACTGTCACTGGTCTCACTGTGCTCTCTCTCTGCCCCTCTCCTTTACACTGCCGCCAGTCTCACTGTGCTCCCTCTCTGCCCCTCTCCATTACACTGCCGCCGGTCTCTCTGTGCTCCCTCTCCACCCCTCTCCTTTTCACTGCCGCTGGTCTCACTGTGCTCTCTCTCTGCCCCTCTCCTTTACACTGCCGCCAGTCTAACTGTGCTCTCTCTCTGCCCCTCTCCTTTACACTGTCGCCGGTCTCACTGTGCTCTCTCTCTGCCCCTCTCCTTGACACTGCGGCCGGTCTCACTGTGCTCTCCCTCTGCCCCTCTCCTTTACACTGTCACCGGTCTCACTGTGCTCCCTCTCTGCCCCTCTCCTTTACACTGTCACCGGTCTCACTATGCTCCCTCTCTGCCCCTCTCATTTACACTGCAGCCGGTCTCACTGTGCTCTCTCTCTGCCCCTCTCCTTTAAACTGTGACTGGTCTCACTGTGCTCCCTCTCTGCCCCTCTCCTTTAAACTGTGACTGGTCTCACTGTGCTCTCTCTCTGCCCCTCTCCTTTATACTGTCACCGGTCTCACTGTGCTCTCTCTCTTACACTCTCCTTCATACTGCCGCCGGTCTCAATGTGCTCCGTCTCTGCCGCGCTCCTTTACACTGCCGCCAGTCTCACTGTGCTCTCTCTCTGCCCCTCTCCTTTACACTGATGCCAGTCTCACTGTGCTCTCTCTCTGCCCCTCTCCTTTACACTGATGCCAGTCTCACTGTGCTCTCCCTCTGCCCCTCTCCTTTACACTGTCACCAGTCTCACTGTGCTCCCTCTCTGCCCCTCTCCTTTACACTGTCACCAGTCTCACTGTGCCCCCTCTCTGCCCCTCTCCTTTACACTGTCACCGGTCTCACTGTGCTCCCTCTCTGCCCCTCTCCTTTATACTGTCACTGGTCTCACTGTGCTCTCTCTCTGCCCCTCTCCTTTATGCTGCCGCCTGTCTCACTGTGCTCCCTCTCTGCCCCTCTCCTTTGCACTGCCGCCAGTCTCTCTGTGCTCTCTCTCTGCGCCTCTCCTTTACACTGCCGCCAGTCTCACTGTGCTCTCTCTCTGCCCCTCTCCTTTACACTGTGACTGGTCTCACTGTGCTCTCTCTCTGCCCCTCTCCTTTACACTGTCGCCAGTCTCACTGTGCTCTCTCTCTGCCCCTCTCCTTTACACTGTCACCGGTCTCACTGTGCTCCCTCTCTGCCCCTATCCTTTGCACTGCCGCTAGTCTCACTGTGCTCCCTCTCTGCCCCTCTCTGCCCCTCTCCTTTGCACTGCCGCCAGTCTCTCTGTGCTCTCTCTCTGCGCCTCTCCTTTACACTGCCGCCAGTCTCACTGTGCTCTCTCTCTGCCCCTCTCCTTTACACTGTGACTGGTCTCACTGTGCTCTCTCTCTGCCCCTCTCCTTTACACTGTCGCCAGTCTCACTGTGCTCCATCTCTGCCCCTCTCCTTGACACTGCCGCTGGTCTCACTGTGCTCCCTCTCTGCCCCTCTCCTTTACACTGCCGCCAGTCTCACTGTGCTCTCTCTCTGCCCCTCTCCTTTACACTGCCGCCAGTCTCACTGTGCTCCATCTCTGCCCCTCTCCTTTACACTGTCACTGGTCTCACTGTGCTCCATCTCTGCCCCTCTCCTTTGCACAGTCACTGGTCTCACTGTGCTCTCTCTCTGCCCCTCTCCTTTACACTGTCACTGGTCTCACTGTGCTCTCTCTCTGCCCCTCGCCTTGAAACTGCCGCTGGTCTCACTGTGCTCTCTCTCTGCCCCTCTCCTTGACACTGCCGCTGGTCTCACTGTGCTCCCTCTCATGCCCTCTTCTTGACACTGCCGCCGGTCTCACTGTGCTCTCTTTCTGCCCCTCTCCTTTACACTGCCGCCAGTCTCACTGTGCTCCCTCTCTGCCCCTCTCCTTTACAGTACCGCCAGTCTCACTGTGCTCTCTCTCTGCCCCTCTCCTTTACAGTGCCGCCAGTCTCACTGTGCTCTCTCTCTGCCCCTTTCCGTTACACTGCCGCCAGTCTCACTGTGCTCTCTCTCTGCCCCTCTCCGTTACACTGCCGCCAGTCTCACTGTGCTCTCTCTCTGTCCCTCTCCTTTACACTGCCGCCGGTCTCACTGTGCTCCCTCTCTGCCCCTCTCCTTTACACTGTCACTGGTCTCACTGTGCTCTCTCTCTGCCCCTCTCCTTTACAGTGCCGCCAGTCTCACTGTGCTCTCTCTCTGCCCCTTTCCGTTACACTGCCGCCAGTCTCACTGTGCTCTCTCTCTGCCCCTCTCCTTTCCAATGCCGCCGGTCTCACTGTGCTCCCTCTCTGCCCCTCTCCTTTACACTGTCACTGGTCTCACTGTGCTCTCTCTCTGCCCCTCTCCTTTACACTGTCACTGGTCTCACTGTGCTCTCTCTCTGTCCCTCTCCTTTACACTGTCACTGGTCTCACTGTGCTCTCTCTCTGCCCCTCTCCTTTATACTGTCACTGGTCTCACTGTGCTCCCTCTCCGCCCCTCTCCTTGACACTGCCGCTGGTCTCACTGTGCTCTCTCTCTGCCCCTCTCCATGACACTGCCGCCGGTCTCACTGTGCTCTCTCTCTGTCCCTCTCCTTTACACTGCCGCCAGTTTCACTGTGCTCCCTCTCTGCCCCTCTCCTTTACACTGTGACTGGTCTCACTGTGCTCCCTCTCTGCCCCTCTCCTTGACACTGTCACTGGTCTCACTGTGCTCTCTCTCTGCCCCTCTCCTTTATACTGTCACCGGTCTCACTGTGCTCTCTCTCTGCCCCTCTCCTTTATACTGCCGCCGGTCTCACTGTGCTCTCTCTCTGCACCTCTCCTTTACACTGTCACCGGTCTCACTGTGCTCCCTCTCTGCCCCTCTCCTTTACACTGCCGCCAGCCAGTCTCACTGTGCTCCCTCTCCGCCCCTCTCCTTTACACTGTCACCGGTCTCACTGTGCTCTCTCTCTGCCCCTCTCCTTGACACTGTGACTGCTCTCACTGTGCTCCCTCTCTGCCCCTCTCCTTTACACTGCCGCCAGTCTCACTGTGCTCTCTCTCTGCCCCTCTCCTTTACACTGCCGCCAGTCTCACTGTGCTCTCTCTCTGCCCCTCTCCTTGACACTGTCACTGGTCTCACTGTGCTCCATCTCTGCCCCTCTCCTTTACACTGCCGCCAGTCTCACTGTGCTCTCTCTCTGCCCCTCTCCTTTACACTGTCACCGGTCTCACTGTGCTCCCTCTCTGCTCCTCTCCTTTACACTGTGACTGGTCTCACTGTGCTCTCTCTCTGCCCCTCTCCTTTACACTGCCGCCGGTCTCACTGTGCTCTCTCTCTGCCCCTCTCCTTTACACTGTCACTGGTCTCACTGTGCTCCCTCTCTGCCTCTCTCCTTTACACTGCCGCCAGTCTCACTGTGCTCTCTCTCTGCCCCTCTCCTTTACACTTTTTTTTTATTTCCAAAATATACTTTATTCATAAAAATCTGTAAAAATTACATTGCCCAACAGTTTCAAACAGCACCAAAAAATACAAACATTGCAAGGGAGATCAGTTTCCTTCAATACAATCATGAGTTGCCTCACAACACTTCCATTTCATTTGTCATGCCATTAACATTTTTACATTTTACAGCAAATGAAAATGTTCCCGATACAGTTCGAGGGTTTTACCATGGATCCAGCCCCTCAGTTCAGCTCGGTGGGGGGACCTTACACTGTGGTCTTTCCCCATTGAGCCTTTGCTGCGGCTGCCCCAAGCTTTAGTGCGTCCCTCAGCACGTAGTCCTGGACCTTGGAATGTGCCAGTCTGTAACATTCGGTGGTGGACAACTCTTTGCGCTGGAAGACCAGCAAGTTTCGGGCAGACCAAAGGGCGTCTTTCACCGAATTGATAGTTCTCCAGCAGCAGTTGATGTTTGTCTCGGTGTGCGTCCCTGGGAACAGCCCGTAGAGCACAGACTCCTGTGTTAGAGCTGCTTGGGATGAACCTCGACAAAAACCACTGCATCTCTTTCCACACCTGCTTTGCAAAGACACATTCCAGGAGGAGGTGGGCAACCGTCTCTTCCCCACCACAGCCACCACAGGGGCATTGCGCTTAGGGGGCGAGACTTCGGGCGTGCAGGAAGGATCTGACGGGGAGGGCTCTTCTCACCACCAGCCAAGCTACATCTTGGTGCTTGTTTGAAAGTTCTGGTGATGAGGCATTCTGCCAAATGACTTTGGCGGTCTGCTCGGGGAACCATCCGACAGGATCCACCGTATCCTTTTCCCGTAGGGTCTTGAGGACATTCCGTGCAGACCACTGCCCGATGGATCGGTGGTCAAAGGTGTTTTCCCGCAGAAACTGCTCCACGAAGGATAGGTGGTACGGCACGGTCCAACTGCATGGAGCGTTCAGCGGCAATGTGACCAGGCCCATCCTTCGCAACACCGGGGACAGATAGAACCTCAGCACGTAGTGACACTTGGAGTTTGTGTACTGGAGGTTTACACACAGCTTGATGCAGCAGCACACGAAGGTCGTCATCAGGCTGAGGGCCACGTTGGGTACATTTTTCCTGCCCTTATCCAGAGGTTTGAACATCGTGTCCCTCCGGACCCGGTAAATTTTAGATCCCCAGATGAAGCGAAAAATGGCTCGGGTGACTGCCACAGCGCAGGAGTGAGGTATGGGCCAGACCTGCGCCACGTACAGCAACAACGTGAGCGCCTCGCACCTGATGACCAGGTTCTTACCCACAATGGAGAGAGATCGCTGCCCCCACATGCTCAACTTTTGTTGTACCTTGGCTACTCGCTCCTCCCAGGTTTTGGTGCACGCCCCGGCCCTTCCGAACCATATCCCCAGCACCTTCAGGTAATCTGACCTGACGGTGAAGGGGACAAAGGATCGGTCAGCCCAGTTCCCAAAGAACATGGCCTCGCTCTTGCCATGGTTAACTTTGGCTCCCGAGGCCAGTTCGAACTGGTCGCAGATGCTCATCAGTCTGCGCACGGACAGCAGATCCAAGCAGAAGATGGCAACGTCATCCATGTACAGGGAGGTTTTTACCTGAGTGCCTCCGCTGCCTGGGATTGTCACCCCTCTTATGCTCGTGTCCTTCCTAATAGACTCAGCAAAGGGTTCAATACAGCAAACAAACAAGACCGGGGAGAGAAGACAGCCCTGTCTGACTCCAGATTGGATCGGGAAACTTTCCGATTCCCACCCGTTGATTGAGACTGCGCTACTGATGTTTGTGTAGAGCAGTTGGATCCAATTGCAGATTCCCTCCCCAAACCCCATTTTGGACAGCACGTCCATCATGTTGGTGTGCGATATCCTGTCAAAAGCCTTCTCCTGGTCCAGGCTGATGAGGCAGGTGTCCACCCTCCTGTCCCGTATATAGGCGATCGTATCCCTGAGTAGCGCGAGACTATCAGAGATCTTCCTGCCGGGTACAGTGCAGGTCTGATCGGGGTGAATCACCAACTCCAGAGCAGACTTGACTCGACTGGCTATGACTTTGGACAGAATCTTGTAGTCAACATTAAGCAGTGAGATGGGCCGCCAATTTCTGATTTCTGCCCTCTCCCCCTTCCGCTTGTAAATGAGGGTGATGATGCCTTTCCTCATGGACTCTGACATGCTGCCGGCCAGGAGCATACTCTCGTATACTTCCAGCAGGTCTGGGCTGACCCAGTCCCACAGGACCGAGTACAACTCGACCGATAAGCCGTCACTTCCGGGAGTTTTACTCGTCTCGAAGGACTCGACGGCCTTTGTTAGCTCGTCCAGAGTTAGCGGCTTGTCCAGTCTCTCCCTCCTGCTGTCATCTCAGACCTCTGTGATAGATGACAGGAAGGACTGAGAGGCCGTGCTGTCTGTGGGCTTTGCGCCATACAGCCCAGCATAAAAGGATTTGCTGATCCTTAGTATGTCGGACTGCGAAGACGTAACCGAGCCATCCTCTTCCTTCAGGCTGCTGATAACAGAGCTCTCTCTCTGTACCTTTTGGAAGAAGTAACGCGAGCACGTCTCATCCTGCTCGATGGAGCAGACTCTGGACCGGAAGATGATCTTGGAGGCCTCCTTGGCAAAGAGCGAGGCCTGCTGGCTCTTCACCTCTTGGAGATCTTCCTTGACCTCGACCCCGTTGACTGCAGTCGGAGCAGATTTTGCATTCCTTTCTGGAATCGGGACAGTGGCGCAGTGGTTAGCACCGCAGTCTCACAGCTCCAGCGACCCGGGTTCAATTCTGGGTACTGCCTGTGTGGAGTTTGCAAGTTCTCCCTGTGTCTGCGTGGGTTTCCTCCGGGTGCTCCGGTTTCCTCCCACATGCCAAAGACTTGCTGGTTGATAGGTAAATTGGCCATTAGTAATTGCCCCTAGTATAGGTAGGTGGTAGGGAAATATAGGAACAGGTGGGGATGTGGTAGGAATATGGAATTAGTGTAGGATTAGTATAAATGGGTGGTTGATGGTCGGCACAGACTCAGTGGGCCGAAGGGCCTGTTTCAGTGCTGTATCTCTAAAACTAAAACTAAATTTCCCTCTGTCTCTCTCTCACCCTCTGAACACCTTAGAGGATGAAGAACCTCTTGATGTTCTCCTTGATCGCCTCCCACCAGTGAACTGGAGACTCAAAGAGAGGTTTCACAGTTCTCCAACCTTTGTAATCCCTTTTAAGTTCCTCAATGTTCTCTGGGGTTAGCAGTGTAACATTCAGCTTCCATGTCCCCCTGCCAACCCGGTGGTCGTCCTGTAAGTGACAGTCAGCCAGTAAGAGGCAATGGTCAGAGAAGAACACTGGTTTGACGTCGGTAGATCTGACTGTGAAAGCACGGGACACAAACAGGAAGTCAATCCTGGGAAGGGCAGACCCATCTGGTCTTGACCAGGTGTTATCTACGCTGCACTCTGTCTGGAGGTTTGCTGAAGATGCCGTGCAGTTTCGATTAGGAATCTTGGCATAGCGTCCAGTGTGCTGTCGTCACTGCCGCATTGTCCAGATGCATCAATGATGCAGTTGAAGTCACCGCCTAGAATGACCGGCATGGATGTCGCTAGCAGCAGTGGGAGCTGCTGGAGGACGGTCAGCCACTCGCTGCATTGAACAGGGGCATATACGTTGATCAACCAGAGCGGAGCATTGTTGTACATTACATCTGCTAGGAGGAGACGACTGCCCACCACCTCCCTACCTTCGGAGATGGTGAAGTTACCTCTCCGCAGCAGAATACCCAGGCTAGAGGAACGGGAATCATTTCCCCCTGACCAGATCGATGGCCCGTGGGACCACCATCACGACCATTGCCTGTAGGTGCTGAGGTGTGGTATTCCACACTCCTATAGAAACAGTAGGTCAGCTTTGACCTTGGCGAGGTAGTCCAAGGCCGAAACACATCGCGTAGTGGATTTAGCGCTATGCACGTTAATAGAAGCAATCTTTATACCCATTTTAAAGCTGGGTGTTGCTTACCACACCAGTTGTCCTGCATACTCATAGTATAGACAAGCTGTTTCACATTCATTGGGCTCAGAAGCCCCTCCTAGTTACTCACGAAGCTGACATTCTCAAAGGTATACATGTCATCAACGAACCAGTGCGCTCGTAGGTTTTGTTCCGCTGGGGTGACATAGGGGGGTTCTTGTAGGTCGCAAGGCTTGGGCTGTCCTCTGCTGGTGGTGTCTTTCCCCTCTGTCCCTCTTCAAAGACATCACTGCTCTCGGCTTCCCGGAGCTGGAATGCACCAGACGCTTCGCTGCTCTCGGTCTCCCGGAGCTAGGGTGCGCTGGGAATCTCGCTGGGTTCGGTGCTTTGGGGTTGGGGCGCGCTGGGCCTATCACAGCTTCCAGTGCCCTGGAGCTGGGGGGCTAGCTGTTCCAGCTCCTTCAAGTTCTGCCGCTTCTTTTGCAGGGGCCGTCTTTATGGCCCTTCCTCGTCCAATGAGGAGGAGCTGCCATAGTCCGTCTCAGACGGAAGCCTCCTCTTGCCACTGGTTTGGGTGGTGGCCTGTTCCTTTTTTGGAGGCTTCTTCTTTGTGGTTTTCCTTTTCACCACTTGCCACTGACAAGTTTGTCCATCTGCTGCCTCCTCCTCCAATGATTCTGTAGAGGAGTTTCCGGACACGGGGTAGATGTTGGGTCGCTGGGTGCAGCTGCCTCCCATTTCTTCCTTCTCAGATAGGCTTTTCTCACTGCGGAGAGAGTTGCTTGTCTCCTTCCCAGCACTAAATGTGTTCACTGTTCCTTCTCCCGGCCTTTCCTTGGACCTTGCCGCCTGTGCAGAACTGAGGCAACATTTGGGGCAGGTTTTGTAGCAGTGGCCTGCCGTTCCGCACAGATTACAGCACTTACTTTGTTTACAGTTCTTGGTCTGATGGCCTTCCTTCTTGCAGTTCTTGCAGACGACTGTGTTGCAGTTGCCCCGCATTGACCAGGAAGCCTCGACTTCCCCCGATAGCGAAGCTGGAGGGAGGATGGATGATGGCTCCGTTAGCATCGACTTTCAAGGTCACCTTTACCTGCCGCTTGCTGGTCCAAATCCCAAATGGGTCTTTGACATCAATACTGCTGCCAGCCCCCTCGACGTACCTGGTGAAGAAGATGAGTACATCCACGACAGGAACATGGGTGTTGTAGAGGTGGATTGTTGCCATCCGGTCGTGTTGCGACAGCAGCGTGAAGAGTGGCTCCACTTTGAGGATCGACAGCAGGGCCTGGTTTCCTTTCTCCTTGAACACCTTCAGGAACTTGATGCATCCCGCCACGTTCTTGAACGTCACGTCGAAATACCCACTGCTGGGGAAGTCCTGCAGGCAGAAGATGTCCGCAGCTTGGAATCCACAGCAATCAATGAGGATTTTCTTAATGAAGAAGGTACAGTCAACCAGTGCACCTCCTTCATTATCCTTCACTACCACCCGAATGGTGTTACGCACTCCCTGGCCTGAAACTCTAGAATTGATAACAGCCATTTTACTCAAAAGCTTACCTGGAACAGGATCAAAGGCCATTGATCATGGTCTCTCCCCTGCCAGATTGGGCTGTTTATAGTTACAAGCACAGATTATAGCGAGGCACGTGTTCATTTTTTGGGGTTGGCTGCATCATTTTAACTAAAAATCAGCTTCAATGGGATTTGACCTACTCCTTTACAATGCCTCTGGTCTCATTGTGCTCTCTCAGGCCCGCTCCTTTACACTGCCGTCACTGTCACTGTGCTACTCTCAGGTGTAGTGATTCATAAGAATTACATCAATCTCCAAGAGCTGAGACAGCAGGACTCAGCAAGGAGGGTTGTGGGATGATGCAAGAAAGGAATTTTAATGGGACGGGAATGGTGCCAGATAATCTGAGTGTAGAAAGGGAGCGCAAGGTATAAATAGCTCTCTTTTTGATAAATATCAGATAAAGGCAACTGAAGGCAGAGTTAGTCAGCCATGATCACTCCATAGAGAGAACAACGGGCAGCAGGGAAAGTAACTACGTGCATGGGGAAAGTGAGTAGTAACGTCACTTGGCCCATTGACGTATCAAACAAAAGTGCCTACATATCAAGCACATTGTGAAGACCCCCACCTGCCAAGAATGAGACATATTAATTTTATCACATGAACATTAATTTTAAACTGTTGCTGGAGTGGAGAGATGACTTGTTTCAAGAGATCAGCAGTGGCTGGCAAAAAATTTGCATTCTAAGAGACTGGCGCCTAGGAAAAGACAATAGGAACTGCTCACTGATTCAGTTAACAGAGATAGGTCTGGGCAATGGTGATCCACATCTAGTCAGTGTAAGAGACAGCACTACACCCCCCACACCGAGAGCTCTGAAATCCACAAATGCAGGAGTTTGTTAAAACAGTGAGTCACATGACTAACCTGCTGGCCCAGGTCTGGTTTTGAACTGCTCACAGGACAGCTTGAATCAGACTGCAGATTGCAACTGAACTTGGAAGAAGAGAGTCTCTCTCTCTCTCACTAATCTCCAGATTCACTGATGTCACTTAAATCTCAAGAGAGAAAAGACTCCTACCTTGAAACAGGTTTTAAAGCATGCACTGGGCCCCAACAAAATGGCAAGACTTACCGGCAACCAAAGACTCTACATCGAACTCAAAGGATTGTAAATAGAAACCCAGCTATTGCCTCAAACTTTTCCCCTTTATTCTTTCTACTTTTTTCTGTCTCTATCTGCGTGTGTGTTTATCGCGTATACATCTAGCGTGGTTGAGTCGCGTATTTGTAGTCGTTAACCGAATAAGAGTTTAAGATTAGTAAACTTCCATCTTTCTTGTTTAAATGTAAGAAAACCTGTCTGATTGATTTCTTTGCCTTACAATTGGAAAGCAGTGAAGAAGGATTCGATCTACATGTTGATACGACCAGGTGAGAAAGGGGTCTAGGGGGTTCCCTCACAGTCTTTGCCTGGTTTAACCATAACAGGGTTTAATTTTAAAAACACAGTTCTCCCTGTGACCGCGTGGGTTTCCGCCAGTTTCCTCCCACAGCCAAAGACTTGCAGGTTGATAGGTAAATTGGCCATTATAAATTGCCCCTAGTGTAGGTAGGAGAATGGTGGGGTTGTGGTAGGGAATATGGGGTTAATGTAGGATTAGTATAAATGGGTGGTTGTTGGTTGGCACAAAGGCTTGTGTTCATTAGATACAGGAACACGCTGAAACTGTGCTTGTTGGATTGGAGATGCACGATATGTAATGTGTGTCTGTGATCGGATGGAAGGCATTGTGAGCAGCAAATACAGTATACTAAATTGAAAGAAGTACAAGTGAATCGTTGTGTAACCTGGAAGGATGCATTTTTTTTTATTCTTTCATGGGATGTGGGCGTCGCTGGTAGGCCAGCATGTCTTGCCCATCCCTAACTGCCCTTTAACTGAGTGGCTTGCTAGGCCATTTTGGAGGGCAGTTAAAAGTCAAGCACATTGCTATGGGTCTGGAGACACATGTAGGCCAGATCAGGTGTGGACAGCAGATTTCCTTCCCTGAAGAACATTAGTGAACCACATGGGTCTCCTCCATGTTGGAGAGACCAAAAGCAGGTTGGGTAACTGCTTCACATAACACTTTCATTCAGTCCACAAGCATGACCACAAGCTTCTGGTCACCTGTCATTTTAATACTCCACTCCACTCCACTCCACTCCACCCTTGGCCTCCTACACTGTTCTAATGAAGCTCAACACAAGCTCGAGGAACAGCACCTCATCTTTTTAGTTGGCATTTTAGTCTTCCGGGCTCAACACTGAATTCAATAATTTCAGATCACAACACCTGCCCCTTGCGTTTTGGACTGCAGCTGTTGCTGGTGATTCAGCCTTTCCAGTTACATCTCCTGGCGGCACATCTTTTGTTTTTTGTTTTTTACTTAGTCTTTTGCGATCTCTTTTTGCCTTTCACTATTATCCATTTTTGTCATTTAATCTCTCCATCCTTCCATCCTATCACAAATCTTTCCTTTTGTTCTTTCCTCCTCTTCCCACTTTTCCCTCCCTGGTTTAAAAACTGTTAAATCTCTAAACACTCCCTGTATGATGAAAGGTCACTGACCTGAAATATTAACTCTGTTTCTCTCTCTACAGATGTTACCAGACTTGGTGAATATCTCCAGCATTTTCTGATTCTAGTTATTTGTAAACCCAATGTTCCTTCCTCTCACCTCCCACCACTCACAATGGTTCATCCCGCCATGCAGCAAAGTGTCCTCTGCCTGACCACTGTGGTTGAGAACTTGCAGTGAGGGACTATGAGCATTTGAATAAACTACTTTGCACCAAAACTTGTTGCAGCTCATTGAACCACCAACATGCTATGCCAACTATCTGTTAATTATTTTCTGCAGGATTTTTGAAGCAGAAAACAGAGCCCACAAAGAACGACAGTGAAACCTGGTCAAACCAATACTCTCAATCAATGGACAACCATAAAGTACTGACACTTCATGACAGTCCCAAATATTTTACATTGTAAAAGGTGTGAGGCACCCTGAAACAATGGACAGTTGCACATTACAGACATACCTTTAATGTTCAAAGCCCTATTCACTTAGTGTATTTGGACTTCAAAATCTAGTGCACATTTGCAAGGATCTGGTGGATTACGAGGGAGAAGTGTTATCAGTTTATTCTCAGTAGGTACCCAAAATGTCACCTCTCCACTGAATTTGGCTTCAGTCACTTTTTATAGTCTATATAGTGCCCTTTGTGTTTTACTAATAAAGTTGTTAAAGCTTTAGTAAGGGTGTCACCCTAATTACATCAATGGTACCGAATGCTGCACCTGCACTGACAAGGGGTACTGGCAAAACAAAATAAGCCCAAAGCTAAGTAACAATCATGCCTGAAAACTCCTGAAATGGTGCGACTCTGTTCCCGCATAGGCGTCTCACTCGATAAGTGACATGAGAATTGCATATATACTTGAAAAGCCAAATTTTGCAGGGCTATGTGGGAAAAGCAGGGAGAGGGACTATTTGGATAGCTCTTTCACAGGCTTGATGGGCTGAATGGCCTCCTTCTGTACTGTATGATTCTATGAGAGCACAGATTGAAAAACTGAGCATGGAGGGTCGCTGCGCCTGATTCTCAATGCTCCTGTCTTCCCAAATATTCATTGTAATGGCTGAAAAATCAGGAGTGCCATCACTAAAGTATGCTGCCCTTCCATGCTCAATTCTCCAATCTGTACTCTCTGCAAGGCAGGCCCACCATGGAAGTGGAGTCTTTGATTTTCCATCAAAACTACTGGTGTAGCTGTTGTGCAGTGTGGACAAAGACTGGAATAACACCTGCACTGTACACCAAGTTTAAATGAACTGCTTCCCCATGTTACTTTAGCCTCTGGGAATGACATTGTGTACCAGTGTGTGGAATCAAAGTGTCTTCTTTTAATACCTCAATGGTAGCTTTTGCTAAGCAGAGTTTCAAATCCTTTTGATCCTCACATTCTTGAGCAATGACGTTTTCAACAACCTGTAGGAAAAGTAGATGGAGTGAGAAAAAGGGGAAAACACGTGCTTCACACTGCCGAAGTCTTACCAAATGTACCAGACGTTGAAGTTCCCTGTAATAAACTGTGAACAAACCCATCAATCCTATTAAACATTCTGAATAGCTACAGTCTCCCACATGACAGCACTGGAACAATTTCACTGTTCTGCACCAAACCACATTGCTTCCATCTTCAACAGCACTGGAACACTGTCACATTAAAGAAAGCGATCGCCACTGTACAAAAAACATGATATACAATTCCTCACCATTTGTCTTCATAATAAAAGTTATCAATTGGATGGAAACGAACCAATCAATGTCAACTGACATTTTCAAGACTGATATCACTAGATTATTGTTAGGTAAGGGTATCAAAGGATAGAGAGCTAAGGGTAAAGAGGCTGAACTACAGATGAGCTGTGATTTGACTGATTGGCGGAGCAGGCCCAAGAGGCTGCCTCTGGGCCGATGTTCCTGAGGGTTGAGCTCACAAGCTAATAATGCCTTTGCCTGGTCCATTGTTCCAACTGAATGGTCAGCCATAGATGGAAACATCACAAGTATGAGAATACAAGCAGGGCAGTTGGGAAAATCCAGCATGGGAATGTTCCTGGCTTGCTGTACTGAACCAGAAGATGACAGGCGATGAGTTCCCCATCACAGGGGGAATGGTACACATTGTGTACATACCTGTGTCTGTACTTAAAGTGGATAAAACACCAGGACCGGATGAGATGCATTCAAGGATAGTGAGGGAAGTGAGGGTGGAAATCGCAGAGACACTGGCCATAATTTTTCAGTCTTCTTTAGACTCTGGGGTGGTGACAGAGGACTGGAGAATTGCAAACGTTACACCCTTGTTCAAAAAAGGGTGTAAAGATAAGCCCAACAATTACAGGTCAGTCAGTTTAACTTCAGTGGTGGTTAAACTTCTAGGAAAATAAGTCGGATAAAATGAATAGTTACATGGACAAATGCGGGTTAATTAAGGAAAGCCAGCATGGATTACTTAAGGGAAAATCATGTTTAACTACTTTGCTGTAGTTGTTTTGAGGAGGTAACGGAGAGGGTTGATGGGGACAATGCTGTTGATATGGTGTACATGGACTTTCAAAAGGCACTTCATATGGTGCCACACAACAGACTTGTGAGCAAATTTATAGCTCATGGAATAAAAAGGATGGTAGCAACATGGATACGGAATTGGCTGAGTGACAGAAAACAAAGAGTAGTGTTATTGGATGTTTTTCGGGCTGGAGGAACGTTTGCAGTGGAGTTCCCAGGGATCAGTGTTGGGACCCTTTCTTTTACTGATATATATTAATGATCTAGACTTTGGTGTACAGGGTACAATTTCAAAGTTTGCGGATGATACGAAACTTGGAAGCATTGTGAACTGTGAGGAGGATAGTGTAGAACTTCAAAAGGACATAGACAAGTTAGTGGAATGGTCAGACAAGTGGCAGATGAAGTTCAATGCAGAGAAATGTGAAGTGATTCATTTTGGGAGGAAGAACATGGAGAGATAATATAAAATAAAAGGTATAATTCTAAAGGGGGTTCAGGAGCAGAGGGACTTGGTGTATATGTGCATAAGTCACTGAAGGTGGCAGGACAGGTTGAGAGAGTGGTTCATAAAGAATACAGCATCCTGGGCTTTATTAATAGGGGCACAGAGTACAAGAGCAAGGAAGTTATATTGAACTTGTAGAAGACACTAGTTCAGCCTCAGCAGGAGTATTGTGTCCAGTTCTGGGTGCTGCACTTTAGGAAAGAGGTGAGGGCATTGGAGAGAGTACAGAAATGATTCACGATAATGGTTCCAAGGATGAGGAACTTCAGTTATGAGGACAGAATGGAGAAGTTAGGGCTGCTTTCCTTGGAGAAGAGAAGGCTGAGAGGTAATTTGATAGAGGTATTCAAATTCATGAGGGGTCTGGACAGAGTAGATAGAGAGAAACTGTTCCGACTCATGAAAGGATCGAGAACGAAAGGGCACAGATTTAAAGTATTTGGTAAGAGAAGCAAAAGTGACATGAGGAAGAACTTTTTTACACAGCGAGTGGTTATGGTCTGGAATGTGCTGCCTGAGAGTGTTGTGGAGGCAGGTTCAATTGAAGCATCCAAAAGGGAAATAGACAGTTATGTGAAAAGGAAAAATGTGCAGGGTTAAGAGGAGAAGGCGGGGGAATGGAACTGAGTGAACTGCTCTTTCGGAGAGCTGGTATGGACACGATGGGCTGAATGGCCTCCTTCTGCACTGTAACAATTCTACGATTCTGTCTCTCCCACAATGAATGATTAATTGACTGTGGTAGCTGTGATTTTCTGAAGTGGTTAGTGATGGCAGGTTTTCTTTTCCCTGAGCCATAGGACCTGGAACATGGATAGAGAGCTGGCAGGAGGGAAGAAAAAACACAGGGTAAGGAAAAGGGGGTTTTCTTTGATTGGAGTGCTGTGGTGATGGGTCTTCCAAGGGGGAAGATGGGTCACATCTATACATTGTTCAGGTTCGACATGATCTTCTTGTTTTTGTATTCAATGCCTCCAGATACAAACTTTTGGATTCCATTTGCCATTTCATGACCTCACCTACCAGTTCCGCCACCTTTCATGACACTGTACCTGCACTCCAAGGCTCCCTTGCTTATCTACTACATTTAAATTCTTAGAGTTAAAAGAAGTTTCCTTTTCTAGATCCTTATTTCCAAAATATATTACTTCACATTTTTCTATATTGAACTCACCTGCCACCTCCCTGCCTATCTGATTAGTTTACATGACACTGCAGTCTATCACAGTCCTTGTCGGATATGGTGTAAAGGTGCATCGATGGGATTGAGGGATATGGTGAGAGTGTGGGTAGCTGGGATTGAGGGATGTGAGGAATAGAGAGTAAAATTTGGAATACAGAGTAGAACTTCAAAATTTACCATGATATCAAACTTGGAGGTGTGGCAAACAGTGAGGATGATATGAACCACCTGCAACAGGATGTAGATAGGCTGGCAGAATGGGAGAGAAGTGGCAGATGGAAATTAATACAGATAAGTGTGAGGTGATGCATTTGGCAGGAGGAATAGGGTGAGGCAGCATAGAATTAACAGCAAAGTTCTAAAGAGTGTGCAGGAACAGAGAGACCTGGGGGTGCATGTGTATCGATCTTTGAAGGTGGTAGGACATATAGAGAGTGTAGTTAGCAAAGCAGTATGGAATCTTGTGCTTCATAAATAGAGGCATTGAGTACAAAAGCAGGGAAGTTATGCTGAACCTTCAGAAAGCTCTGGTTAGGCCCCAACTGGAGTACTGCGCGTCCAGTTCTGGTCACTACACTTCAGGAAAGATGTGAAGGTCCTTGACAGGGTGCAGAGGAGATTTACCAGAATGGTTCCTGGGATGGGGGATTTTAGTTATCAGGTTGGAAAAGCTGGGTTGTTTGCCCTGGAGCTAAGGAGATTGAGGGAAGATTTAATAGAAGTGTACAAGATTATGACATACTTAGATCAGTTAGACAAGGAAAAACTGTTCCCATTCACTGATGGTACAAGGTCTAGGGGACACAGATTGAAGGTATTGGGCAAGAAATGCAGGGGGAATATTGTCACGGAACTGTATTTTTTTCTCCTCTGTTTGAAACAGTGTGCCTTTAAGACTCTGTTAAAACCAGTGTACCTTTAAGACAGAGAGAGAAGTTTTAGATTTCTGAAAACAGTGTGCCACAGCTGCAGTTGTTACCTAGGCAACATGCAGGAGAGTGAGGTCACATGATACAATGTTTCAATTTAACTGTGTAAAAACCAGCTAAAACCAATTTTTGAGAGACACCAGCGATACCTGCTTACTGGAGGAAAGAACTGTCTATTCCTCTCAGCAGAAATTCTACAATGAGCTACAGGCTATGTTAATTGCCTAAGGAGGAAAAACCTTTTGAAGAGGCCATTTGTATTGCTGGAGGTAGCAAAATTTTCCTTTACTTCCAGTCCAAGAAGTCTTTGCTTCAAGATTGAATCTCTCTTGACTGATTGTGTTTTCTGGAATTCGCAGTAAAGTTTCCACTGAGAGACTGTTGGTTTTAAAATCCGAGTGGACGCATTGCTCTACTCCTTGTTTAAAGAACTGTTTGACACCTGCTGCAGCCGAAGTGTTTTGAATGCCTATCTATTTGAGGACTGTTTCAGCAAATCTGTGTGGAGACTTCAAGGCATTTGATTATTTTTATACTAGAATACCTCGCCCACCAGGAACGTAACCCACAAACACTTATAACCCAATTATTTATTTATTCTTAACAAACAGCTAATTTTTTAAAACATCGATTTAGTGCATGTGTGTGAATGGGGGAGTTAGGTTAAAATAAGAAATTATCAGGTCTTTAAACATAGATTTATCTTAATAGTGTTTAGGATTTAATTTTTAATAAATAGTTAATGTGTCTAAAGATACCTGGCGTGGTCTGTTTTATTCTGGGGCTTACTAGAGTGTTTAATTTGGCTGTTTTCCAGTTGGGTGGGAAAACTTTAATAACATGCTGCGACCTGTGGAGTGATGGGACTGAATTGACAGTGCATTACTCCCTCCTCGGTCGTAACATATTAAATGGGGGCTCGTCCAGGATCAGATTAAGTGGGGGTCTCGTGTTTAGAATCATTTAATTGCTCTTCTCTGGGATAACATATAAATTGGGGTCTTGCATCTGGCATCATATTAATTGCTGTCGAATCTGGGATCATATTAATTGGGGTGTTCGATTGTCGGGATCCAAATCGAACACCAATTATGTGAATTATAAGGGGAGTAATAATTTGAAAAAAAAAAGAATGAGTTTTCTTGCGCAATAAGGTACAGTCTATACCATCGGAATGGCATTAGAAGTTGCAGTAGAGTTTCTGGGAAAGGAGAATGCGTCCCTTAGTGACTTGACAACTTTAGTTAAGAATAAACTAAAAGAATTGGCGGCAAAATTGGGGTTAGAATTGAAAACAGGTTCCAAAAAAGATGATAACTGACTGAATAGCCCAACAACTGGAATTCGAATTGGAAGAAGAGGAAGAAGAAGATAGTAAGTCAGACAGTAATGCAGTTAAATTGGCTAAGATTCAGTTAGAAGTGAAAAAACTTGAGGCTGAAAAGGAATTAAGAAAACCTGAACTTCAGGGAGAAAGTGAAAGAGAAGAGAGGGAATTTAGGTTAAGGGAAATGGAACTAAGCCAAAGGGGTGGTTTTGAATCCAGAGAAAATTCTGGTCAGGAAGATTCTGAATTCAGCTCAGGACCCAGCAAAATGCTGTTTAAATTATACAGAATCCCTTCCTATGTTTGAAGAAAGGGACGCAGAGGCATTTTTCATATGTTTTGAAAAAATAGTCAAACAGATGAAAAGGCCAAAGGAAAGCTGGACACTGCTTACGCAAAGCAGGTTGACAGGCAGAGCTCATGAAGTTTATGCTATGCTTCCTGAAGAGGCTTCTGCAGATTATGAGATGGCAAAAAAGGGCTATTCGCACTGCATATGAGTTAATCCCTGAAGTTTACTGTCAGAGGTTTCGGAAATTACAGAGATTGGCTGGGCAGACATATGTAGAATTTGAGAGGGTCCAGCAAATTAATTTTGACCATTGGATATGGGCATTAAAGATGGAAACCACATGAGAACCTTCGAGAATTTATTCCCTTGGAAGAGTTTAAAAATTCAATTCCTTCAGTCATGAGAACTCATAGATAACCTGAAAGTTTTGAAAGCTAAACAAGCAGCAGAGAATGCTGATGATTTCGAGCTTGTGAATAAGCCAAAATCTTTTGTCCGTCACCCCCATAAACCTAAGAAGGATAGAAAGTGGGAGAGTGAAAGGAAGGCAAGTAGCCAGGGAATGCCCAAAGGTCACCTCCTCTGGCCAGAAAGGAAGGTGCAGGGGGTAGAGGTGAGGTTCGCAAGCCGAAGTTGCCACAAACAGGTCATCTTCGTTCAGAATGCTGGAAATTGCGAGATAAACCCATAGGACCTATTGGGGTATGCAAAGCTAATGCAGAGGAAAAGACTCTGACTGAGAGTATAACAAACCAGGCTATAGCTTTAACGACAGGAGTAAAACCAGACACAAAAACTAAAGTGAGTGTAGAGGTTAAGAATAAGATACCCGAAAGTTAGAATGAATTTTTGTCAAAGGGGTAAGTAACTCCATATCCTTTAAGTGAGGCAAGAAAACCTATAATTAGACTCAGGGATACAGGAGTGACCCAAATGCTCTTTCTGGGGAAAGATATAATGTTTCCATGAGAGAGCATCTTGAACGCTAAAGTTTTAGTTAATGGAATTGGCGGGGAGTATATACCCGTACCTTTGTATAAAGTATGCCGAGCGAGTGATTTAATATCTGGGATGGTAACTGTAGGAGTTGTCCAGTTTGCCAGTAGAGGGAATAAATCTACTCCTAGGAAATGATTTGGCCAGATCAAAAGTATCAGTCTCTCCTATAATTACAGAGGAACCAAGTGAAGTTAGGGAAACAAAACAATTACAGAAACAAATTCCCAAGAATATTTCCTGCGTGTGTAGTCACCCAAGCAATGGCCAAACAGGATCCATTGTCGGAGGTAAAAGTGGTACCACAAACAGATAGCCAATAATCTGAAATCTTATTTGGGGAGTTAGATAATCCAAATGAGATTAACAGATCTTCTATAATTGCAGCACAGCAAGCTGATCCAGAGTTATACCAAATAGCATAGACGGCTCTGACAGAAGCTGAGGCAAAAGGAGTTCTGGAAGGCTATTATATGGCAAACGGGATTTTGAGGAGGAAATGGAGACCACTTCATTGACCTGCGGACGAAGACTAGACATTTGTTCAACAGATAGCGTTACCACCTAAATATCACCAGGGATTATTAAGGTTAGCACATGACATTCCTTTTTCAGGACATAGGGGAATTCAGAAGACCAAATCACGCATAAGCCAACATCATTACTGGCCAGGTCTTACAAAGGATGTAAAGCAGTTTTGTAGGGGTCAGGAACACCTTAAAGCATCCCAAGCTAATATGAAAAAATGGGCAGACAAGAATGCAAAAACCCGCAATTTTCAACCAGGGGATGAAGTATTAGTGTTGTTACCATTGCAGGGGGAACCATTAAAAGCACAGTTCAGTGGCCCATATAAAGTGATCAAAAGAGTGGGTAAGGTAGATTACTTGATCGACACCCCTGATCGCCGAAAGAAGAACCGGTTGTGTCACATCAATATGTTAGAACAATATTATCGTAGGGAGGAAGATAAGTCAGTACAAGTATGTCAGGTAATCGGGACTGTTGAGAAGGAAAAGGATAGCTATGATGATGCAGAAGGAGACCTAGAAAATTCTCAGATTGAACCTCCTACTATCAGGTTAGCGAATACAGAATGGCTAGGAAAATTGGACAACATACTTTTGCGCTTAGAGGCAAAACAATGTGAAGACCTTACCAGGCTTTTCACAACATTTAAAAGAGTCTGTAGCGATAAGCCGGGATGTACAACCTGAACCACACATAATGTAGATATAGGGGCATCCATTCCTTTAAAACAACATCTTTACCACTTAAGTCCAGACAAACAGGCCCAAGTAAAAGCAGAAATCTAATACATGCTGGAAAACAAGTTGATCAAACCTAGTCAAAGCAGCTGGAGTTCACCAGTAGTTCTAGTACCTAAACCTGATGGGTCAACCTGGTTTTGTATAGAATACAGAAAAGTCAGTGCAGTAACGAAGGCAGACTCCTACCCAATTCCACGTTTAGAAGACTGCATTGACAGAGTGGGCAGTGCTAAGTTTCTTACCAAGATCGACTTGTTAAAGGGATACTGGCAAGTTCCTTTGACCCCTCAAGCCAAATAGATATCAGTTTTTGTAACACCTGAATGTCTTAATCAGTGCCGGGTGATGCCATTCGGGCTAAAAAATGCCCCAGCTACATTTCAAAGATTAATGAATCAGGATGGTAGCCAGTGTTCCCAACTGTGTAGTAAATCTTGATAATGTAGGAATATACAGTAACACTTGGCAAGAACACTTAAACCAGCTACAAATTCAGTTTAAAAAACATTTAACAGTGGACTTAGTGATAAATCTGGAAAAACGCGAATTTGGAAAGCAAGAGTAACTTACCTTGGACACAGCGTGGTGCAAGGACAAGTATTGCCAAAAACAGCAAAGGCACAAGTCTTAGAAGAGTTCCCCATCCCTAAATCTAAATGGGAAATAATGAGGTTTCTCGCAATGTGCGTTTTTTTACAGGAAATTTGTATGGCATTTTAGTATTGTGGCTGCTCCATTAACCGATTTGCTACAGAAAAGAAAAACAAAGTGGTATTGTCAGGTGAATGCCAGGCAGATTTTGAAAAGCCAAGGGCAATCTTAACTAATGAACCACTGTTGGCTGCTCCAAATTTTGCTAAACCCTTTAAAATAGCAATCGATGCTAGCAATCTGTGGGGTTGGTGCAGTCCAATTGCAGGATGACGAATCGGGCATAGAGAAGCCAGTAGGTTACTTTTCCAGAAAGGCTGCATTTGCTGACAAAGCAACCACTAGGTGACACTGTACTGGCACATGTGCGAATGTAGCCTGTTCCACTAAAATGTCACAGTCTGCGATGTTCAGGCAGCTGTCAGGACTAAAGATGGCATTGCTCAAATAATCACAGAAAGCCAACGTAAACCCATGGCAGCGCACAATGGCCGGAGAGAGCAGGCAGGGGAGGCGCGGAGGGAGTGGGTGGGGGAAGCGGGAGCGAGCGGCTGGAGAGGGCTTGCAGTCAGTTGCCAGGGGCGAGGGGGGTGCTTTCTCCCCGCTTCCCCCTCACCCCGCTCTCTCCCCCTGCTCTCTCCCCGCTTCCCCACGTTACGTGATGACGTCATCTGCGTACGCACCAACCAGTCCTGGCAATATGGAATGTCGCACACGTGCAGAGAGCAGGAGCCCATTTGCGCACGTGCGCTGCTTGGCTCAATCTGATGACGTCCGTGGCCGGCTGCATTGTCAGGAATCACCTTGTTCAAGAAAACTAAATTACCATCAAAAAAACTATTCCACTGTGGAAAAAGAAACATTAGGACTTCTGCCGGCTCTCAGAGAATTTGAAGTATATGTCTGCCAAGACTATAAAGAAACACTAATATACACTGACATTAACATTTGTGGAAAAATTTAAAAACCGAAATGCTGGAATATTTTGATGGAGTTTGTTGTTACAGCCTTATCATTTGAAAACGGCACATATTTCGGGGAAAAACAATGTTATCGCCGGCACTTTGTCATGAATTTAACCATGTTCAGTTATATGGTTGGCGATGGCACAAAGATAGTGCTATAAATTATCAGCAAAGTGAATGAAGGCATGAATGTGAAAAACTTTAGAGTGTTTCTTCCCAGTTTCTTTTTTTTTGCTTTGTAATGGAACGTATTTTAAGATTGGCGTTTCATCTCGCCAAGGGCGGAGGTGTTATGGACCTGTATTTTTTTTCTCCTCTGTTTGAAACAATGTGTCTTTAAGACTATGTTAAAAACAATGTACTTTTAAGACAGAGAGAGAAGTTTTAGATTTCTGAGAACAGTGTGACATAGCTGCAGTTGTTACCTCGGCAACAAGGAGAATGAGGTATAATGTTTCAATTTAACTGTAAAAACCATATAATACCAGTTTTTGAGAGACACCAGCGAAGTGTGATTACTGGAGGAAAGAACTGTCTATTTCTCTCAGCAAAAATTCTACAATGAGCTACAGGCCGTGTTATTTACCTAAGGAGGAAAAAGCCCTTTGAAGAGACCATTTGTATTGCTGGAGGTAGCAAAATTCCTTTTCTTTACCTTCAATCCAAAATGTCGTTGCTTCAATACTGAATCTCTCTTGACTGATTGTGTTTTCTGGAATTCGCAGTAAAGTTTCGACTGAGTGACGGTCGGTTTTAAAATCCGAGTGGACCCATTGTTATACTCCTTGTTTAAAGAACTGTTTGACGCCTGCTGCAGACGAAGTGTTTTGAATGCCTTTCTACTGAAGGACTGTTTCATCAAATCTGCATGGAGACTTCAAGTGGCATTTGATTATTTTTACACGAGGATACCTCATCCATCAGGAATGTATCCAAAAACACTTATAACCCAGTTATTTATTTATTCTTAACAAACAGCTAATTTTTAATTTTTTTTTTAAACAGTTAACCGTTGATTTTTGAGTGTATGTATGTGAATGGGGGAGTTAGGTTAAAATAAGTTATAAGGTCTTTAGACATAGGTTTATCTTAATAGTGTTTAAGATTTAGTTTTTAATAAATAGTTAATTTGTTGTTGTCTAAAGATACCTGGTTTGGTCTGTTTTATTCCGGGGATTACTAGAGTGTTTAATTTGGCTGTTTTCCGGTTGGGTGGGAAAACTTTAATAATATGCTGTGACCTGTGGAGTGATGGGACTGAATTGACAATGCATTGCTCCTGCCTCAGTCATATCAATATGAGAAAGAACTTTTTCAAATAGCGAGTTGTAATGACTACCCATGAGGGTGATGGAAGCAGAGATAATAAATGATTTCAAAACGAGATTGGATGTGCACTTGAAGGAAATAAACTTGCAGCAATACAAGGATTGAGCAGGGTACTGGGATTGACTGGAATGTTCCGCAGAGAGAGCCAGCACAAATTTGATGGGCCGAATGGCTTCCTTCAATGCTGTAAATAAATAATAATGGCACTATGATGAGAGGGTGAGTAGGTGGGATTGAGGAATATGGTGAGTGGGTGGGTAGGTGGGATTGAGGGATATAGAGAGCGTGGGTAGGTGGGATTGAGGGATATGGAAAGGGTGGGTAGGTGAGGTACTGTTTAGTCTGAAGGGCAGTTGTTGATCGTCTTCAACTTTTCCTGTTCCTAAAATTTGTTATGTTGCTGTTTCACTCACCTGATCAGCTTTTTGGAACTTGATGGTCTCCTGTATCACCTCCTTGCGCATTTGCCCAATTTTCTCTGCATTCTGCACTATCTCCTTCTCTGCAGTTTGGTAATAAGCATTCTTGTACTTCTCTGAAAATCAATTCAGAGCAGAAATATATCGTCAAACTGATTGTGGAGATATCTCGACTTATCATCATAGAGTGTTCTGCCCAATTATAATCTGAAGCAGACAGAGTAGAGTAATACAATTCCTGCTACATGCTACTCACTGTCAGATCACAGAATTCTGTTTCACTTACAAGGCGTTCAACCCTCATGGAGGATATGTGTCAGAAACTAAGATAGGAGTGAGGAACTAAAAGGCAAATTGTGCATATCAAATGGAACACTGACTAGGAGAGATTGTGGGTTAATGTGTGTATAAATGTGAAAATGGTTCAGGCTGTGATCAGGAGAGTGAGAGGTTAGACTGTATGTTAAGTGTGAGAGTGGGACTGAGGGGTAGGATGCAATCAGCAGAGAGGTGTTAGTGTGTTTTAAATGGGGCAAAATGTGATCAGAAGAGAGAGTGACATGTTAGAGTGACAGTGCTAGGGTATGTGATTACAGACCATTGAGCTGGTGGAAGCAGACACAGCTGGAAAATTGTGGACAGAGTGCCTGTGATTTTCCAATATGAATAGTCAGTAGGGTATACTCCCTGCCAGTAGCACGTGTTTGAAAGTTGGAGACATGGCATAAAGAATACTTTCTCGGCAGTGGTGCGTTAATGACTTCATTCTATTAGTGATAATGAGCCACGACCCTAACAATGTCTAGAACATCCATTTCAATCAGGCAGTGGGTCACATACATACCCAATTCTCCCCTCACCCCACACTCTCTAAAGAGGTAGTGAACAGGGATGAGGAGCTGAGCACTCATTGATAATACCCCTCCTTTCTCCTGGACTCTCGATCCAGAATTAACAGAACACACAATAGTCTGGAATTTTCCTGGATACAAGGTGTTAAGGATAGATAGGGGAGGAAAGAAAGGAGGAGGGGTGGAAGCATTGATTAAGGAGAATATTACAGTGCTTAAGAGAGAGGTTGTTCTGGAGGGGTCAAGAAAATAATCCACTTAGTTACAGTTAAGAAACAATAGAGCTGCCATTACACTACTGGCTGTAGGATGTAAGGATAAACCCAGTCATTTAAGGCCAGTCGCTTTAACCTTGGTGTTGGGAAAGGTTTTAGAGACAATAATGCAGGACAACATTAACAGTCACTTGGAGAAGTGTGGATTAATTAGGGAAAGCCAGCAAAAATTTTCTAAAGGCAAATCACGATGAACCAACTTGATTGAGTTTTTTGATGAGGTAACAGAAATGGTTGATGAAGATAATGCGTTTGACATGGTGTATGTGGACTTCCAAAAGGCCTTTGATTAAGTGCCACATAATGGACTTGCCAGCAAAGTTGAAGCCCTTGGAATAACAGGGAACGTGGCATCATGGATACGAAGTTGGCTGAGTGACAGGAAACAGAGAGTCACGGTGAACGGTTTTTCAGACTGGAGGAAGGTAGACAGGGTGCCCCAGGTCTCGGTACTTGGTCCACTGTTTTTCTTGATCTATATTAATGACTTAAACTTGTGGGGTAGGTCACAATTTCAAAATCTGCACATGACAAAAAACTTAGAAGTATTGTGAACTGTGAGGAGGATAGTGATGAACTTCAAGAGGACATAGACAGGCTGGTGGAATGGGCAGACAAGTGGCAGATGAAATTTAATGCAGAAGTTTTGTGATTCATTCTGGTAGGAAGAATGAGGAGTGGCAATATAAATTGAAGGAGACAATTCTAAAGTGGGTGCAGGAATAGAGGGACCTGGGAGTGTATATGCACAAATCATTGCGGGTGGCAGAGCAGGTTGAGAAATCTGTTAATAAGGCAGACGGGATCCTGGGCTTTATAAATAGGGGCATAGGGTACAAGAGCAAGGACGTTCTGGTGAACCTTTATATAACACTGTTTCCCTCAACTGAAGGATTGTGTCCAATTCTGGGCACCACTCTTTATGAAGGACGTGAAGGCTTTAGAGAGGGTGCAGAAAAGATTGACGAGAATGGTTCCAGGGATGAGAGACTTCAGTTACATAGATTGGAGAAGCTGGGGTTATTTGCCTTAAAGCAGAGAAGATTAAGAGGAAATTTGATAAAACTTTTCAAAAGCACGAGGACAGAATAGATGGGGAGAAACTGTTCCCATTGGTGAAGGATCGAGAACCAGCGGACACCAATTTAAGGTGATTGGCAAAAGGAGCGAGCAATGGTGACATGCGGAAAAACTTTTTTACACAGCAAGTGGTTAGGATCTGGAATGCACTGCCCGAGTATGTGGTGGAGGCAGATTCAATTGGGGCTTTCAAAAGGGAATTGGATAATTATCTGAAGAGAAAAACAGAAGTAACTGGTGATGGACAGAATAAAGGGATGGAAGGGATCCAAGACCTCTGGGTCCCAACAGATTGCATCCTAGAATACTTAAGGAAATACCTCACAAAACTGGACATGTTCCAGCAGGTATCTTTGGGAATCCCTGGAAATGGGAGCTATGTCTCACAATTAGAGGAAAGGGAACATGATGCAAAAATATATATATATAAAGCGGAAAAGAACTAACTGAGCCAGGGAAATACAGGCTGCCCAGCCTGACGTCCACTGTTCAGAAAGCATTGGAGGGCATCCTAAAGGGAAACTTGATAATCACTTGGAGAGATTACAGAATGTTGAGGGAGCCAGCATAGTTTTATGGGAAATGTGTCCTGTTCTCAATGAGGACATAACAAATCTTGTGAACACGGGCACCTGAGTGGATGTTGTTTCGAATTCAATGCAGTGCCATGGAGGAGATTGGCCCACAGCCTCGCCATGTGAAGTATATCTGAAGTGGACCAAAAACTGGATTAAACAGAGTGTGCAAAGGGTGGCTGTACATGGAGCCAGATGGCGTTCCCTCAAGGATCATTGCTGTTTACAACATACAGAAATTACTTCAAAATGGGGCTGGAAATAAGGCTCTCCAAGTTGGTAAATGAAACCAAACTGGGAGGAACTACAGACAAGGAAAAGGCTGATCAGGTATTGAATATGGTTACTAAGCCTCCCCAATTGTCCTGGAGTCTCCAGGAATTAAAGATTAAGCTCCAGGATAACCTAGGAGAAAAGTCATTGGGACTCTACAAGTGTGCTTTTATTTCAGCTTCTTTGAACGCTTCCATTTATTAACATTATAAAAATTATTGGGACTGGCGGGAAAAACGCAAGTTTGACTGACAGCCAATAATCAAGCAATCTCTTAAAGATTGGTTGGCATGGGGAGTCTGTATAATGATGGACGTACCCGTTGACCAATGGTGGACGTTTTGGGGCAGGGCTGTTGGAGGTGGACAGTCATGTGATGAAACCTCAAGGAATAGATCCAGAGTTGTCTATCAATAAAGAGGAGAGATTAAGCGATATAGGTAGTTTAAGTGAGTGGGCAAGAAAGTGATAGATGGAATATACTGTGGGGAAATGTGAGGTTATTGACTTCAGTAGGAAGAATAGAATATTAGAGTCATACAGCACTCAAACAGGCCCTTTGGCCCAAGTCTGTGCTGACCAACAACCACCCATTTATACTAATCCTACATTAATCCCATATTCCCTACCACATCCCCACCATTCTCCTACCACCTACCTACACTAGGGGCAATTTACAATGGCCAAATTACCTATCAACCTGCACGTCTTTTGGCTGTGGGAGGAAACCGGAGCACCCGGAGAAAACCCACGCAGACACAGGGAGAACTTGCAAACTCCACACAGGCAGTACCCGGAATTGAACCTGGGTCGCTGGAGCTGTGAGCCTGCAGTGCTAACCACTGCGCCAGCCTATTGCAACAAAATATTGCAAGGGGGTTGGAGTACAAGAGTAGGGAAGTCTTGTTACACTTGTACAGGACCTTGGTGAGACCACAGTTGAAGTCAAGTATGCAGTTTAAGTCTCCCTATCAAAGCACAGAAAGTTGAATTTCTATAATGCCTTTCAAGACCACAAGCCGTCACAAAGCACTTTACTGTCAATGAGGTACTTTGAAGTACAGTCACTGTTTATATCTAGGATATACTTTCCTTGGAGGCAGTACAATGAAAGTTCACTAAACTGATTGTTGGCTGTCCTATGAGAACAGGGTAGAATGGGCCTATGCTCTCTGGAGTTTAAAAGAATGAGAGGTGATGTCATTGAAACGCAAGATTCTGCAAGAGGTTGACAGAGTAGATAGTGATGCCATTCTCTGCTGGCTGGAAAGTCTGGAACACAGGCACAGTCTCAGGATAAGAGGGTAGCACTGAGATGAGGAGAAATGTCTTTCTTGAGAAGGTTGTGTATCATTGGAATTGTTTACCCCAGAAGGCTGTGGCTGCTCAGTTACTGAGTATATTCAAGGCTGGGAGATCTTTGGACTCAAGGTTTGGACTCAAGGTATATGGGGATCTGACAGGAATTTGCAGTGGAGGTCAAGGATCAGCCATGATTTTATTGAGTGGTGGAACAGGCTTGAGGGGCTGAATGGCCTACTCCTGTGCCTATTTACATTAACACCTTTGCCCAAGGAGGGTTAGCATTGATGAATTGGTATGGGTAGGTTAGTGGCCATGGGTTGGTATCTGGTATGGACTGGTATTTATGGGTTGGTACAGGCTGATTTTGACTGGTGGATGTTAGCTGGTATTTTGGGGTACGGTTGGTATTTGTTGATTTGAATTGGTGGGTATGGGTTAGTGTTGAATCAAGGGCATGGATGGGTCAGTGGGTGGGTTGGTATCAGACATTGGCTGCTGCATACAGGTTGGTAGGATGTTGTGGATGTAGGCAGGGCCAGGAGGATATGGGACAGATGGAGAGGATGGTGATGGTGGTGGAGTGGGCTGGATTGGCGGGGGGGCTGGGTTGGGGGAGTGGATTCAATTGAGGGTGTGGGCTGGGTTGGTGAGTGGGTTGGGGTGTGGGCTAGGTTGGGATCGGGGGGGAGTGGGCTGGGTTGGGATCGGGGGGAGTGGGGAGTGGGCTGGATTGGGTTGGGGGGGCGGGGGGAGTGGGCTGGATTGGGTTGGGGGGGGGGGAAAAAGAGTGAGCTGGATTGGGATCGGGGAGTGGGCTGGATTGGGATCGGGTTGGGAAGTGGGCTGGTTTGGGTTGGGGGGGGCGGGGGGAGTGGGCTGGATTGGGTTGGGGGGGGTGGGGGAAAGAGTGGGCTGGATTGGGATCGGGGGAGTGGGCTGGATTGGGATCGGGTTGGGGGGGGGGGAAATGTGGGCTGGATTGGGTTGGGTTGTGGGGGGGGAAAAGAGTGGGCTGGATTGGGTTGGGTTGTGGGGGGGGGGAAAAAGAGTGGGCTGGATTGGGTTGTGGGGGGGAAAAAAGAGTGGGCTGGATTGGGTTGGGTTGTGGGGGGGGGGAAAAGAGTGGGCTGGATTGGGTTGGGTTGTGGGGGGGGGGGGGAAAAGAGTGGGCTGGATTGGGTTGGGTTGTGGGGGGGGGGAAAAGAGTGGGCTGGATTGGGTTGGGTTGTGGGGGGGGGAAAAAGAGTGGGCTGGATTGGGTTGGGTTGTGGGGGGGGGAAAGAGTGGGCTGGATTGGGTTGGGTTGTGGGAGTGGGGGAAAGAGTGGGCTGGGTTGGGAGTGGGGGAGTGGCGGAAAGAGTGGGCTGGATTGGGAGTGGGGGAAAAAGAGTGGGCTGGATTGGGAGTGGGGGAAAAAGAGTGGGCTGGATTGGGAGTGGGGGAAAAAGAGTGGGCTGGATTGGGAGTGGGGGAAAAAGAGTGGGCTGGATTGGGAGTGGGGGAAAAAGAGTGGGCTGGATTGGGAGTGGGGGAAAAAGAGTGGGCTGGATTGGGAGTGGGGGAAAAAAGAGTGGGCTGGATTGGGTTGGGTTGTGGGAGTGGGGGAAAGAGTGGGCTGGATTGGGTTGGGAGTGGGGGAGTGGGGGAAAAAGAGTGGGCTGGATTGGGAGTGGGGGAAAAAGAGTGGGCTGGATTGGGAGTGGGGGAAAAAGAGTGGGCTGGATTGGGAGTGGGGGAAAAAAGAGTGGGCTGGATTGGGTTGGGTTGTGGGAGTGGGGGAAAAAAGAGTGGGCTGGATTGGGATGGGTTGTGGGAGTGGGGGAAAGAGTGGGCTGGATTGGGATGGGAGTGGGGGAGTGGGGGAAAAAAGAGTGGGCTGGATTGGGAGTGGGGGAAAAAAGAGTGGGCTGGATTGGGAGTGGGGGAAAAAAGAGTGGGCTGGATTGGGAGTGGGGGAAAAAAGAGTGGGCTGGATTGGGAGTGGGGGAAAAAAGAGTGGGCTGGATTGGGAGTGGGGGAAAAAAGAGTGGGCTGGATTGGGAGTGGGGGAAAAAAGAGTGGGCTGGATTGGGAGTGGGGGAAAAAAGAGTGGGCTGGATTGGGAGTGGGGGAAAAAAGAGTGGGCTGGATTGGGAGTGGGGGAAAAAAGAGTGGGCTGGATTGGGAGTGGGGGAAAAAAGAGTGGGCTGGATTGGGAGTGGGGGAAAAAAGAGTGGGCTGGATTGGGAGTGGGGGAAAAAAGAGTGGGCTGGATTGGGAGTGGGGGAAAAAAGAGTGGGCTGGATTGGGAGTGGGGGAAAAAAGAGTGGGCTGGATTGGGAGTGGGGGAAAAAAGAGTGGGCTGGATTGGGAGTGGGGGAAAAAAGAGTGGGCTGGATTGGGAGTGGGGGAAAAAAAGAGTGGGCTGGATTGGGAGTGGGGGAAAAAAAGAGTGGGCTGGATTGGGAGTGGGGGAAAAAAAGAGTGGGCTGGATTGGGAGTGGGGGAAAAAAAAGAGTGGGCTGGATTGGGAGTGGGGGAAAAAAAGAGTGGGCTGGATTGGGAGTGGGGGAAAAAAAGAGTGGGCTGGATTGGGAGTGGGGGAAAAAAAGAGTGGGCTGGATTGGGAGTGGGGGAAAAAAAGAGTGGGCTGGATTGGGAGTGGGGGAAAAAAAGAGTGGGCTGGATTGGGAGTGGGGGAAAAAAGAGTGGGCTGGATTGGGAGTGGGGGAAAAAAAGAGTGGGCTGGATTGGGAGTGGGGGAAAAAAAGAGTGGGCTGGATTGGGAGTGGGGGAAAAAAAGAGTGGGCTGGATTGGGAGTGGGGGAAAAAAAGAGTGGGCTGGATTGGGAGTGGGGGAAAAAAAGAGTGGGCTGGATTGGGAGTGGGGGAAAAAAAGAGTGGGCTGGATTGGGAGTGGGGGAAAAAAAAGAGTGGGCTGGATTGGGAGTGGGGGAAAAAAAGAGTGGGCTGGATTGGGAGTGGGGGAAAAAAAGAGTGGGCTGGATTGGGAGTGGGGGAAAAAAAGAGTGGGCTGGATTGGGAGTGGGGGAAAAAAAGAGTGGGCTGGATTGGGAGTGGGGGAAAAAAAGAGTGGGCTGGATTGGGAGTGGGGGAAAAAAAGAGTGGGCTGGATTGGGAGTGGGGGAAAAAAAGAGTGGGCTGGATTGGGAGTGGGGGAAAAAAAGAGTGGGCTGGATTGGGAGTGGGGGAAAAAAAGAGTGGGCTGGATTGGGAGTGGGGGAAAAAAAGAGTGGGCTGGATTGGGAGTGGGGGAAAAAAGAGTGGGCTGGATTGGGAGTGGGGGAAAAAAGAGTGGGCTGGATTGGGAGTGGGGGGAAAAAAGAGTGGGCTGGATTGGGAGTGGGGGAAAAAAGAGTGGGCTGGATTGGGAGTGGGGGAAAAAAGAGTGGGCTGGATTGGGAGTGGGGGAAAAAAGAGTGGGCTGGATTGGGAGTGGGGGAAAAAAGAGTGGGCTGGATTGGGAGTGGGGGAAAAAAGAGTGGGCTGGATTGGGAGTGGGGGAAAAAAGAGTGGGCTGGATTGGGAGTGGGGGAAAAAAGAGTGGGCTGGATTGGGAGTGGGGGAAAAAAGAGTGGGCTGGATTGGGAGTGGGGGAAAAAAGAGTGGGCTGGATTGGGAGTGGGGGAAAAAAGAGTGGGCTGGATTGGGAGTGGGGGAAAAAAGAGTGGGCTGGATTGGGAGTGGGGGAAAAAAGAGTGGGCTGGATTGGGAGTGGGGGAAAAAAGAGTGGGCTGGATTGGGAGTGGGGGAAAAAAGAGTGGGCTGGATTGGGAGTGGGGGAAAAAAGAGTGGGCTGGATTGGGAGTGGGGGAAAAAAGAGTGGGCTGGATTGGGAGTGGGGGAAAAAAGAGTGGGCTGGATTGGGAGTGGGGGAAAAAAGAGTGGGCTGGATTGGGAGTGGGGGAGAAAAGAGTGGGCTGGATTGGGAGTGGGGGAAAAAAGAGTGGGCTGGATTGGGAGTGGGGGAAAAAAGAGTGGGCTGGATTGGGAGTGGGGGAAAAAAGAGTGGGCTGGATTGGGAGTGGGGGAAAAAAGAGTGGGCTGGATTGGGAGTGGGGGAAAAAAGAGTGGGCTGGATTGGGAGTGGGGGAAAAAAGAGTGGGCTGGATTGGGAGTGGGGGAAAAAAGAGTGGGCTGGATTGGGAGTGGGGGAAAAAAGAGTGGGCTGGATTGGGAGTGGGGGAAAAAAGAGTGGGCTGGATTGGGAGTGGGGGAAAAAAGAGTGGGCTGGATTGGGAGTGGGGGAAAAAAGAGTGGGCTGGATTGGGAGTGGGGGAAAAAAGAGTGGGCTGGATTGGGAGTGGGGGAAAAAAGAGTGGGCTGGATTGGGAGTGGGGGAAAAAAGAGTGGGCTGGATTGGGAGTGGGGGAAAAAAGAGTGGGCTGGATTGGGAGTGGGGGAAAAAAGAGTGGGCTGGATTGGGAGTGGGGGAAAAAAGAGTGGGCTGGATTGGGAGTGGGGGAAAAAAGAGTGGGCTGGATTGGGAGTGGGGGAAAAAAGAGTGGGCTGGATTGGGAGTGGGGGAAAAAAGAGTGGGCTGGATTGGGAGTGGGGGAAAAAAGAGTGGGCTGGATTGGGAGTGGGGGAAAAAAGAGTGGGCTGGATTGGGAGTGGGGGAAAAAAGAGTGGGCTGGATTGGGAGTGGGGGAAAAAAGAGTGGGCTGGATTGGGAGTGGGGGAAAAAAGAGTGGGCTGGATTGGGAGTGGGGGAAAAAAGAGTGGGCTGGATTGGGAGTGGGGGAAAAAAGAGTGGGCTGGATTGGGAGTGGGGGAAAAAAGAGTGGGCTGGATTGGGAGTGGGGGAAAAAAGAGTGGGCTGGATTGGGAGTGGGGGAAAAAAGAGTGGGCTGGATTGGGAGTGGGGGAAAAAAGAGTGGGCTGGATTGGGAGTGGGGGAAAAAAGAGTGGGCTGGATTGGGAGTGGGGGAAAAAAGAGTGGGCTGGATTGGGAGTGGGGGAAAAAAGAGTGGGCTGGATTGGGAGTGGGGGAAAAAAGAGTGGGCTGGATTGGGAGTGGGGGAAAAAAGAGTGGGCTGGATTGGGAGTGGGGGAAAAAAGAGTGGGCTGGATTGGGAGTGGGGGAAAAAAGAGTGGGCTGGATTGGGAGTGGGGGAAAAAAGAGTGGGCTGGATTGGGAGTGGGGGAAAAAAGAGTGGGCTGGATTGGGAGTGGGGGAAAAAAGAGTGGGCTGGATTGGGAGTGGGGGAAAAAAGAGTGGGCTGGATTGGGAGTGGGGGAAAAAAGAGTGGGCTGGATTGGGAGTGGGGGAAAAAAGAGTGGGCTGGATTGGGAGTGGGGGAAAAAAGAGTGGGCTGGATTGGGAGTGGGGGAAAAAAGAGTGGGCTGGATTGGGAGTGGGGGAAAAAAGAGTGGGCTGGATTGGGAGTGGGGGAAAAAAGAGTGGGCTGGATTGGGAGTGGGGGAAAAAAGAGTGGGCTGGATTGGGAGTGGGGGAAAAAAGAGTGGGCTGGATTGGGAGTGGGGGAAAAAAGAGTGGGCTGGATTGGGAGTGGGGGAAAAAAGAGTGGGCTGGATTGGGAGTGGGGGAAAAAAGAGTGGGCTGGATTGGGAGTGGGGGAAAAAAGAGTGGGCTGGATTGGGAGTGGGGGAAAAAAGAGTGGGCTGGATTGGGAGTGGGGGAAAAAAGAGTGGGCTGGATTGGGAGTGGGGGAAAAAAGAGTGGGCTGGATTGGGAGTGGGGGAAAAAAGAGTGGGCTGGATTGGGAGTGGGGGAAAAAAGAGTGGGCTGGATTGGGAGTGGGGGAAAAAAGAGTGGGCTGGATTGGGAGTGGGGGAAAAAAAGAGTGGGCTGGATTGGGAGTGGGGGAAAAAAGAGTGGGCTGGATTGGGAGTGGGGGAAAAAAGAGTGGGCTGGATTGGGAGTGGGGGAAAAAAAGAGTGGGCTGGATTGGGAGTGGGGGAAAAAAAGAGTGGGCTGGATTGGGAGTGGGGGAAAAAAGAGTGGGCTGGATTGGGAGTGGGGGAAAAAAGAGTGGGCTGGATTGGGAGTGGGGGAAAAAAGAGTGGGCTGGATTGGGAGTGGGGGAAAAAAGAGTGGGCTGGATTGGGAGTGGGGGAAAAAAGAGTGGGCTGGATTGGGAGTGGGGGAAAAAAGAGTGGGCTGGATTGGGAGTGGGGGAAAAAAGAGTGGGCTGGATTGGGAGTGGGGGAAAAAAGAGTGGGCTGGATTGGGAGTGGGGGAAAAAAGAGTGGGCTGGATTGGGAGTGGGGGAAAAAAGAGTGGGCTGGATTGGGAGTGGGGGAAAAAAGAGTGGGCTGGATTGGGAGTGGGGGAAAAAAGAGTGGGCTGGATTGGGAGTGGGGGAAAAAAGAGTGGGCTGGATTGGGAGTGGGGGAAAAAAGAGTGGGCTGGATTGGGAGTGGGGGAAAAAAGAGTGGGCTGGATTGGGAGTGGGGGAAAAAAGAGTGGGCTGGATTGGGAGTGGGGGAAAAAAGAGTGGGCTGGATTGGGAGTGGGGGAAAAAAGAGTGGGCTGGATTGGGAGTGGGGGAAAAAAGAGTGGGCTGGATTGGGAGTGGGGGAAAAAAGAGTGGGCTGGATTGGGAGTGGGGGAAAAAAGAGTGGGCTGGATTGGGAGTGGGGGAAAAAAGAGTGGGCTGGATTGGGAGTGGGGGAAAAAAGAGTGGGCTGGATTGGGAGTGGGGGAAAAAAGAGTGGGCTGGATTGGGAGTGGGGGAAAAAAGAGTGGGCTGGATTGGGAGTGGGGAAAAAAGAGTGGGCTGGATTGGGAGTGGGGGAAAAAAGAGTGGGCTGGATTGGGAGTGGGGGAAAAAAGAGTGGGCTGGATTGGGAGTGGGGGAAAAAAGAGTGGGCTGGATTGGGAGTGGGGGAAAAAAGAGTGGGCTGGATTGGGAGTGGGGGAAAAAAGAGTGGGCTGGATTGGGAGTGGGGGAAAAAAGAGTGGGCTGGATTGGGAGTGGGGGAAAAAAGAGTGGGCTGGATTGGGAGTGGGGGAAAAAAGAGTGGGCTGGATTGGGAGTGGGGGAAAAAAGAGTGGGCTGGATTGGGAGTGGGGGAAAAAAGAGTGGGCTGGATTGGGTTGGGGGGGGGGGTGGGGAAGTGGGCTGGATTGGGTTGGGGGGGGTGGGGAAGTGGGCTGGATTGGGTTGGGGGGGGTGGGGAAGTGGGCTGGATTGGGTTGGGGGGGGTGGGGAAGTGGGCTGGATTGGGTTGGGGGGGGTGGGGAAGTGGGCTGGATTGGGTTGGGGGGGGTGGGGAAGTGGGCTGGATTGGGTTGGGGGGGGTGGGGAAGTGGGCTGGATTGGGTTGGGGGGGTGGGGAAGTGGGCTGGATTGGGTTGGGGGGGGTGGGGAAGTGGGCTGGATTGGGTTGGGGGGGGTGGGGAAGTGGGCTGGATTGGGTTGGGGGGGGTGGGGAAGTGGGCTGGATTGGGTTGGGGGGGGGTGGGGAAGTGGGCTGGATTGGGTTGGGGGGGGGTGGGGAAGTGGGCTGGATTGGGTTGGGGGGGGGGTGGGGAAGTGGGCTGGATTGGGTTGGGGGGGGTGGGGAAGTGGGCTGGATTGGGTTGGGGGGGGTGGGGAAGTGGGCTGGATTGGGTTGGGGGGGGTGGGGAAGTGGGCTGGATTGGGTTGGGGGGGTGGGGAAGTGGGCTGGATTGGGTTGGGGGGGGTGGGGAAGTGGGCTGGATTGGGTTGGGGGGGGTGGGGAAGTGGGCTGGATTGGGTTGGGGGGGGGTGGGGAAGTGGGCTGGATTGGGTTGGGGGGGTGGGGAAGTGGGCTGGATTGGGTTGGGGGGGGTGGGGAAGTGGGCTGGATTGGGTTGGGGGGGGGGGAAGTGGGCTGGATTGGGTTGGGGGGGGTGGGGAAGTGGGCTGGATTGGGTTGGGGGGGGTGGGGAAGTGGGCTGGATTGGGTTGGGGGGGGTGGGGAAGTGGGCTGGATTGGGTTGGGGGGGGTGGGGAAGTGGGCTGGATTGGGTTGGGGGGGGGAGGAAGTGGGCTGGATTGGGTTGGGGGGGGGAGGAAGTGGGCTGGATTGGGTTGGGGGGGGAGGAAGTGGGCTGGATTGGGTTGGGGGGGGAGGAAGTGGGCTGGATTGGGTTGGGGGGCGGGGGAGGAAGTGGGCTGGATTGGGTTGGGGGGCGGGGGAGGAAGTGGGCTGGATTGGGTTGGGGGGGGGGAGGAAGTGGGCTGGATTGGGTTGGGGGGGGGGAGGAAGTGGGCTGGATTGGGTTGGGGGGGGAGGAAGTGGGCTGGATTGGGTTGGGGGGGGAGGAAGTGGGCTGGATTGGGTTGGGGGGGGAGGAAGTGGGCTGGATTGGGTTGGGGGGGGAGTGGGCTGGATTGGGTTGGGGGGGGGGGAGTGGGCTGGATTGGGTTGGGGGGGGGGAAAAGTGGGCTGGATTGGGTTGGGGGGGGGGAAAGTGGGCTGGATTGGGTTGGGGGGGGGGGAAAGTGGGCTGGATTGGGTTGGGGGGGGGAAAGTGGGCTGGATTGGGTTGGGGGGGGGGGGAGAGTGGGCTGGATTGGGTTGGGAAGGTGGGTTGGAATGGGTTGGGAAGGTGGGTTGGAATGGGTTGGGAAGGTGGGTTGGAATGGGTTGGGAAGGTGGGTTGGAATGGGTTGGGAAGGTGGGTTGGAATGGGTTGGGAAGGTGGGTTGGAATGGGTTGGGGGAGTGGGCTGGATTGGGTTGGGAAGGTGGGTTGGGAAGGCGGGTTGGGAAGGCGGGTTGGAATGGGTTGGGGGAGCGGGCTGGTTTGGGTTGGGAAGGTGGGTTGGGAAGGTGGGTTGGAATGGGTTGGGAAGGTGGGTTGGAATGGGTTGGGAAGGTGGGTTGGAATGGGTTGGGAAGGTGGGTTGGAATGGGTTGGGAAGGTGGGTTGGAATGGGTTGGGAAGGTGGGTTGGAATGGGTTGGGAAGGTGGGTTGGAATGGGTTGGGGGAGCGGGCTGGTTTGGGGCAGTGATTTGAGATTCATGCCGCCTCATCGGTGCTCCTGACGTCTGTGACTCAGTCGCGGAGCTGAGCGAACCGGTTACCTTCCAGGTAGATTTTGTTTCGCAATTGCAGTATCTGGTCGCGGCTGCTCCAGTCTTTAAAGCAATCCATCTCGGACACACACTAAAACACCCTCACTACACCTCTCCAAACCCCTTCTACTGACTCCCAGCTCCCTTCCACCACCTTTATATCCCGCCCGCGTCACACACGCGCTCTGTGACCTCACAATACCCAGCTGCCAGGGCGGGGCTGTGTCGCGCGCGCCAGTGGGCGGGGCTCACCAATGCACTCTGGACATTGGTTCCAACACAGAGGGAGGCCATTCAGCCCGTCGTCTCAGTGCCGGCGGCTCACCTCACTCAGAATGGCAGAATGGTTACAGCACAGAAGGAGACCATTTGGCCTGTCGTGTCTGCGCTGCCTCTCCAAAGGAACAGGTTCCCTTGGGCTGGATTTTACACCGAGCGGATGGGAGCTGGCCACCAAATAAAAGTCGGTGGCAAACCCGTATCTGCCTGTCCCGGGGATCCAACCCGCACTTTACGGGTCCCCAGGCTTTAATTGTTCTGCGACAGGACTTTCACCCGCTTGAGGAAGGAAGTCCCACCTCATTGAGCTGCCAGCCAATCAGATGGCCGCAGCTCGTAGGCTCAACAGCGCCACCAGGAGCAGTCACCATTGCTGGGACTGCAACCCGGCCGAGGACACAGAGTCAGGACTGAGGTAAGTTTGGTTTGTCTCGTCGGGCAGATCAGTTGGTGGCCCAGCGAGGCAAGGGTGGTCATTTGTGGGGGAAGGGGGGGTGCGTGTTAGATCCTGAGGGTGGTTGGGGAAGCAGGGGCGACCCTCAATCGGGCATCTCGTGCCCAATTGACAGGGCCCCACCCCCACTAGTGCGCTGAGAGGCCACCAAGTATCACTGGGCAGCCTTTCACATCTACCAGACACCCGCTTGCCGCGGGTAAAATACCCGTGGAGGCGGGCGAAGGCTCTTAAGTGGCCGTCAAGTGGCCACTTAAGAGTCTTGATTGGCCTTGGGCAGGCAGCTCCTTTAGCTCATTAGCATAGTAAGATCTTAAAGTGACTTCACTCTTAAAGGCAATCACACAACAGCAGTGGTTAAAGTTGATGGAGCGGCATGTTGTCACCCTCACGCGGGAAAACACCCAGTTGACCCAGAAGTTAACAGACTTGTGGGGCGCCCTTAGGGAGCTACAGCAGCGACCCCAACAAGAGGCAGAGCATGCAAGTCTACAGTAAGTGGCTGCAGAACCAAATGGGGAAGCAGCAAGCAGTTGTAGCAGCCGTCACAAAAACAGCGTATCACATAGGTGATACTAAGACAGGACAGGAGTCCTCAGTGGAGGACGACAATAGGGAAGGAGAGTCTTTGCCTGCCCGTGCTGCCAAGTTTACAACAACAGGGAGGAGATGGGGTGGACCCGAGAGAAGTGGGGAAGGGGAACCAGGACCACCTGTCCCTCCTGAGGAGGAGGTTACTGAGTCCACCAATTCCGTGCCCCTTAGCTATGGAGAGTTAAAAGCATTAACTGATCAATTGGGCCCAATCACAACTAAAACATGCCCCTTAGAATAAGCACAGCGTTTAATGACTAATTACAATTCTTAAATTACTGATGAGGACATGAAGTGAGTCACTATGACCACATGCAAGAATGATGTGAAGAATGTGCTTCCCCAGGATGTATTGAATAGTGTGGTGCCTGGAAAGATTTTTAAAAAGGTCCACAAAAGGCCCTGGGCTTGGAACAGTTAGACATGACAGAGGTTTTAAAAGGAACGACAGAAAGCCCACACGAGAGCCCGATGGCTCTATAGCTTCTATACGGTCTTAAATATGATGCAGGCAGACATGGCTGACAGCAATGCGTATATGCAGTCTCCTTCTTTTAAAAAGCTATTTCTGCAAAGGATCCAATCCTCCCTAGGGAATGCTCTGGGATACACAGTTAGCGTGGGATAGAATACTAGAATTGTCAGCACTTGGACGTTTACCAAGAATCAGACAAGAACTGAAACTGAGAAAGGGAAAAGCATGGAAAAAACCAGTGCACATAGTAGAGGGACCTCAGACCAATCCCTCAACTCCCCCTTTAAAATGTTACAATTGTGGACGGGAAGGACACATGGGCCGGAATTTAACGTTGGCGGGAAGCCCCGTCCAATGGCCGAAAAATCGGTGGCAAGCCCGCCTCCTCGGGGCCTGAGGAGCCACACGAGGATTTTTCGTTTCCCAGGGCCTTTCTTGGTCTTGGGCAGGACTTCCACCTCCTTGACGCAGGAAGTCCCACCTAATGAAGCTGACAGCCAATCAGCAGGCCAGCAGCTCTTAGTCCCAGGAGCTCCACTGGAAGTGGTGGCCACTGCTGGGACCACACCGAGCTTCAGGAGGAAGAGGAAGGACAGCTCAGGAAAGGAGGTAAGTTTTTAGGGCCTCGCCGGGGCCTAACAGCCAGGCCCCAGCAAGGAAAGGGGGGTGGGGATGGGTCGGTTTGTTGTGGGGGGAGAGTGTTGTGCGTTGGGGGCGGTTGGGGCTTTGGGAGTGGCCCTTCGTGGGACACAAGGTGGTTAATCAGGAGGGAACCAACCCCCCTTCGCAAGCCCGAAAGAATGCCACCAGGTTTTACCTGGTGGTGTTCTTGGGGCATTTGCCATCCAGCCAGCGTGGGTAAAATACCAGAGGCTGCGGGAAGAGGCCCTTAAGTGGCAGTTAATTGGCCACTTAAAGGCCTTGACTGGCCTGGGGCAGGTGGCCTGTTTCTCAATGCCGTCACCCCGTGTAAAATTGCAGGGAAGGTGTCAGCCCCGCCCTGCCACCAGCCCGCTCGTTGGGGGGCCATAAAAGTCTCACCGTGGTTCAGGAGTGTAGGACCCCAAAGAAACAGGAAAGCGGAGAAAAGCGAGGACCGCCATAGTTCGACCGATTGGCGGGTAGGAGAGGACCCCCTGCACTCCGGGGTAATCCGCCTGATTATACTCCGCACCCACAGGATCAGATAGAAGCTCTGGCTAGTACTGTAGAATAGTTGTCATCCATGGTGCAGCCAATGGCCACTGCCCAAGACCAGCAGCCGAACCAAAGTTTCTAACCTGCTTGCCCCGCTATTACAGCAGCATCATCTGGTCCCTGGCCCACCAGAGTGGCAAGGAGGACAGGGTGCGAATTGACACGTACAGGCCCCACGGGGTCGCTCTCGGGTGGGGTTCAGACGCGACCGACATGGGAGACAACTCTGCTGCCGGGGGACGACCCCAGACAATACTTATAGAAGCCAGTTCTTCAGTGACTATCATTCATACCCCACACCCAGACAGACAGTTAGCACCAGAAAAAACCCTCAACGGATTAAGGGATTCATGGGGGCAGAGACATTAGCGTTCCCTGGAGAAGGTACTACATTGAGGAAAGGAGGAGAGGAACTTAAAATAAGAGAACCTTTTTACGTGGCTGCGACTGATACAAAAAGAATTCTAGGAAGTGATGCTTTAAAGGAGGCAGGAGTTATTATTGATTACATCCAAAATTGTTTGTGGCTAACACCCTTGAAAGAGGGTGTAGTCCAGATTTCAGATGCTCATTCAGTTTTTGCGAACAAAAAGGCTGAGGCATTGGCTCTCCCTGATCAATCGCTGCCAACAGTGAAAACAGTAATCCAACAGAATGCTGAGGCTTTTGCTGTCTCTAAACATGATTGTGGACGATTAGATACTGAGGTTCGGATTAATGGGGACCCACACAAGCCTTGTAAGCAGTATCCCATCCTACGGGAAAGTGTTCCTTGCATATGGACAGTCATTGCCTCATTAATGCAGCAAGAGGTTTTACGGACAGGATCATTTACAACTAATTCCCCCATATGGCCTGTTAGGAAGCCAGATGCTCCCTGGTGCCTGACTATTGATTACAGAGCCCTTAACAAGGTAGCACCTAAACAAAGTCCAACAGTCAGTCAGGCCCCTTCCTATTGTCAGCTATTCCACCCTGTGCCACTATCCTTTCCACACTTGACATAGCTAAAGGCTTTTGGAGCATGCCAGTAGCAAAAGAAGACCAGTGTAAATTCACCTTTATGTTTGAGGGCCAGGGATATACATGGACTTGTCTCCCACAAGGATTTCATAATTCTCCCTTTAATTTCCATCAACATATGACATAAGCGATTAAGATTTCTCTAAACCAAAAGCAGTTCTGCAATACGAAGATGATCTCTTGCTGGTGTTACGGCTGCGGCAGGTCACAGCCTATTATTAAAGATTTCCCACCCAACCGGAAAATAGCCAAATTAAACACTCTAGCAACCCCTGGAATAAACCAGATCAAACCAGGTATCTTTAGACAACAACAAATTAACTATTTATTAAAACTAAATCTTAAATGCTATTAAGATAAACCTATGTCGAAAGACCTTATAACTTCTTATTTTAATCTAACTCCCCATTCACTCACATACACTCAAAAATTACAGTAGTTAACCGGTTTTTAAAGTGGAGTTTTTAAAATTAACTGTTTCTTAAGAATAAATAAATAAGTACGTCTTTGTGGGTTATGTTCCGGATGGATGAGGTATTCTAATGTGGAAATTATCAAAGGCTACTCAAAGTCTTCACTTGGATTTGATGAAGCAACTCTGTTTTGATAGGCATTCAAACTCTTTGGCTGCAGCAGACATTGACAGTTCCTTCAGCAATACCAAATGGTCTCTGAAAGGCAATTAATTTGGCTTGTAGCTCCTTGTAGAATTTCTGCTGAGAGAGAATGGACAGATCTTTTCTCTTCAGTACGCTTTGCTGGAAAGTCTTTTCAAACTAACTGGTTCAGACTGGTTTTTGGCAGTTTTACACACAGTTAAGGGGAAACATTATACCACGTGACTTCTCTCTCCTGCTATTGCCTAGGTAACAAGATGTAGCTGTGACACATTGTCCCCAGAAATCCAAAACTTCTCTCCCTGTCTTAAAGGTGCACTGTTTTCAAACAGACCCTTAAAAGCACAGTGTTTTAATTTGAGGAGAAAAATAATACAAGTCTGTGGCAGCTGCACCCTTGGTGAAATGAAATGACATTCTAAAAATGCATTTCATTACAATGCAAAAAAAAATAGAAACTGGGAAAAAAACACTCTAACATTTTTTCTCATTCATGCACCCTTCATTCTACTGATAATTTACAGCATTTTCTTCATACCATCACCATCCATATAACTTAATGTGGTTAAATTCGTGACAAAGTGTCGGCGATAACATTATTTTTCCCCAAAATAAGTGCAATTTTCAAATGATAAGGCTGTAACAACAAACTCCATCTAAATATTCTAGCATTTCATTTTTTAAATTTTTCCACAAGCGTTAATGGGTTATGGTCAGTGTATATTAGTGTTTCTTCATAGTCTTGGTGGACATATACTTCAAAATATTTCAGAGCCAGCAAAAGTCCTAATGTTTCTTTTTCCACAGTGGAATAGTTTTTTTGATGGCAATTTAGTTTTCTTGAAAAGTAACCTACTGGCTTCTCTACACCCTTTTCATCATCCTGCAATAGGACTGCACCAACTCCCAGGTCACCAGCATCGATAGCTAATTTAAAGGGTTTAGAAAAATTTGGAGCAGCCAACACTGATTCATTAATTAGAATTTCCTTTAGCTTTTCAAAAACTGTCTGACATTCATCTGACCATACTATGTTTTTCCTTTTTTGTAGCAAATTGGTTAATGGAGCAGCCACAGTACCAAAATTCCGTACAAATTTCCTGTAAAAACTGCACCTCCCTAAAAACCTCATTATTTCCTGTTTAGATTTAAGACTTGTACCTCTGCCATTTTTGGCAGTACCTATCCTTGCACCACTATGTGTCCGAGGTAAGTTACTCTTGCTTTTCTGAATTCGCTTTTCCAGATTTATCACTGAGTCCACGGCTTAGTTTTTTTAGACAGAATTTTTAATTGGTTTAAGTGTTCTTGCCAAGTGTTACTGTATATTAGTCTTCTTCTTTGGCCTCCTTATCTCGAGAGACAATGGATAAGCGCCTGGAGGTGGTCAGTGATTTGTGAAGCAGCGCCTGGAGTGGCTATAAAGGCCAATTCTAGAGTGACAGGCTCTTCCACAGGTGCTGCAGAGAAATTTGTTTGTCGGGGCTGTTACACAGTTGGCTCTCCCCTTGCGCCTCTGTCTTTTTTCCTGCCAACTACTAAGTCTCTTCGACTCGCCACACTTTAGCCCTGTCTTTATGGCTGCCCGCCAGCTCTGGCGAACGCTGGCAACTGACTCCCACGACTTATGAACAATGTCACAGGATTTCATGTAGTGTTTGCAGACGTCTTTAAAGCGGAGACATGGACGGCCAGTGGGTCTGATACCAGTGGCGAGCTCGCTGTACAATGTGTCTTTGGGGATCCTGCCATCTTCCTTGCCGCTCACATGGCCAAGCCATCTCAAGCGCCGCTGACTCAGTAGTGTGTATAAGCTGGGGATGTTGGCCGCCTCGAGGACTTCTGTGTTGGAGATACGGTCCTGCCACCTGATGCCAAGTATTCTCCGGAGGCAGCGAAGATGGAATGAATTGAGACGTCGCTCTTTGCTGACATACGTTGTCCAGGCCTCGCTGCCATAGAGCAAGGTACTGAGGACACAGGCCTGATACACTCGGACTTTTGTGTTCCGTGTCAGTGCGCCATTTTCCCACACTCTCTTGGCCAGTCTGGACATAGCAGTGGAAGCCTTTCCCATGCGCTTGTTGATTTCTGCATCTAGAGACAGGTTACTGGTTATAGTTGAGCCTAGGTAGGTGAACTCTTGAACCACTTCCAGAGCGTGGTCGCCAATATTGATGGATGGAGCATTTCTGACGTCCTGCCCCATGATGTTCGTTTTCTTGAGGCTGATGGTTAGGCCAAATTCATTGCAGGCAGCTGCAAACCTGTCGATGAGACTCTGCAGGCACTCTTCAGTGTGAGATGTTAAAGCAGCATCGTCAGCAAAGAGGAGTTCCCTGATGAGGACTTTCCGTACTTTGGACTTCGCTCTTAGACGGACAAGGTTGAATAACCTGCCCCTGATCTTGTGTGGAGGAAAATTCCTTCTTCAGAGGACTTGAACGCATGTGAAAGCAGCAGGGAGAAGAAAATCCCAAAAAGTGTGGGTGCGAGAACACAGCCCTGTTTCACGCCACTCAGGATAGGAAAGGGCTCTGATGAGGAGCCACCATGTTGAATTGTGCCTTTCATATTGTCATGGAATGAGGTGATGATACTTAGTAGCTTTGGTGGGCATCCAATCTTTTCTAGTAGTCTGAAGAGACCACGTCTGCTGACGAGGTCAAAGGTTTTGGTGAGATTAATGAAAGCAATGTAGAGGGGCATCTGTTGTTTACGGCATTTCTCCTGTATCTGACGAAGGGAGAACAGCATATCAACGGTCGACCTCTCTGCACGAAAGCCACACTGTGCCTCAGGGTAGACACGCCAGCTTCTGGAGCCTGTTTAGAGCGACTCGAGCAAAGACTTTCCCCACTATGCTGAGCAGGGAGATTCCATGGTAGTTGTTGCAGTCACCGCGGTCACCTTTGTTTTTATAGAGGGTGATGATATTGGCATCGCGCATGTCCTGGTCCCATGCTCCCTCGTCCCAGCACAGGCATAGCAGTTCATGTAGTGCTGAGAGTATAGCAGGCTTGGCACTCTTGATTATTTCAGGGTTAATGCTGTCCTTCCCAGGGGCTTTTCCGCTGGCTAGAGAATCAATGGCATCGCTGAGTTCCGATTTGGCTGGCTGTATGTCCAGCTCATCCATGACTGGTAGAGGCTGGGCTGCATTGAGGGCAGTCTCAGTGACAACATTCTCCCTGGAGTACAGTTCTAGGTAGTGCTCATCCCAGCAGTCCATTTGTTTGCATTGGTCAGTGATTATGTCCCCTGATTTCGATTTGAGGGGGGTGATCTTCTTGATGGTTGGCCCAAGAGCTCTCTTAATGCCATCATACATTCCTCTGATGTTTCCGGTGTCTGAGGCCAGCTGAATATGACTGCATAGGTGTTGCCAGTAGTCGTTTGCGCAGCGCCTGGCTGTTCTTTGTGCAGTGCTTCTGGCTGCTTTAAGTGCTGCGGATGTTAAATCGCTGGGGGCTTTCTTGTATTTCAACAGTGTATTAGTACGTTATCGAGATTTACTACACTGTTGGGAACACTGGCTACCACCTGATTCATTAATCTTTGAAAAGTGGCTGGGACATTTTTTAGCTCAAATGGCATCACCCGGCACTGATAAAGACTGTCAGGTGTTACAAAAGCTGATATCTCTTTGGCTTGAGGAGTCAAAGGAACTTGCCAGTATCCCTTTAACAAGTCGATCTTGGTAAGAAACCTAGTACTGCCCACTCTGTTTGGTATAATCTTCGAAATGCGGAATTGGGTAGGAGTCTGCCTTTGTTACCGCATTGACTTTTCTATAGTCTATACAAAACCAGGTTGACCCATCAGGTTTAGGTACTAGAACTATCGGTGAATTCCAGCTACTTTGACTAGGTTTGATCAACTTGTTTTCCAGCATGTACTGGATCTCTGCTTTCACTTGGCCAGTTTGTCCGGCCTTAAGTGGTAAAGATGTTGTTTTAAAGGAACGGTTCCCTCTATATCCACAACATGTGTGGCTAAGGTTGTACGTCCCAGCTTATCCCTACAAACTCTTTTAAATGTTTTGAAAAGCCCGGTTAGGTGTTCACTTTGTTTTGCCTCTAAGTGCAAAAGCATGTTGTCCAATTTTCCTTGCCATTCTGTTCTCGCAAATCTGATAGTTGGAGGTTCAATCTTAATATTGGCTAGGCCTCCTTCTGCCTCATCTTCACTATCCTTTTCCTTCTCAACAGTCTCCATTACCTGACATACCTGTACTGGCTTATCCTCCTCCCTGTGATAATATTGCTTTAACATTTTGATGTGAAACAGCCGGTTCTTCTTCCGGCGATCAAGGGTGTCAATCAAGTAATCTACCTTATCCACTCTTTTGATCACTCTGTATGGGCCACTGAACCGTGCTTTTAATGGTTCTCCCTGTAACCGTAACAACACCAATATTTCATCCCCTGGTTGAAAATTGTGGGCTTTTGCATTCTTGTCTGCCCATTTTTTCATATTGCCTTGGGATGCTTCAGGGTGTTCTTGAGCCCTACAAAACTGCTTTACATCCTTTGTAAGGCCTGGTCAGTAATAATGTTGGCTTATGCGTGATTTGGTCTTCTGAATTCCCCTATGTCCTGCAAAAGGAATGTCATGTGCTAACCTTAATAATCCCTGGCGATATTTAGGTGGTAACACTATCTGTTTAACAACTGTCCAGTCTTCGTCCACAGGTCAATAGGGCAGTCTCCATTTCCTCCTCAAAACCCCGTTTGCCATATAATAGCCTTATGGAACTCCTTTTGCCTCAGCTTCTGTCAGAGCCGTTTGCAATGTTTGGTATAACTCTGGATCAGCTTGCTGTGCTGAAATTATAGAAGGTCTGTTAAACATTTCATTTGGATTATCTAAATCCCCAAATAAGGTTTCAGATACTTGGCTATCTGTTTGTGGTGCCCTTTTTAACTCCGACAATGGATCCTGTTTAGCCATTGCTTGGGTGACTACACATGCAGGAAATATTCCGGGAACTTGTTTCTGTAATTGCTCTGTTTCCATAACTTCTCTTGGTTCCTCTGTAATTATAGGAGAAACTGATACTTTTGATCGAGCCAAATCATTTCCTCGACTGGAAAACTGTGGATAACTCCTACAGTTACCATCCCAGATATTAAGTCACTCTCTAGGCATACTTTATATAAAGTTATGGGTATATACTGCCCGCCAATTCCATTAACTAAAACTTTGGTGTTCAAGGTGCTCTCTGGTGGAAACGTTATATCTTTCCCCAGCAAGAGTGTTTGGGTCACTCCTGTATCCCTGAGTATAATGATAGGTTTTCCTGCCTCACTTAAAGGATATGGAGTTACTTTCCCCTTTGACAAAATTCATTATAACTTTCAGATATCTTATTGTTAACCTCTACATTGAAGAGCTGAATTACATCTGAAATGATCTCTGAACTTTATAGATTTTCTTTACCCAAAGTTCAGTGTCTTAAGAACTATAATGCTGATAATCTAGCACTGCAGATGGGATTCTGAAAGTAGAGATATGGTGGAGCTCGTTAAGATAACCTCCATATACTGCATAGTGGCGCAGTAGTTAGCACCGCAGCCTCACAGCTCCAGCGACCCGTGTTCAATTCCGGGTACTGCCTGTGTGGAGTTTGCAAGTTCTCCCTGTGTCTGCTTGGGTTTCCTCCGGGTGCTCCGGTTTCCTCCCACATGCCAAAGACTTGCAGGTTGATAGGTAAATTGGCCATTAGAAATTGCCCCTAGTATAGGTAGGTGGCAGGGAAAATATAGGGACAGGTGGGGATGTGGTAGGAATATGGGATTAGTGTAGGATTAGTATAAATGGGTGGTTGATGGTCGGCACAGACTCGGTGGGCCGAAGGGCCTGTTTCAGTGCTGTATCTCTAAACTAAACTAAACTTTAGTGTTTGTTTCTGGTTTTACAGATGCCGTTAAAGCTATAGCCTTGTCTGTTTTACTCTCAGTCAGAGGCTTTTCCTCTACATTAGCTTTGCATACCCTAACAAGTCCTATGGGTTTACCTCACAATTTCCAGCATTCTGAATGAAGATGACCCGTTTTGTTGCAATGATAACATTTTGGCTTGCGAACCTCACTTCTACCCTCAGCACCTTCCTTTCTGGCCAGAGGAGATGATCTTGGGGCATTCCCAGCTGTTCCTTCCTCTCCCCAGCTACTTGCCTTCCTTTCACTCTCCCACTTTCTATCCTTCTCGGGTTTATGGGGTGATGGACAAAAGGTTTTGGCTTATTCACAAGCTCGAAATCATCAGCAATTTCCGCTGCTTGCTTAGCTTTCAAAACATTCAGGTTATCTACATGAGTTCTCACGACTGCAGGAATGAAATTTTTTAATTCTTCCAAGAGAATTAATTCTCGAAGGTTCTCATATGTGGTTTCCATCTTTAATGCCCATATCCAACAGTCAACATTAATTTGCTTCACTCTCTCAAATTCTACATACGTCTGCCCAGTCAATCTCCGCAAATGGTCTCTTAAAAGCATTATTTTCCCTTTAAGCAATTAATTTGGCCTGTAGCTCCTTGTAGAATTTCTGCTGAGAGAGAATGGACAGATCTTTTCTCTTCAGTACACTTTGTTGGAAAGTCTCTCCAAACAAACTGGTTCAGACTGGTTTTTGGCAGTTTTACACACAGTTAAGGGGAAACATTATACCATGTGACTTCTTTCTCCTACTATTGCCTAGGTAACAAAATGCAGCTGTGGCACACTGCCTCCAGAAATCCAAAACTTCTCTCCCTGTCTTAAAGGCACACTGTTTTCAAACAGAGCCTTAAAGGCACACTGTTTTAATCCGAGGAGAAAAATAATACAAGTCCGTGACACTGGCTACCTTGACAGTGGAAGAAGACATGAATTTAAATGAACTGTTAGACTTACTAAAGAGGGCAGGACTGAAAGTGAATCCAAAAAAGGCACAGCTGGTGCAGGATGAAGTTACTTTTTCAGGTGTTAGGTTTCAGCCACCAGACTCACACCTGATCAGCAAAAAGTAGCCACTATACAGAGGCTTCCCCTACCTGTATCTCAAACAGCATTACCATAATTTTTAGGATTAGTATTAGAGAAATTTTATTCCTAATTCCCCAAGATGGCTAAACCTTTGTATGAAATATTAAAAGGAGAACGGGGAGAAGAACAGAGATAGGCTGTAGACAACTTGAAAAGAGCGACTATTGCAGACTACAGCACTGATGTCACCAGACCCAGAACAGCTGTTCCACCGAGAGATAGGCTCCACTGCATCCACTCTCATGGCTGTCTTAGGCCAGCAAAGAAGAAAATCCCTGAGACCAATTGCATACGCCTCCTGGCTTCTGCAGGGGGCAGAGAATACCTATTCGGCCTGTGAATGACACCTCCTAGCTACCTTTTGGCCAGTTAAGCATTTTGCTTACGTAACTGGCTTACAGAAGATTATCCTCTTTCCACACACTCCACTTAACCTCCTGATGAGGCCAGGAGACATGAAAGTGTCCTCTCAGCTAATTAGTAAATGGACACTCGAGCTGTTACAACGTACATACGAAAAAACGAATTAGGAGCAGAAGTAGGCCATTCGGCCCCTCGAGCCTGCTCCACCATTCAATAAGATCATGGTTGATCTGTTTGTGTCTCGAATTCTGCACTACCAGCTACCCCAGATAACCTTTGATTCCCTTGCCTAAGAAAAATATATCTACCTCCACCTTAAAAATATTCAATGATCCCGCCTCCACCACCTTCTGAGGCAGAGAATTCCAAAGTCGCACAACCCTCTGAGAGAAAACATTTCTCCTCATCTCTGTCCTAAGAGGGTGACCCCTAATTTTAAAACAGTGCACCCTAGTTCTGGACTCACCCCCAAGAGGAAACATCCTTTCCACATCCACCTTGTCAAGACTGTTCAGGATCTTATAAATTTCAATCAAGTCTCCCCTCATTCTTCTAAACTCCAATGAAAACAAGCCTAGTTTGTCCAACCTTTCCTCAGCCCATTCATACCAGGTATCAATGTGATTTAGATATCACTCCCAAACAAACGACGCTACTACCTCTGATGCCTGCTTATGATGGGATTCCTCACCAGTGTCTACTATCCTCTTTCGAGATAGAACCAATCCCGACTGCACAGAGTCCCATTTCAGAAGCCAGAGAAATTTATGTCGACGGATCATCATATCATGCTGATGGGACACTGAAAACAGGATGTGCAATAGTGGACATGGCAAATCCTGATCAGTCTATGGGATTCCAAATTCCTATCCATTCATCACAACAGACTGAACTAATCGCACTCGTCCATGCCGCCCACTACACCTCATCAAATTCCACGAACAGCTAGTCTGATAGTGGGTATATGTGTAATGCAATCCTAGCATTACCACTATAATCACAAGAATGGGTACGGTTCATCAGATGGTAAACCTTTACTACAGGCAGACCTATTACACACGCTCTGGAATGTGCTCAAACAGCAGGAAGCTCCATGTCATGAGGGTAAGGTATCAGGGCATAGAAAAGATCCCTTGCCACACACGCAAGGTAACAACCAAGCTGACAATCTAGCTAAAGAAGCAGTCGTGGAAGATCGCACCCTTCCAGGGTGGGTTCTATCTAACTCGGCCTTGGAAAGGTGGCAGTGTTGATTAAGGAGAACATTGCAGTGCTGGAGAAAGAGGACATCCCAGAGAGGTCGAGGACAAAATCTATTTGGCTAGAGCTAAGGAAAAAAAAAGGGTGCAATTACATTTCTCAGTATAGTCTATAGGCCACTGGGGTTTGCTTTAATTTAATTGTAAGACTTGGGTCAATTACAATTACAGTGTAAGTTGGGAGAGCAGATCTAAAAACAACATCCAGTTCAGACTAGCTACAAAACCACAAGGGCACGAGGGTTATTTCACAAGCTTCAAATTTTATTAAGTTTTCCACAATAAGCACAAAATCGTGATACTTCGCAAAGGGCAGTGGTCAGCAGTTGCATTCACGATGGAACACCAGTCCTCTACCTCCAGTTAACAGCGGCACCTTGTCTCTTGATTGAAGTCTATCTTCAGTCTTCTTTTGGATGATGATGCGTGCTTTTGAGGTCTTAAGTTCTTACTTTATACCCCTTTCCCAGCTTGGTTCTGTGCCATATTAGGTAAAACCCTATTTCTGTTCATCTGATTGGTCAGTCATTATCTAACTGCCCTCCCATGATGTTACTTTGACCCTTGTTTAGGTCATTGTCATTCAGGGGGGCTCCAGATTCATGTTTTCTTGCTGTTTATTCATCGACAATGATCACTTAACGATATTGATATGCACTTGTCCCATTTCACAGCTATTTGGCTAGACATGTTTACAGTCTTTACTGGTTAAAAAGCTAACAGTCTCCCTGGGGTTATCCACATGCTAACAACTTTTAAACAAAGGATCTTTGCATGATCTGAATTCATCCCTTTCATTGCTTCTCGACATGTCATGACTTGTACGAAACTCTAACTAACATTCAGCTGAGCTTATCCATCATGCTTTTGTGGTTATGTTACAATTTTAAATGATATACTTAGGATTTGACAACTAAGTTCTAACAGTACCATAATAAAATAAACTCAATCCTACAGTATCCCCCACCTTGAGGGTGAAGGAAACTGATCCATTATAATCAAGGTTTGAAAATGTCTTAAAGTTTTCTGTAACAATAAACTACATTCTTCTATCATTTACATTTGATCCCAGTGACTTGTTCGCAGTAATTTTTCATTATGTTGTATACTTTCAGTGACCAACATTCTCCTTCTCAGGTTGATAATCATCCCTCTCGTATACATGAGGGTGATCATCAATACCACCAAAATAACTAGCTGAATACACACGAGCAGATGTGATTGCTATCGTCTCCGACTTCCTCTATTTCCTTTTCCATTCTTAACCCCCCCCCCCCACCCCCGTTCAGAGGAATGGCAAATTTCCTGTTCTAGCTGTGTTAGATGTTCTGGGATTGGAGGAATGTTGTAACTAAACTTTGACACATACTGGTGTAATGATTCTTTTATTTCATCTGTGGCTTGGATGATCTGACCATCATGACAACTTAAGGGATAGAGGACTCTCCCTTCAACACTCCAGGATATTCAAGTTTTAAATAGAAGGACTGCGTTCTGTAAACACATGTCTGTCCTCCATATATATATATATATATATATATATATATACATACTGTTTCTCTATGGTATTAACACAGTATTTCCTGTTGCCTTGGTATGCTACTCTAACTGGAAATTCCTTTCTCCTTGTCACTTTCATGGTGCAGTTGGGTACTTTTACAAGCAGGGGTCATTCTCTCTGCTACAACATATGGGCAAATGATAATGTCTCTGCCTGCTTCACATCCTCTCTGATCTGGGGATACCCAAGTGCTATCCTCTATCCATGCTAGATATTCGGGGTGGTCTTGGTATTGGACAATATGCTCTTCCTTTACGACCCTGATACTCTCCACTCTAAAGATAAGGTTTGGTCCAGTTAAGTGATTTTGAATGGAGTAATGTAACACCAGGCCTAATGATCTGGTCTTGCTAGAATATTGATGACATCCTTGTTGTACTGGATAGCTGCGAGCTAGACCACATATTTGACATACGGTGTTCCTGAGATTAAATTTCGATAAAGCCTTGAAATGGTCATCTGATAGCCAAGATAGTAAATGGCCAGTCAATATTTAACGTAGGTTAGAATGTGTCCATTCTATCAACCATGACCCATACATTATGCACATATCAGCTGCTTTATCTGATACATTTCTGTCTCTCCTTATTAATTCATTGATTGTGTGTGCATGAGACTCTAGTTTCCAGAATATCTGTTAAGTGTATCATTATGATTCCATCCTCATCAATTCCTTATTTTCTACCTTATTCATTTCTGTCAATACCTTCTTTAACCTATTCCTCACTTGTTTAACCGAATAATCTAGTGATCCCAGCGACTAAATACTGGCGTTCCGGTGTTAAAGGCTGTGGCCACCCACATCATTTACAAGAGCTCTCCATACTCTACTATCCATTCACTCTGGTGAGATTCAACCCACTCACGTTACTATGGTTGTCACCTTGATACACACTATATATGTCTTTTGCTTTATCTTCCTCTTCCACTATGCCTGCTTGTTCCCAAAAGTCCTTTAATAATATGCTCAGCATTTTATCCATTAACTCGTTAGTTTCCCAGGGGCACCAACCTGGTTGGCCCAGGGTTGTCAAATTGATAGTGACAGGCACAACCTTGTACTATACATTATTATATAACACCTTGTGTGTGGGGATAGCAACAAACCTGTTTTGGGGACCAGGTTGATGTTCAGGACATTCACTACTCATGGCGTTCTGTTCCTTTCCTGCTGATTGCTTCCTTTCTGTTACTAACCTTACTACCTGTGTCACCCATGAAGAGAGGTTACCGGCAGGTAAAGCACAGGCAAAAACCCTCACTTGCAGATCACCGTAGAGGGGATGAGATCCTCCTGTTTCATTACTGAAAAAAGGCTCCTCTGGCTGCTATAGGGCCATCCCTTACCATTAGCCATTCAAAGGCAGGGGCCTTAAACTGCTCACACGCCATCTGTCCCTTCACACCATCTTCTAATGTGTAAGAATATTGCCCATTTCTCAGGTAACAGAGAAAAAAAATCCATGGTTTTAAATTATCGCTAAGCAAACACATGTAATTACCAAAAATGTAATTGGGACTACCAACAAGACCAACATACTTTGTAACAACTGGGGGACGAAATTGCGATTTGAGTTGGAGTGGTTTTAGGATTCCATGGGTTTCCTACTGATTCCTGTTCACCTTTCCCATGTTTTCGAAAGAAAAATACCTCACTACTTCACATTTTGGCATAATTCTTATCTGTTTCCCATTTAAACTCACACTCAATGCATACTCCTTGTCTCTCTTTAACTTCTCATGGTTAAATAGAACCTCTCAGTGTGCAGTCAAAGGTGCATGATTCTAGGGTTTTTTTTTACCACTTCCTGAGTAGGTACGACCTTCAGGGCCTCTCATTTGTCCTGTGAAATTCCACGGTTCCTCTACCCTTTAGGTTGCTGGAGTTACGAGCAGGATGTCATTAAAGACAAAGACGTCACTGTCGTCCCAGTTGAAGTTTTTCCCCTTGGCTTCTGATTTGGATGCGTAATGACCTCTCTGCAACTCTGCCAGGCTGTTAATTGCGATTACAGGTATGAGGTAGAACGCTGGTAGGCACTTCATCTTACCTCTACAACAAAAGAAAACCAAGTTTAGCATTCATTCTTTACAGTTTTAAACTGATTAATGTAGAACAATTTCAACTTCGCTTCCTGCTTAGACCCACAAGGAATCTTTAATAGGTAAAGAGCTGGATTCAATTTGTCCATGATTATGTACAGTTCTTTCCATTTCACATTGAATGAATGTTTCTTTGGGGTGTAGTTTCACAACATCACATGATCTCCTACATTATACTAAAATGGGTTTACTTTTCTGTCAAAATAGTTCTGAATTAGGTTCTGTGATTTGCCTGTGTTTCTCGCCACCAGTTTGTTTACTTCGGTAACATGTTCAATCAAATTCTGTAGCCATTTCTGGCTGCGTGGCTACAATGTTAACAAGAGTGTTCCCTCCCAAAGTCAAGTGTCCTGGGATTTTCATTTGCCGTCTGGTCATGGCTCCCCCGTATAGTGTGGACCTTGGTCACTGTCCACTTACATACGAACATATGAATTAGGAGCAGGAGTAGGCCACTCAGCCCCTCAAGCCTGCTCCGCCATTCAATATGATCATGGCTGATCTGATTGTAACCTCAACTTGGAGTGCTATTCCTCACCTACAGAACACCTCACTGAGGAAGCTATGGGCTGTGGTGCATGCCTTATTATCTCTAGTAGGAAATGCCTCTATCCATTTAATTAATTGATCCACTACTACTAAGGCATATTCATAATTCCCCAGAGGTTTAGTAAATGGGCCTACAAAATCAATTTGCAAGTGCGACCAGGGACCATCTGGGGCCGGTTGTGACCTGAGCAAGACTCAATTGGACTGAGATGGGGGATTGATCTGTAAACACAGTAAACACCAGTTCACGTATAACTTCCCCTCCCGTTCTACCCCTGGCCACCAACAGACATGTGAGCATTCCTGGAGTGTAGTGGGAGCTGAGTAATGACTGCTGTCAGGTGGGAGTGGAACAATGCCAAAATCTCTTCTCTTAACTGTGGTGGCAAATGAAGAACCAGATTTCCTTACAAACTATCAGCCGAGAGGGGCTACCTCCCTAAGCTTGAATGCGTGTCAAATGAGCCCATGGCATGGGTTGCGGAAGCGGACACTTCTGCTGATGTCAGGTCTTACCATTATGGTAGGGATCATACGGGTGCTGTAACTGAGAAACATCAGGCTCAGTTACTTTAAACACATGGGATGTGGGCATTTATTGGCTTGCTAGCCAATGTCGGAGGGTAGTTAAGGGTCACCCACATTGCTAAAGGTCTGAAGTCACTAATAGGCCAGACAGGGTAAGGACATTAATGAACCAGATATGTTTTTTTATTGGCAATACAATAGTTCTAATGTTCACCATGTCTAATACTAGTTTTTAAATTAGATTTATTTTATTTTCCCAGCTGCTATGCTGGAATTTGAACTTATATCTGCAGATCAATAGTCCAGGCCTCTGGGTTATTAGTCCAGTAACATAACCATTATGCTACTATATCCCTGCAAGGAATGGGGAGAATTAATTTAGGAATAAAAAAAAAGGAGGAGCTCAGATATGCAGAGAAAATTGGAGGGGCTTTCCTGCATAGGTAAGGGACTCCCCTATGCATGTACCTTGCCTGGCAGGTGCATAGGATGAGCTGTTCTAGTACATGGTGTTGCAATCAGGTGAGGAGGCATCAAAGAGCTCCCCTCTTTTTCCTCCCCTTGTCAGACCACAACAGATTTATTTCCTTTTTAAGTGGATATACTTGCGAATTCAGTGAGTGTTAACTTGTTTGTGGGCCATGATCGTAAAAAGAGCCAATCAGACAGATTTTCTTGAGTTTAACAAAGAAAAAGGTTAACTTTATTGTACTTAAACCGATCTAAGTAAAAATAATAAAATACGCTCCAACTTTCACACGTACACACACAAAAATAGGATACAGAGTGGGGAAGGATAGGTTGGTCAAATTAGAATCCAGAGAAATGAAAGATGTATGCAGTCTGAGAAGGCTGGTGACTCAGCTGGCTTTAGGCTGAATTCAGTGGTCCTGAGACTTCTGGTTTGAAGAGGTAGAAGTTGATTCAGTGGTTCTCCGGGAGACAGCAATGTGACTGAATTCCTTCGAGGGAGATGTCTGTCTGTTCTTTCCGGAAAGTTCTCCAAACTGTGTAGCTGAAGGAGATTTCTGTCTGTTCTCTATCTACAATACCTCCCCTGTCAGTAAGTAAGCATGTTTGAGTGGCTCATCTCTACCAGTTTAAATATTCAGGTTTCCAGCCTGTGAATTAAAAAATCATCTTTCCATCCAGCATGTTTTTGCGACACCTGCATACCACACAAAATGAAATGCAACAACAGGAGCATTTCATTATAAAGTTGTAAAAATAAAACAAATTGTACACACACACTCATCCTCAAACATTCACTTATCAATCTCGCACTGCCATAGTTTTCATCCAGGATGATTCTGTGCTGAGTTAGCCTCTGGATAAAGCATCAGCTATCTCATTGTTTTTCCTTGCAATGTTTATCTTTTATGGGCTCATTGTTTATCATTGCAATGCAAAGGTAATCTTTGGGTGGTAAGGTTGCAAAAGCAGGCTCAATCGAAATAGACTTGCATTCTGGGTTTTGAATTTCTCCACAAATGTCAAAGGATTGTGGTCGGTATAAGCTACGGTCACTCTATATCCATTTTAGACACATGCTTCAAAATGCTTGCGAGCCAGTGACAGTCCCAGAGTTTCTTTCTCCACAGTAGAGTATCTCTTTTGATGTCTGTTTAATTTTTTGGAGAAATATCGAACTGATCTCTCAATGCCTGACTCATCATCTTGGAGCACCTACCCCTAGGACACTAGCATCAACTGACATTTTAAATTGAAGTGGGACCAAAGGGTCAACATTAGTAGATTTAGCATTAGAATTCATTAATAATCTTAGAAGAAACACTGTAGTTGTGAGGGACCCTTTGGCCTGATGAGATACTTGACCACTATTCTGGGATTGTACAACTCAGTACTTAATTGCCTCAAACAGCCTGTGTAAACATGCTGTCCTTGCTTCAGTAAGAAAAGGGATAAGGGGAAATTAGAGACTAGACAGGCAACAATAAACCATGGGAACTAGTGGTGTCAAGGCTGGGGGCTGAGATAACAGGAAACATTTGTTGGGGCCATACAATCCAGTTCATTGGTCAAGTCATAAACCTTGTATGTGTCGGGGTAGTGTGATCAATGAGTAATGACTGTTGTATCCTATAAATGTGTGCTGTAAACTCTGTATCATTGAGAAGGCTCTCAGGGGATAACTTCTCCCTTGCATATGCTTGAAATAGAGTATTTGCTTTAATCCCGTGCACTCGAGAGTGGTTAGACTTTACCACAATAAAATAGTTTGTTAAAGTTTGGAGCTGCCAGCTCCAAACTTGGTTAAGATGGCTTTCAGCCTCTCGAAAGCTGTTTGGCACCTCCCTGACCACACAACCTTCCCTCTTTTCTGAAATAAATATGTCAGTGGGCGGCTATAGTGCTGCAGTTTGGGACAAACTTGCGGTAAAACCCACACATCCCCAAAAATCTCATTATTTCCCATTTGGTCATGGGGTTGGGAAAATCCATCAGTGCTTGTCCCTTCACTGCTCTGGGTAGCACCCATTCTCAACCCACAGCATGCCCTAGGTAGGTTACCTGAGCTTTAGCGAGCTCATTCTTTGCAAGATTTGCCACGAGGTCAGCCAACTGTAACCTTCGGAAGAGGGCTTCTAACCTGTCTAGGTGGTCCCCCAAGGTGTCACTGTATTCTAACAGATCATCCAGGTACACTGCACAGTTGGGTAGGCTAGCCACTACTTGGTTCATCAGCCTTTGGAAGACGGCTGGGGCATTTCTTAATGCAAATGGCATCACCCGGCACTGGAATAAGCCATCTGGGGTGACAGCTTGGGTGGTTAAGGGAACCTGCCAGTATCCTTTTAACAAGTCTATCTTTGTTACAAAGGTAAGAAATGCTGGATTCACTCAGCAGGTCTGGCAGCATCTGTGGAAAGAGAAGCAGAGTTAACGTTTCGGGTCAGTGACCCTTCTTCGGAACTGACAAATATTAGAAAAGTCACAGATTATAAACAAGTGAGGTGGGGGTTGGGCAAGAGATAACAAAGGAGAAGGTGCAGATTGGACCAGGCCACATAGCTGACCAAAAGGTCACGGAGCAAAGGCAAACAATATGTTAATGGTGTGTTGAAAGACAAAGCATTAGTACAGATTAGGTGTGAATATACTGAATAAGGAACATCAGCAAGTGCAAACCTGAAGAAAAACAACCTGAAAAAACAGTGGGTAAGCAAACTGAACAAACTAAGATGAAATGAAATAAATGCAAAAAAAGATTGTAAAAAATGTAAAAAGGAAGAAAAAATAACTAAAAATGACTAAAAATGAAAGTAAAGTGGGGGGCTGTCATGCTCTGAAATTATTGAACTCAATGTTCAGTCCGGCAGGCTGTAGTGTGCCTAATCGGTAGATGAGATGCTGTTCCTCGAGCTTGCGTTGATGTTCACTGGAACACTGCAGCAATCCCAGGACAGAGATGTGAGCATGAGAGCAAGGGGGAGTGTTGAAATGGCAAGCAACCGGAAGCTCAGGGTCCTGCTTGCGGACTGAGCGGAGATGTTCCGCAAAGCGGTCACCCAGTCTGCGCTTGGTCTCCCCAATGTAGAGGAGACCACACTGTGAGCAGCGAATACAGTATACTACATTGAAAGAAGTACAAGTAAATCGCTGCTTCACCTGAAAGGAGTGTTTGGGGCCTGGGATAGTGAGGAGAGAGGAGGTAAATGGGCAGGTATTACACCTCCTGCGATTGCAAGGGAAGGTGCCCTGGGACGGGGACGAGGTGGTGGGGGTAATGTAGTATACTGTATTCGCTGCTCACAGTGTGGTCTCCTCTACATTGGGGAGACCAAGCGCAGACTGGGTGACCGCTTTGCGGAACATCTCCGCTCAGTCCGCAAGCAGGACCCTGAGCTTCCGGTTGCTTGCCATTTCAACACTCCCCCTTGCTCTCATGCTCACATCTCTGTCCTGGGATTGCTGCAGTGTTCCAGTGAACATCAACGCAAGCTCGAGGAACAGCATCTCATCTACCGATTAGGCACACTACAGCCTGCCGGACTGAACATTGAGTTCAATAATTTCAGAGCATGACAGCCCCCCACTTTACTTTCATTTTTAGTCATTTTTAGTTATTTTTTCTTCCTTTTTACATTTTTTACAATCTTTTTTTGCATTTATTTCATTTCATCTTAGTTTGTTCAGTTTGCTTACCCACTGTTTTTTTCAGGTTGTTTTTCTTCAGGTTTGCACTTGCTGATGTTCCTTATTCAGTATATTCACACCTAATCTGTACTAATGCTTTGTCTTTCAACACACCATTAACATATTGTTTGCCTTTGCTCCGTGACCTTTTGGTCAGCTATGTGGCCTGGTCCAATCTGCACCTTCTCCTTTGTTATCTCTTGCCCAACCCCCACCTCACTTGTTTATAATCTGTGACTTTTCTAATATTTGTCAGTTCCGAAGAAGGGTCACTGACCCGAAACGTTAACTCTGCTTCTCTTTCCACAGATGCTGCCAGACCTGCTGAGTGAATCCAGCATTTCTTGTTTTTGTTTCAGATTTCCAGCATCCGCAGTATTTTGCTTTTATTTTTGTTACAAAGGTGATGTTTCCTACTCTATCAACACAGTCTTCCAGGCGGGGAATTGGGTAGGAGTCTGCTTTGGTTACTGCATGAACCTTCCTACAGTCAATGCAGAGCCTTGTTGCGCCATCGGGCTTGGGCAAGAGCACAACTGGGGAACTCCAGCTGCTCTGACTGGGTTCCATCAGCTTGTGTTCCAGCATATGCTTAACTTCCTCTCAAACCTGGGTCAGTTTCCTGGGACCTAGGCGATAGGGATTTTGCTTTATGGGAGGGGTCTCATCTATATCTACATCATGTAGGCTAGGGTTGTGCACCCTGGTTTGTCCCTGAAGATCTCTTTAAACACTTTGAGCCGCCTTGTTAGGTCTCCTCTCTGTACTGCGTTTAGGTAGGAGCGTACGGTATGTAATAGAGTCATAGAGTCATACAGCACAGAAACAGGCCCTTCGGCCCACCGTGTCTGTGCCGGCCATCAAGCACCCAACTATTCTAGTTCCATTTCCCCGCACTTGGCCCGTAGCCTTGTATGCTATGGCATTTCAAGTGCTCATCTAAATACTTCTTAAATGCTGTGAGGGTTCCTGCCTCTACCACCCCTTCAGGCAGTGTGTTCCAGATTCCAACCACCCTCTGAGTGAAAATTTTTTTCCTTAAATCCCCTCTAAACTTCCTGCCACTTACCTTAAGTCTATGTGCCCTGTTTATTGGCCACTTTGCTAAGGGAAAAGGTTTCTTTCTATCTATCCTATCAATGCCATTCGTAATTTTGTATACGTCAATCAAGTCCCCCCTCAGCCTTCTCCGCTCCAAGGTAAAAAACCCTAAACTATCCAGTCTGTCTTCATAGCTGAAATGCTCCAGCCCAGGCAACATCCTGGTGAATCTCCTCTGCACCCTCTCCAGTGCAATCACATCCTCCCTACAGTGTGAACAAAGAACAAAGAAAATTACAGCACAGGAACAGGCCCTTCGGCCCTCCAAGCCTACGCCGATCCAAATCCTCTATCTAAACGTGTCGCCTATTTTCAAAGGGTCTGTATCTCTTTACTTCCTGCCCATTCATGTATCTGTCTAGATACATCTTAAAAGACGCTATCGTGCCCGCGTCTACCACCTCCACTGGCAACGCGATCCAGGCACCCACCACCCTCTGCGTAAAGAACTTTCCACACATATCCCCCCTAAACTTTTCCCCTTTCACTTTGAACTCGTGTCCCCTTGTAATTGAAGCCCCCACTCTGGGAAAAAGCTTCTTGCTATCCACCCTGTCTATACCTCTCATGATTTTGTACACCTCAATCAGGTCCCCCCTCAACCTTCGTCTTTCTAATGAAAATAATCCTAATCTACTCAACCTCTCTTCATAGCTAGCGCCCTCCATACCAGGCAACATCCTGGTGAACCTCCTCTGCACCCTCTCCAAAGCATCCACAGTGCCCAGAACTGTACACAGTACTCCAGCTTTGGCCTAACTAGCGTTTTATACAGCTCCATCATAACCTCCCTGCTCTTATATTCTATGCCTCAGCTAATAAAGACAAGTATCCCATGTGCCTTCCTAATCACCTTATCTACCTGTGCTGCTGCCTTCAGTGATCTATGGACAAGTATACCAAAGTCCCTCTGACCTTCTTTGCTTCCTAGGGTCCTACCATCCATTATATATTCCCTTGCCTTGTTAGTCCTCCCAAAATGCATCACCTCACACTTCTCAGGATTAAATTTCATTTGCCCCAGCTCCGCCCATCTTACCAGCCCATCTATATCGTCCTGTAATCTAAGGCTTTCCTCCTCACTATTTACGACACCACCAATTTTCATGTCATCTGTGAACTTATCATACCGCCTATATTCACATCTAAATCATTAACGTACAGTACAAACAGCAATCTCCCTAACATTTCTGTGTTAGCTAACCGAACAGTAGGGGTTCAATTTGGGAATTCTCCAGGCCTCCCTCTAACTTGTCCTTACTGTCCCTTTCACCCTCCTCATTCCTGACTGTCTGACAGACCTATGCTTGTTTGTCCCCTTTCCGGCTGTGATACTGCTTTATTATGTTGATGTGGCACAGCCTTTGCTATTTCCTATGGTCTGGGGTGTCAATTAAATAATTCACCTCGCTAATCCTCTTTACTACTCTGTACGGGCCACTGAACCGGACTTTCAGTGGTTCACCCTGTACTGGTAGTAGCACTAACACATAGTCTCTGGGCTGAAATGTTCTGTCCTTGGCATGTTTATCCGCCTGCCTTTCCATTGCTGTCTGGGAGGTTTTTGGGTGTTCCTGAGCCACTGCACAGGCTCTCACGAGCAGCTCACAGAACATCGAGATGTAGTCAGACATGGTTGGTTCATCCCTGAGTCCTAAAAACCTCTCCTTGATTAGTTTAAGACAACCTCTCACCTTATGTCCATAAACTAATTCAAAGGGACTAAAGCCAGTGGACTCATTGGGTGAATCCCTGGTAGCAAGTAGAAGAAATCCCAGCCCTTTGTCCCAGTCCTGGAGGTACTAATAGCAGTATGTCCTGATCATTGTCTTTAGGGTCTGGTGGTACTATTCCAAAGCCCCTGGTGATTATGGGTGCTAGGCTGATGATCGGACTGGATCTCAACAGGCGGTCCATATCAGATGAAAAATGGGTAAGCCCCTCCACCACTACCTTGGCAGAAATAGTTCTTAGAAGGATAGCCTCTGGGAAATCATGTAACCACATCCATAATTGTGAGAAGATACTGGTAGCCCCTTTTGTTTTTGGCAGGTGTCCCACACAATCCACCAGCGCTCTGCTGAATGGTTCCCAAAAGGCCTATATGGGAATTAGGGACACAGGTTTTATTGCAGGTTGGGGCTTCCCCATAACCTGGCATGTGTGGCAAGTTTTACAGAACTCCACCACATCCTTGTGGAGTTGTGGCCAGTGAAAATGTTGTCTTTTGCGGGCTTGTGTTTTTTGTATACCGACATGTCCAACCATTGGAATTTCGTGGGCTATCCTCAACATTTCCCCACCGTACCTCAGCGGCACCACTACCTGGTGAACAGCTGTCCACTTTTCATCCGCAGATCTGTGAGGAGGTCTCCACTTCCTCATCAGCACCTCATTATTTAAATAGTAGCACTCTGGAACCCCCTCTGCTGCAGCTTCAGATTGGGCAGTCTGTGCTAACATTCTTAACACTGGGTCGGCTTGCTGAGCCTCAAACAAGGAAGACCTGCTTAACACTTCCTTTGTTCCTCTAAATTCTCATAGAAGGTTTCAGATAACCAGACGGTAGAGTCATCTGTCTGCAGTGCCAGTTCAACCTCCTCTGACACAGCTTGTTTGGTCATGGACTGGGTCACCACACAGTCAAGGAAAATGCCAGGGATCTTCTCCTGTAACTGCTCTGTCTCTCTGACCTCTTTTGGTCTCTCTAAGACCACTGAGGAAACTACCACCTTCCCCAACACCCACCCCCCCCCCCCCCGACCCCACCCCCCACCAACTATTACCAAGGAGCAGGTAGACCCTGGTAAACTGGGGACAATCCCCATGGTTACCGCTCCTGAATTAAGGTTGCAGTCCAGGTGCACCCAATATATAGGTACGGGCATACCTTCCCCCAAAACCGTTCACTAATACTTTGGCATTCAATGCACTCTCTGTGGGAAAGATCATGCCTTTTCCCAGCAGAAGAGACTGGATGGTGCCTGTATCCCTAAGTATGTCCATGGATTTACTTGCCTCACTTGAGGGATATGGGGTCAATTTTCCTTTGGACACAAAATCCTGGTAACTCTCAGGGATTTCAAGTTCTCCCACACTCACAGGGCCTTACTGCTGCAGTTAGCTGTGCTTTCCATCAGGGCCCCTTTCTCCTGATCTGGTCTGGTGTACCCTGACTAATCCTACGGGTTTTCCCCAAAATTTCCAGCAGTCAGCTCGAAGGTGACCTGCCTTGTTACAATGGAATCATGCAGACTTTCGGGCAGCACTCCAGTTCTCAGTACCTTCCTTTTTGGCCTGAGGAGGGCTCCCTTGTGTTTCCAGCTTTCCCTCCTCACCCATGGCTGTTCATCCTCCTATCACCCTCCCACCTTCCATCCTATACAGGTATTTAGAGATGACTAGGGAAGGGTTTCCTTGGTGCAAGGCTTTTGGACAAGCTATTAATTATCAGCCAGGACTGCTGCCTGCCTGGCTCTTGGAACCTCTTGTTTTTCCATGTGGGTTTTTATGGAAAGGGGAAGTGAGTTTTTGAACTCCTCGAGGAGGATCACCACTCTAAGGTTTTCATAGGTGGGCTCTATCTTAAGCACCCATATCCATCAGTCGAAAGTGAGTTCTTAGTCCTTTCAAACTCAGCGTAGGTTTGTTCAGGCTGTTTTCGGAGAGTTCGGAATTTTTGGCGGTATGCCTCCAGTACCAGCTCATATGCACTCAGGATAGCATTTTTGGTCATCGCATAGTCCCATGAACTCTCATCAGACAGCAATGAATAAACCTCATGGGCTTTTCCTCTTAATTTGCTTTGCAGTAGCAGGGTCCAGCCCTTCGCTGGCCTCTTCAACTGTTTTGCAAGCTTTTCAAATGAGATGAAAATTGCTTCCACATCGCCCTCATCGAACTTTGGTATCCGTTGGGAGAACATTGAGAGCTCAGCACTCAGTCCTGAGCTAGGGGTAGTTCCCTCACTAGTGGTGCCTTCACTAGCTACAATGGGTCTTCCCCTATTGAGTTCGAGCTGCCTTAACTCTCTTTCCTGCTTCTCCTCCTGAAAAGCTCTTTCTTTCTCCCTTTCCTGGAATTCTCTCTTCATTTCCTTTTCTTTGAATTCTACCTCTAGTCTCCGCTGTACCAGCTGTATTTTGTCTAATGTTATTCTGTCTGTTTCAGATCCTGTGCTGGCACCCGGTTCTTCAGTTTCAATTTCAAAATGGTTAGCACAAGTTTTAGGATTTTGGGTTTCCTAGCTTTTGGGTAAATATTTATCTCTAAATGCCTAGCTGTACCCTTAACTCTTTAATGGATAGGGCTTTTAAACTGTCCCAAGTTACTTTTCTACCTTCAAGAGAGGTATAGGCCTCAAATGTGGACATTTAAGCACTCTAACACTGAACCACAAGAAAACCCGTATTAAAGTTTTAAAGAAAAACGTTGCTAGTGATCAATTTGGTTTCCCGCTTCCAATTTCTGGGTTACCAGGCTAGGAAATAGATCAATAGAGAAGCAGTGGCAGACATTTAAGGGGATATTTCAGAATATTCATAATAAGTATATTCCTACTATAAAGAAAAATTCTAAGGGGGGACCCACCATCTGTGGTTAACTAAAGAAGTTAAGGAAAGCATCAAACTTAAAGAAAAAGCATATAATTGTGCAAAGATGAGTGGCAGGTCAGATGATTGGTCAGAATATAAAGAATGGCAGGGAATGACTAAAAGGTTAATCAGGAGATATAAATTAGAGTATGAGAAGCTAGCTAGAAATATAAAAAATGAATAGCAAGAGTTTCTACAGGTATTTAAAAGTAAAAGAGTAAGTAAAGTGAGTGTTGGTCCTCCAGAGAGTGAGAATGGGGAGTTAATAGTCGATAATAAGGAAATGGCAGAGGTAACGATCATGTATTTTGCTTCTGTTTTCACTGTAGAGGATACAAAGAACATTCCAGTAATAGCTGTAAATCAGGAGGTGGAAAGAAGAGAGAAACCTGGTGAAATTACAATCACCAGGGAAGCACTACTGAGCAAACTGACGGAGCTGAAGGGCTGACAAGTTCCCGGGTCTTGATTATCTTCATCTTAGAAGAGGTGGCTAATAAGGTAGCAGATACGTTGGTGTTAATTTTTCAAAATTCGCGAGAGTTTGGAAAGGTTTCATCAGACTGGAAAGTAGCAAATATAACCCCTCTATTCAAGAAAGGGGGGAGGCTGAAAACAGGTAAAGGCCAGTTAGCTTGACATCTGTCATGGGGAAGGTGTGGAATCGATCATCATATAGCTGAGCACTTAGAAAAACTCAAGGTAATCAGGACTGGTCATCATGGTTTTGTGAAAGGGAAATCATGTTCAACCAATTTATTGGAGTTCTTTGAAGGAGTAACATGCACTGTAGATAAAGAGGAGCCCGTTGACATACTGTCCTTGGATTTCCAGAAGGCATTTGACAAGGTGCCATATAAAAGGTTATTGCTCAAAGTAGGAGCTTATGGTGTAGGGGGTAACATATTAGCATGGATAGAAGATTGGCTGGCTGACAGAAAACAGAGAGTATGCATAAATGGGTCCTTTTCTGATTGGCAGGATGTGACGAGTGGAGTCCTGCAGGGGTCTGTGCTAGCCTCAACTTTTTACGATTTATATCAATGACTTAGATGAGGGGAGCAATGGCATGGTAGCTAAATTTGCAGATGATACAAAGATAGGTAGGAAAGTATGCTGTGAAGAGAACATAAGGAGGTTGCAGACGGGTATAGATAGGTTGAGAGAGTGGACAAAAATCTGGCAGATGAAGTGTAGTGTGGGAAAATGTGAAGTCGTTCATTTTTGCAGGAAGAATAAAAAAAAGCAGAATATTAATTAAATGGAGAACGACTGCATAATTCCGAGGTGCAGAGGGATCTGGGTGTTCTAGTGCATGAATCACAAAAAGTTAGTAAGCAGGTACAACAAGTAATAAAGAAGGCTAATGGAATGCTATCCTTTATTATGAGAGGAATTGAAAATAAAAGTAAGGATGTTATGCTTCAGTTATATAGTGAAACCACATCTCAAATAATATGTGAAGTTTTGGTCTCCTTATTTAAGGAAGGATGTAAATGCGTTGGGGGTGTTTCAGAGGATGTTTACTAGATTGATACCTGGAATGAGCGGGTTGTCATATGAGGAAAAGTTGGACAGACTGGGCTTGTTTTCACTGGAAGAATGTAGAAGAGTGAGGGAAGACTTAATTGAAGTATATAAGATCCTGAACGATCTTGACAAGGTGGATGTGGAAAGGATGTTTCCTCTTGTGGTTGAGTCCAGAACTGTTTTAAAATTAGGGGTCATCCATTTAGGGCAGAGGTGAGGAGAAACTTTTTCTCTCAGAGAGTTGTGCAACTTTGGAACTCTCTGCCTCAGAAAGTGGTGGAGGTGGGATCATTGAATATTTTTAAGGCAGATAGATTCTTGTTAGGGAATCAAAGGTTATCTGGGGTAGATGGAAGTGTGGAATTCGAGACACAAATAGATCAGCCATGATCTTATTGAATGGCGGAGCAGGCTCGAGGGGCCGAATGGCCTACTTCTGCTCCTAATTCATATGTTCATACATACGTTCATAATTTCTCATTTATCTTTGAGTTTGCTCTCGGACACAGAGCCCCCAAATTTCAGTTACGATCAGGTGAGGAGGCGCGAAGCGCTCCCCTCTTTTCCTTCTCCTTGTTTGACCACAACAGATTTATTTCCTTTTTAAGTGGATATACTTGCCAATTCAGTGAGTGTTAAACTAGTTTATGTGCCATGATCATAAAAAGAGCCAATCGGACAGGTTTTCTTGAGGTTAACAAACAAAGGTTAACTTTATTGTATTTAAACTGATCTAAGTAAAAATAATGAAATACGCTCCAACTTTCACACACACACACACACAAATGCACAAACAAATAGGATACAGAGTGGGGAAGGATAGATTGGTCGAATTAGCATCCAGGGAAATAAAAGGTGTATACAGTCTGTGGAGGTTGGTAACTTGGCTGGCTCCATGCTGAATTCAGTTGTCCCGAGGCTTCTGGTTTGAAAAGAGGTGGACACTGATTCAGTGGTTCTCTGGGAGACACCAATGTGATTGAATTCCTTTGATGGATATCTCTGTCTGTTCTTTCCAGGAAGTTCTCTAAACAGTGTAGCTGAAGGAGGCTTCTGTCTGTTCTTTCTGGAAAGTTCTCTATCTGTAACAGCTTCAGAACCGAAGAAGGGTCACTGACCCGAAATGTTACCTCTGCTTCTCTCTCCACAGATGCTGCCAGACCTGCTGAGTATTTCCAGCATTTCTTGTTTTTATTATTATATGGTAATTGGTACAGCTGGGTTGGTATTTGGTATGGTGGATTGGAGGGTAAGGATTGGTATTTGGTATGGGTGGGTTGGTATTTTGTACAGATGGGTTGGTATTTGGTATGGTGGATTGGAGGGTAAGGATTGGTATTTGATATGGGTGGGTTGGTAAGGGTTGGTGTTTGGTACAGGTGGGTTGGTGAGTATGGGTTGGTATGTGTGGATTGGTAAGGGTTGATATTTGGTGGGTTGTAGGTTATGGGAAGATTAGACAGTACTGGTTGATATTTGGTATGGGTGTTTTTAAAAAATTAATTCATGGCTATCACTGGCAAGGCCAACATTTATTTTCCATCCTTAATTGTTCTTGAGTAGGTGGTGGTGAGCTTCCTTCTTGAACCACTGCATTCCACATGGTGAAGGTACTCCCATAGTGCTGTTAAGGAGTTCCAGGATTTTAACCCAGCAACAATGAAGGAATGGTGACATATTTTCAGTTCGGATGGTGTGTGAATTGAAGAGGTACAAATAGGGACATGGCAGGTATGTGGTCCGCTTTCACAAAAACTGATCGGAATAGTGCCACCTCTCACCAACTGGGAGCGTGATCCGATACACACCTTTCTGGGGGGGCGGGGGGTGGACTTCATAAGAAATTATTTCCCTTAAAGTTGCTTGTATGGCAGGAGGGGGTCTCTTAGGTACATTCTAAAATTCTAAAGCCTTGTCCCATATCCTGTCTGAATATAGATTTGGTGAAAAGTGTCTGCCAAACATTAGGGCACAAATAAAGGGGAAAGAATAAATTAGCAGCATATCTCTGTTGAAGTGAATAGTGGAGAAATTTCCTGCAGGATTGTAGTGCACTTATTCAATAAATATTCTAGTTTGGGATTTCAACAGAATTAATTCAGAACTCAAGACAAGGGTGCATATAATCACAGTTTTGATGAAAGTCATTGTCAGATTTTAGACACTTCAACTAATCCTATTCATGGATGAGTCCAGGAGTCTAATAGCAGCAACTTTATTAAGAAATACAAGATTTAGCTTCTGTCTTGGTTTATATTGATAAATTAATCATTGCAAATGAGAAAATCCCGTTTCTACAGTATCTTCCATCAGGTCAGCCCAATAGGTAGAGCCAAGGATGCCCTGAGGTTGATCTCTAGTGCCTTAAGTCCAAGCTGCACTATCCTTGCACCAGGATACTCTCACTTTTTAAACCCCCTTCTGTAACACATCTTCTTTGGGTCACAAGATATGGTGTAATTGCAGCACCATGTGTTATTTTCTGTTTGAAAACAATTGTGGCGCAGTGGTTAGCACCGCAGCCTCACAGCTCCAGCGACCCGGGTTCAATACTGGGTACTGCCTGTGTGGAGTTTGCAAGTTCTCCCTGTGTCTGCGTGGGTTTCCTCTGGGTGCTCCGGTTTCCTCCCACAAGCCAAAGACTTGCAGGTTGATAGGTAAATTGACCATTATAAATTGCCCCCAGTATAGGTAGGTGGTAGGGGAATGTGGGAACGGGTGGGGATGTGGTGGGAATGTGGGATTGGTGTAGGATTGGTATGGATGGGTGGTTGGTGGTCTGCACAGACTCGGTGGGCCGAGGGGCCTGTTTCAGTGCTGTATCTCTAAATCTAATAAAAATCTAATTCCAAACTCTCTTTTTCTCTAGCTCTGCAGTTTACACTGCAAGTTTCATCCTTTATCTCTTCAAGGTTCCATTGTTCAGCACATTTGTCGTTATACTTCTGTATCCATGGTAACCTCACTTCATTTTAAGTGGATAAAACTCCTAAAGTAACATGATACAATTCTGATCTAAGGGTCTTATCTTGCTCTGGCTGCTTATTCTGCAGAGATATTTTGACACATGCTGTACTAGTTTAACGCACAACTTCTAACATAAGTCACTTTTCGACCATATCCCCTAACCCCAGTTATCTTAGTAGGGAGGTCAGATCCCATCTGGAGTAGTGTGTTGTTTTGGACACCACACCTCAGGAAGGCAATATTGACATACTGACCTTGGAGGGGGGGTTACAGTGCAGATTCACCAAAATGGTACCAGAGCTTAGAACGTTAAATTATGAGGACCGGTTGCATAAACTTGGCTTGTATTCCCTTGAATTTGAAGGTTAAGGATGATCCAATTGATATGTTTAAGCTGATAAAAGTATTTGATACGGTAGACAGTGAGAAACTACTTCCTCTGGTGGGTAAATCAAAAACGAGGAAACATAATCTTAGAAGTAGAGCTAGGCTGCTCAGAAGGAAAATCAGGAAGCACTTTTTCACACACAGGGTACTGAAAATCTGGAACAATCTCTCCCAAAAGGCTGCGAATGCTGGGGACAATTACAGCTTTCAAGACAAAGATTGATAGATTTTTGTTTGGTAAGGATATCAAGGGATGTGTGTTAAAGCGGGTAAATATAGCTGAGAACAGATCAGCCATCATCATCTCTATCCCCCTCCCCCAACTGCAATCGGCTAACTGCGAATTAAAAATATAAAATGCTGGAAATATGCATCAGCTGCAGCGGTATCTGTAAACAAAGATAGATCAACAGATCAGTTGTGGCCATTTATCAGAGGACATCACATGCACCTCCAACATTTTCTGTTTTAATTTCAAATTTCCAGCACCCACAGCTTTTTCTCTCTTTAAACATAGGAACATTGGAGGAGTAGGCCATTCAGCCTGTCAAGCCTGCTCTGCCATTCAATTAGATCGTGACTGATCATCTACCTCAACTTTCTCGCGCTATCCCCATATCCCTTGATGTCATTAGTATCCAGATGTCTATTAATTCCTGTCTTGAACATGCTCAATGATTGAGCTTCCACAGCCCTCTGGGGTAGAGAATTCCAAAGATTCACGACCCTCTGAGTGATGAAATTCCTCCTCATCTCAGTCTTAAATGGCCTATCCCTTATTCTGAGACTATGTCCCCTGGTTCTAGACTTACCAGCCAGGGGAAACCTCCCATCTACATCCACCCTGTCACGCCCTGTAAGAATTTTGTAAGTTTCAATAAGATCACCTCTCATTCTTCTAAACTCTAGAGAATACAATCTCCTCAATCTCTCATCATAAGACAATCCCGCCAACCCAGGGATTAATCTGGTGAAAGTCCTTTGCACTCCCTCTATGGCAAGTATATCCTTCCTTAGATGAGGAGACCAAAACTGTACACAATACATCAAGTACGGTCTCACCAAGGCTCGAGACAATTGCAGAAAGATTTCTTTACTCCTTTACTCAAAACCCCATGCGATGAAGGCCAACATACCATTTGCCTTCCTAATTGCTTGTTGCACCTGCATGCCAGCTTTTAGTGACTCATGAACAAGGACACCCAGGTCCCTTTGGACATCAACACTTCCCAATCTTTCACCATTTAAGAAATACTCTGTCTTTCTGTTTTTTCTACCAAAGTGGATAACTTTACACTATTCACATTATGTTCCATCTGCCACGTTCTTGCCCATTCACTTAGCCTGTCCAGGTCCCCTTGAAGCATCCTGCTCACAATTTACATTCCCACCTAGTTTTGGGTCATCAGCAAACTTGAAAATATTACATTTGGTCCCCACATCCAAATCATTTATACAGATTGTGCCCCCAGCACTGATCCTTGCAGTACCCTACTAGTAACAGCCTGCCATCCTGAAAATATTCCATTTATTCAGAGCATAACTGGCCCTTTTTTATTATCTTATTTTACTTTGTTTTATCATTTTCTTTACCATGTACCTGCCTTAAACTTGGTTTTTCATATTTGTGCTTTTGGACAGAGCTGTTCATTATTCTGTCATTAACACTCTCTCTGCTTTGTCTTTCACCACACCATTAGCACACTCCCTTTTCCTTTGCCCCATGACCTCCTTGTCAGTTAATCTCTCCTGCCCTCTACCCTATCACACATCTTCCCTTTTGTTCCCTTTCCCCCACCTGCGCTTCACTTGCTTAAAACTTATTACATTTCTAACCTTTGCCAGTTCTGCTGAAAGATCACAGACCTGAAACATTAACTCTGCTTCTCTTTCCACAGATGCTGCCAGACCCACTGAGTATTTCCAGCACTTTGTTTTTATTTCAGATTTCCAGCATCTGCAGTATTTTTTTTTTATTTCCGTTTATTCCTACTCTCTATTTCTGTCTATTGACCAATTCTCAATCCATAGCAGTATATTACCCCCAATCCCATTTGTTCTAATTTTGTTTATTAACCTCCTGTGTGGGACCTTATCAAAAGCCTTCTGAAAATCCAAGTACATCATATCCGCTGGTTCTCCTTTATCGATGCTACAACTAAATCCTCAAAAAATTCCAACTGGTTTGCCAAACATGATTTCCCTTTCATAAATCCATGTTAACTCTGCCCAATCATATTATTTTCTAAGTGTCTAGTTATCACATTCTTTATAATAGAGTCCAACATTTTCCCCACGACTGGCGTTGAACTAACAGCTCTGTAGTTCCCCGTTTTCTCTCTCCTTTTTTAAATAGTGGAGTTAACAACCGAGCTTCCTTGCCTCAGACACATCATGAAACTAAAGGTGTGAGGTGAGATCCCACTATCTGTTGAGTTAGCTAATCTCACCATAGGTTACTAAACTTGGCTCAACAGAAGGGGAAAAAAATCAGTCACCTCTGCTAGATGTACGCATGCAAATTACAAGCAGCTGGGCTCTCCAGTTTGCTGGCACTGAGTGTCTTGGCTCACACCTGGAGAATGGCTGCTTGGGTGATATGTGGAGGGTGTGTCGAACCCATGGACTTGTACTCCACCAGGAGTCAGTATCCTCAAATGAGGATAGCAAGCAGCGGGAGAAACATAATTCTGTCAGGGTGATGCTAAGCATTCCAGAGGAAAGGGAGTCAGCACAGCCTTTCCTCACAGGGCAAACAGTGTAGAATAGTATGAGGAACACCCATCATTGTGCTTTGGGGATAACACTTAAATCACTGTATAGTGTTGCACAACTTAAACACTCTCATTATACTGCGCAGTTCAGTTTAACAGTGCAGTCATTCTATATAGTGTCACATGGTTTAACACACTGTACACAGTGTATAATTCCTATGATTATATTGCATAACACATTACAACACATCCATCATTTGTTTTGCTTGAACAGTCAAGATCCCCAAGCTGATGTATCCAGGATCCAGTGTCCAATTTGCAGACATGCATTCCATGTCCCATCAGTCACCTAAGAATTCATTGCAAACCAATGAGATATTGTCTATCCTCAATATCAAAGGTTGAATTGCAACATAAGACTCCTGTGATTACAATGTGTTATGCAGTACAACACTCCCATCATTGTACAGTGTTACACACTATAACATTAATTACATTGTGCAACAATAACTAGCATTGATATAGCACCTTTAACATAAGCAGCTTCACAGAAGCACTGTCAAAACAAAATTTGACACTGTGCTATGTAAGCATATATTAGGGCAGGCGACCAATAGCTTGATCAAAGAGGTAGATTTCAAGGACATGTTAAAAGAGAGGTCAAGAGATGGAGAGGTTTAAGGAAGGAATTCCAGAGCTTCGGGTTAGGCAGCTGAAGGCATGATTGCCAATACTGGAGCGATGAAAATTGGGGATATGCAAGAGACCAGAATTGTGGGAACATAAGAGATCCTTGGAAAGTTGTAGGGCTAGATGATGTTAGAGATAGGAAGGGGTGAGGCCGTGGATGCATTTGACAGCAAGGTTGAGAATCTTAAAACAAAATACAAAAGTCCAGTGTGTGCATATAGTGTTACATAGTATAAGGCTCATGTCATTAAATTATGTCCATTATGTTCTGCCCTACAACAGGTCCTAACTCAAGTCTCAAGATTTTTGAGCCACTTACTAGTGAAGAGTAATGCAGGCAGTTTCCCATTGCTTTCCTCACATTTCTTATCATTGTTAACTAGTGCTGTGGGGAAAAGGTTCAACTAATTTGGCAGGGGCAGGGTACCAAAATGTGGTATTAATAAGTAGAAACATGTGTGCTAATGCACAAAATGTGGTAAGATGAGTGAGCTGCTGGCACAAATAGCCATGTGGGAATATGATGTAATGAATAATGCAGACCACACTTAAAAAAAAAGGGAGGATTGAATGCTTATTATTCAGGAATGATAGGGAAGCAAGAAAGGAGAATGGATCGCTGTTTTGATTAAGGAAAATATTACAGTGCTAGAAAGAGAACTATCCGAGAGGGGTCAGACAGAATCTATTTGGTTGGACTTAAGAAACAATAAAGGAGTTATTATGCTACCGGGTGTATTTTATAGGTCAAATAGTGGGAAAATGATAGAGGAGCAGATTTGCAGGAAAATTACAGAGAGGTGCAAGAAGTATAGTGATAATGGGAGACTTTAACTACCCCAATATTGAATGGGACAGTGATTGTGTTAAGAGCAGAGAAGGGGAAGGAATTTCTGAAGTTTGTTCAGGAGAACTTTCTTGATGTTTCCTGCCCAATGAGGAAGGAGGCATTGCTGGAGCTAGTCCTGGAGAATGAAATGGATCAAGTGCAGAATGGTCAAACAGTAGAGGAGCATCTTGGGAATAGTGATCATAGCATAAGGTTCAGATTAGTTATGAAGATCAAGGGACAACCTAGAATATAAATTAACTACAGGAGGGTTATTTCAGCAAATTTAGGTGGGATCATGGACACAAAATTGGCTAAGGGATGGAAAACAGAATTGTGGTGGATGGCTGTTGACTGGCAGTGTCAGCATTTATTGCTCATCCCTAGCTGGCCTTGTTACAACTAACTGACTTACTAGATTATTCAAAGGGTAATTACAAGTCATCCACATTAGCGCGGGACTGGAGTAAAACATAGACCACACCAGGTAAGACCAGCAGATTTCCTTCCTCGAAGGACATTAGTGCACCAGTTACAACAATCCGACAGCTTCGTGATCACCACAAATAATACCATCTTTTTATTGTCTGATGGAATTCAAATTCTCAAACTCCCTTCGAGGGGTCTGAAGTCACATTCACTGGATTACTAGTCCAGTAACTTGTTACACCACTGTACCCTTATTTGAGATTAGTTAGATGTACATGGCCACATGGTAAATACAATATACCACTTTATTCTCACATTACGGAGAAGTAAACTATAAACATTAACCGAAAATGTTCCAGGGTGGATCCTTGCTGTTTGCTGAGTTTGTTGATCAGAACAGACTAGTTCTGACCAATAAGTTGATCTCTCTCTCTGGGCTGGCAAAGGGATTCATTAGCCAGGTTTCCTCACTCCTGATCACTAGTCAGCACCATTTGCTAGAAAGTGACACCTTTCACGTCCTCAGTCCATCCCAAAATACTTTACAGCCAATTAGTTAGTTTGAAGTGCAGCCATGTGGGCAAACACAACAGTCAATTTGTGCACAAGATCCCACAAATAAAAATTAGATAAATGATCAGTTATGATATTCTTCGTGATGTGGCTTGACAGATAAATGTTGGCCAGGACAATGACAGAACTTCCCTGCTCTTCTTGGAATAATTGTTTGGGATCTTTTATGTCTACCCAAGTGGGCATATGGAGCCTTTGTTTAATATTTCATCCAAAAGACAGTACCTTCAATGCTGCACTAAAGTGTTAGTCTCAATTTTGTGCTTAAATCTTGGAGTAGGGCTTGAACACACAACCTTGTGACTCAGACAAGTCAAAGAGAGGGAGAGAGCATGTACATCGATCAGGTTCAGTTATGATGTCCCCAATAGTCAAACAGCTCACTAACGCTCAGCTGTCAGAGTGCACACATGAAGACTGTCCGTTTGGGTGAGGTACTAGAGAATGCACCAAAACATGAGTCAACACCTTCAAGAAGGGATAAATAGAAGGATGGACAGAAATTAAAATGAAATAAAAGTCTAGCAGTGTTTGGTGTAGCGCAGGTAACATTTTCTGCTCTTGCACATTACATGAATAAACTGAAATAGTGTAACTCCACACAGCGTTTAATCCATGACATCCCCATATTGAGTTTTCTTTCCTCCAGTGTCAGTGTCCTCTGGAGACTCAATCTTCTGATCCTTAGTGCCTGCAAATACAATAGAATTATAGAATCATACAGCACAGAAGACAACCATTCGGCCCATCGTGTCTGTGCCAGCTCTTTGAACGAGCTATCTAAATATCCAAAAATTACTCCCTTACACTTTCCCCATATCTCTACAAACAACTTCTTTTCAAGTATTTATCCAATTCCTTTTTTGAAAGTTGTTATTCAATCTTCTTCCACTTCCAATCTTCAGATCATAACTCAGTGTACAAAAAATTCTCATGATCTCCTCTCTGGCTCTTTTGCTAATTATCTTAAATATGAACAAAAATAAAATTATGCCCTGTTTGTGGGCCCTTAGATGGTTAATGATGGCTGATGACGTTCTACAGAACAGGAGTTACTGTACAGGAATGAACTTGCAATGGTAAATCACCTCAACAATGCCCTTACAGCAAACTGTGGACCTGGGAGTGTCTGAGACAGGAAGGCGTTGGGGAATTTAGTGATGCATTTGTTTGCAATGCTGCTCTTTGGCTGTGGCACCAGCCAATAGGGAGTAGTCTCTGCTGCATGGCTGTAGCTAAAATATGCCATTTGTCAGATCCTGGAAGTGAAAACACCACATACTATTTATTGATTTTATTCACTTGTCTCCTCCTGTGATCACCCAAAGGTACTGACTCATACTGATGGTGAGCTTCCCCTGGTCAGTCAGTCCACCTCTCACTGTTGTCTGAAGTTAGATATTCGGTTTGTGCTGAGTTAGCTGTTAGAGGTAAGGATGGTGCAACTGACCTCAGTGCTCCTGCATAAGGGAATGGCAACAAAAAAAATTCCACTCCTGACTGCTGCACAGTGATCCCTCCTGGAAAGCACAGCCATCAGGCTATCAGCTAAAACAAGTTCACCTCCTATGGTTGAACAGCCCATCTAAATTCACTGTCAGCATCACTTTACCTTTGGGAGAACGCATCTTGCGATCTGAAGAAATTCAAAGCTGCCTGGATTTGTCCATTCAACAAGTTCACAAGTTGTTTACTCAACTTCCACAAGCATTGTGAAATTGCCAGAAGAACTGAATTTCAGCTAATTGGACGTTCAGTCCAAAAAAGATAATCCAATAAGCTTTCCCATGAGGAACAAGGCCCAGACCGACCCACAATAACTTTCAGCGCACCAGACAGTCTTTTTTCCTTTTAATTGAACTACTTTCTCTGCTACTTATGTTGAGGAATGTTATTGCTGGGAATGGAATAAATTCCAGTTATCAACCACTCTCAGGGCAGGAACAGCACAGGTCAGATACAGAGTAAAACTCCCTCTACACTGTCCCAACAAACACTGCCAGGGCAGGCACAGCATAGGTTAGAGTAAAGCTCCTTCTACTTTGCCTCAATGTGTCTCAGACACATTGTGTCTCAAAACAGCGTCCTTTACTGCAAGTGACATTTATCTATTTCTGACAAGGATACAATATTAGTGGTTATGCACCTAAACCATCAGTCCAGACAGCAACAGTCCCAACCCCAAAGAAATCTGAAAAATTGAAGGCAGTATATTACAAAGACTGACTATAAAAACTGCTAGACTGCCATAAAAATCTAACAGGAACCTGCGATCCCGAGAGATGATACTAATCCAACAGAATGCGGTTAACTCTTAATACCATCAAAGGCCCAGCAAACTACTCAAAGGCAAATGTTATCTACACCCCAAGAGCAACTTACAAAAAAGTGAGTGTGAATTTATCAGTTATGATAACTCAGTCTTTTGCTGTGGGGGCCTATCCCTAGAACGGAGCTAAGATTATTCAAACTCACTACACAGAATTCCATTTGCTTTCAGTTTTGATAGCTTATTGTGCAGATTCTTCTGAAAAGCCTTCCTGAAAGTCCACATCAATAAGATCCTTTATCTACCTAATGTGAAATCAAAAAATTCCACTGGATTAGTCAGACATGCCCGCCCTTTATACATCGATGCTGAGACTCTGATTAGCACATACTGGTCCAAATGCTCAGTCAGTCTGTCTTAACAAATTCCAGTGACTTCCTCACAACTAACATTAAACTGACAGATCTGTAGTTTCCTGGTTTCTCCCTCCCTCCCGTCTCAAACGCAGGTCATAGAGGTGAAATGCCAGTGTCTAATTCACTGCATGCATCACCCAGTCTCTTTCAGGTTCACCTTTATTTGAACCCACTTTTTAATTTAGCAACCAATCTGGACCTAAAGAATCTCTGCTACTCCTCCCTGCAAGGATTTTTCATAGCTTTCCCACACTGCCAGTTTTGAAGACAGAGCACCTTTTCATTCACATACTTTCCTTTCTGGTTTCCTACTCACCTTTATCAGGATTGTGTGGCATTGCTCCTGTCTCGAGGTAAATCCACAGGTTTGAGCACTTCCTTGTCTCTGTACGTGTCACTGCATAACTCACCAATGACCCCGTCACTGTATCAGAGGGGAACAGCCGTTTGTTAAAGCACTAAATAATGTCCCACTTGTGAATAAAGCTCAGCCTAGGATGAAGGAACAGGGCATAGCCAATCAGCAGTGTAGCTGGGACTCTAAGATGCAGCTACCATTTTGAACTTTGCTCAACCACTTCCAGGTTAAAGTCAATACCTACCTGCTAGCCAAATTGATGCCACGCTCCACCTTTCCCATCAGCTAATTGGTAAATCACCCTCTGGGTCCCACTGCTGCAAAGCATTAGGTTTGGTGACTTCAGTTCTGATTACCTGGATAGTTGATACTTAACTGTCATGAGCTTTGTACTCTTAGTGTACATGACGCAAGTGTCAGCCATGGCTCAATGCTCTTGCTTCCAGGTTTGGGCTCACACCTCTCTCCAGACACTGCAACACATATCTAAGCTGATGTTCCAGTACAGTACTGAAGGAGATCCCACTTTTTGGATGAAGTTTTAGAATGATGTCTTATCTTCCCTCACGAGTGAATGTAAAAGGCAATGTGGCATAACTCATCAAATGTACAGCACAGGAACAGGCCACTAGACACAACTGGTTCATACCAGTCTTTATGCTCCAGGTGAGCCTCCTCCACCCCTCCTGTGTTTATCCAGCTTCCCTTTAAATACATTCATACTATTCCATGTGGTAGCAAACCCCAAACTGCTGCCTCAGTCCCCAGCTGTTGCCACAGTCCCCCACACCTTAAGATCAGGAATCAGGAGAACTCTCCTGGTGTTCTGGCCAACATTTATTCCTTATCCAAAATCTTAAAAGCCGATTATTTGGTAATGTATCCAACAGCTGCTTGTGGGACCTTTCAAATTGGTTGCTACATTTTCCCATATAACAAGCGAATACATTTCAAATATAATCCATTAGCTGTGAAGTGATTTGGGACATCCTCAGGATGTAAATGCTGTGATATAAATTCAAATTCTTTCTGTGACTAATACTGTAGTAACTAAGGCTGTCACAAATCTCTGAAAATCACCTCTCTGGTAGCTCAGTGAATGGCCACTGCACCTTGTGAAGCACCAGAGGAATGAACGATATTGCAGAGAGATTCCCAGGCAAAATGTCAGGTCCACGCAACAAACCTATGCTCCACCTTGTGTCTTGAAGGCACCAACCATTGCTGGAGTATGGTTTCATCAGCTTGTTACACACCCAAATGGCCAATCTTCAAATACACAAATTGACAGATTATTTGCCCTGTCTGGCTTTAGCAATACTAATATAGTAAGTTTCAGGCAGACGGTCTTCAGTTCATCCCTCAGTACTGCATCGAAGGTAATTCCAACTCCCATTTATTGACAAGAACCAGTCTGGTTCCGTCTTGAAACCTTTAAAGCTTTCTTTTGACATTATATAGGGTTATTTCAAAAATTACTCCTCTCCCTTTAAATTTATGTTGATTATATTCATGTGGGAGTGACTGGGGGAGAAGATCTGGAATTTACACAGTTGCTCAACATAGCAAAGGTACTAATTAAATTACAAGCCTCCACACAGCTGAACATTACTTAGTATAATAGCAATGACCATTAATGTACTGACCTACTGACAACAACACGTTCCACTGTACTGGGAAAGGCAGCTTCTTATTCAGCAACCTCTGCATAACGAAAACAGCACTAGTACCTGGATAGGGTTTTTGTAAAAAAAAAAAGAGTTGCAAAACAATTAGGCCGGGATCCCAAACACCAGGTGTTACAACATCAACTATCTAAAATACACAATTACCCAATACAAATGCGCCAATGCCCTTCATAAATGCATGCGACTGGCAAGCAGCATATTCCTGGAGACCCTGCAGGGCAAAGAAAGAAAAGATGATGGGTCATTGCCGCTATCCGAGTTACTCCACCCTGCCAGCAACAGGTCCTCGGCCATGGTTGTGAATCATTATCCATGGGGCTCAGTATAAGGTCAGGGCTGTGGGTCACTATCAGGTCAGGGCTGTGGGTCACTCTACATGGGGCTCAGTATAAGGTCAGGGCTGTGGGTCACTATCAGGTCAGGGCTGTGGGTCACTATCAGGTCAGGGCTGTGGGTCACTATCAGGTCAGGGCTGTGGGTCACTATCAGGTCAGGGCTGTGGGACACTATCAGGTCAGGGCTGTGGGACACTATCAGGTCAGGGCTGTGGGACACTATCAGGTCAGGGCTGTGGGACACTCTACATGGGGCTCAGTATAGGATCAGGGCTGTGGGTCACTCTACATGGGGCTCAGTATAAGGTCAGGGCTGTGGGTCACTATCAGGTCAGGGCTGTGGGTCACTATCAGGTCAGGGCTGTGGGTCACTATCAGGTCAGGGCTGTGGGTCACTATCAGGTCAGGGCTGTGGGTCACTATCAGGTCAGGGCTGTGGGTCACTCTACATGGGGCTCAGTATAGGATCAGGGCTGTGGGTCACTCTACATGGGGCTCAGTATAAGGTCAGGGCTGTGGGTCACTATCAGGTCAGGGCTGTGGGTCACTATCAGGTCAGGGCTGTGGGTCACTATCAGGTCAGGGCTGTGGGTCACTATCAGGTCAGGGCTGTGGGTCACTATCAGGTCAGGGCTGTGGGTCACTATCAGGTCAGGGCTGTGGGTCACTCTACATGGGGCTCAGTATAGGATCAGGGCTGTGGGTCACTCTACATGGGGCTCAGTATAGGATCAGGGCTGTGGGTCACTCTACATGGGGCTCAGTATAAGGTCAGGGCTGTGGGTCACTATCAGGTCAGGGCTGTGGGTCACTATCAGGTCAGGGCTGTGGGTCACTATCAGGTCAGGGCTGTGGGTCACTATCAGGTCAGGGCTGTGGGTCACTCTCCGTGGGGCTCAGTATAAGATCAGGGCTGTGGGACACTCTACATGGGGCTCAGTATAAGGTCAGGGCTGTGGGACACTCTACATGGGGCTCAGTATAAGGGCCGGGGCTGTGACTTTAGCACAAACAGGGTGGCTGCTACACCCGGTAGGAGAGACCGACCGGCCGCCAGTAACCAGGCCAGCCTCCCAGCCACTCCTGGGTTGGCGGGGCTCTATCAGGCCGGGCCCGGGGTTGCTCGGTTACCGGGTGCTTCGCTGCTACCGAGTCCTCCACACGGCTCAATCCCAGATTCACCATGTCAGCTCAGCGGGAACACCGGGCCTGGAGAGAAGGCACCGGCAGTGGGAAAATCCAGGGTGGAGTCTAGCGAATCCGGAACAGCAAACATTCACCGGACCGGATGGAACTGGCAAATACAGGCCGAGGCGACAATTGATGCCGGACGGGGATGGGCTTCACCCAGCAACCAGGCAACTGGGGCGGACCTCCAGCTCCGCGGATACACCCCCTGCCACACAGACAAGGCGGGGCCACGAACCTGGTGAAACCCCGCCCACTGACTGAATCAGGCCCCGCCCACTGACTGAATCAGGCCCCGCCCACAGTCCACCCGCCCACTGACTGGAATCAGGCCCCGCCCACAGACCACCCGCCCACCGACTGAATCAGGCCCCGCCCACAGTCCACCCGCCCACTGACTGAATCAGGCCCCGCCCACAGTCCACCCGCCCACCGACTGAATCAGGCCCCGCCCACAGTCCACCCGCCCACTGACTGAATCAGGCCCCGCCCACAGTCCACCCGCCCACCGACTGAATCAGGCCCCGCCCACAGTCCACCCGCCCACTGACTGAATCAGGCCCCGCCCACAGTCCACCCGCCCACTGACTGAATCAGGCCCCGCCCACAGTCCACCCGCCCACCGACTGAATCAGGCCCCGCCCACTGACTGAATCAGGCCCCGCCCACAGTCCACCCGCCCACTGACTGGAATCAGGCCCCGCCCACAGTCCACCTGCCCACTGACTGAATCAGGCCCCGCCCACAGTCCACCCGCCCACTGACTGGAATCAGGCCCCGCCCACAGTCCACCCGCCCACTGACTGGAATCAGGCCCCGCCCAGCGTCCTTTCCAAAATGGCCTCTTTGGATTTCAGAAGCTTCCCTGATGACTGCTTGTGGTGTAGTCTTTGCCACAGATTTTTCACAGAACATAATTGAACCCACTCAAATACAGAATATTACAGCACAGAAGGAGGCCATTCGGCCCATCTTGTCTGCACCAGCTCTCCAAATGAGCAACTGGCCAAGTTCCTTCTCCCATAACACTGCACATTCTTCCTTTTCAGATAACGATCTAATTCCCTTTTGAATGCCTCAATTGAACTTGACTCCACCACACTCTCAGCCAGTGCATTCCTGACCTTAACCACTTGCTGCATGAAAATTTTTCCTTATGCTGCTTTTGCTTCTTTGGCCAACTACTTTAAATCTGTGCCCTCTCGCTCTTGATCCTTTCAAGAATGGGAACAGTTTCTCTCTGTATACTCTGTCCAGACAACTCATGATTTTGAACACTTTTTAAATTTTTTTGGGAAAGGGCAGCACAGTGGCGCAGTGGTTAGCACCGCATCCTCACAGCTCCAGCGACCCGGGTCCAATTCTGGGTACTGCCTGTGTGGAGTTTGCAAGTTCTCCCTGTGACCGTGTGGGTTTTCGCTGGGTTCTCCGATTTCCTCCCACAGCCAAAGACTTGTAGGTTGATAGGTAAATTGGCTGTTGTACATTGCCCCTAGTGTAGGTAGGTGGTAGGAGAATGGTGGGGATGTGGTAGGAATATGGGATTAATGTAGGAATAGTATAAATGGGTGGTTGATGGTCGGCACAGACTCAGTGGGCTGAAGGGCCTGTTTCAGTGCTGTATCTCTAAATAAATAAATAAACCTCGATCAAATCACTTCTCCTCCAAGGAAAATGGATTCAACTTCTCCAATCTACCTTCATAACTAAAGTTCCTCATACCTGGAACCATTTTCATGAATCTTTTCTGTACTCTGTCCAATACATTCACATATTTCCTAAAGTGCGGCACCCAGAACTGGATAAAGTACTCCAGCTGAGACTGAACCAGTGTCTTATACAAGTTCAACATAACCTCCTCGCTCTTGTACTCTATGCCCTTATTAATAAAGCCTAGGGCATTGTATGCTTTATTAACCGCTCTCTCAATCTGTCCTGCCACCTTCAATGACTTTTGCACATATACACCTAGGTCCCTCTGCTCCTGCATCCCCTTTAGAATTGTACCCTTTATGTTATATTGTCGCTCCATGTTCTTCCTACCAAAATGCTTCACTTCGCATTTCTCCACATTGAACTTCATCTGTCAGTTGTTCGCCCAGTCCGCCAACTTGTCTATGTCATTTTGAAGTTCTATACGATCCTCCTCACAGTTCACAATGCTTCCAAGCTTCATATCATCTGCAAACTTTGAAATAATGCCCTGTGCACCCAGTTCTAGGTCATTAATATATATCAGGAAGAACAAGGGTCCCAACATTGACCCCTGGGAAATTCCACTACAAACCTTCCTCCAGTCTGAAAAACATCCATTAATCACTATTCTCTGTTTCCTTTTACACAGTAAATTTTGTATCCATGTTGCCACTATCACTTTTATTCCATGAGCTATAACTTTGCTCACAAGTCTGCAGTGTGACACTGTATAAAATGCCTTCTGGAAGTCCATGTACACCACATCAACAACATTGCCCTCATTAACCCTCTCTGTCACCTCCTCAAAAAACTCCAACAAGTTAGTTAAACACAATTTGCCAGACAAATCCATGCTGGCTTTCCTTAATTAACCTTTATTTGTCCATGTGCCTATTAATATGGTGTTGAGGTAGACGATCAGCTGTGATCTAGAATGGCAGAACAGGCTGGAAGGGCTGAATGGCCTACTCCTGCTTCTGTGTTCCTATCTTCCTATTAATCTATCTATCCGATTAATTTTGTCCCGAATTATTGATTAATTATTGTTTCCCCAACACTGAAGTTAAACTCTAAAATAAAAGCAAAATACTGCGGGAAATCTGAAATAAAAACAGAAAGTGCTGGAAATATGCAGCAGGTCTGGCAGCATCTATGGAGAGAGAAACAGAGTTAACGTTACAGGTCAGTGATCTTTCATCAGAACTCTGTTGAGTATTTCCAGCACTTTCTGTTTTTATTACTGAAGTTAAACTGACTGTCCTGTAATATCCAGGCTTAACTTTGTAATTTCTTTTTGAACAAGGATGTAACATGTGCAATTCTCCAGTCCTTTGGCACCACCCATGAGTCTAAGAAGACTCAGCAGAATAACTGATGGTTTCTGTGACCACTGGGATGCACACAGCTTCCACCTGGTGCAACCCACCTATACGCACTGGGCATCCATCCAGTTCCCAGAACTGCTCACACACCCACACCCTCAGAGGTTCCATTCCATGGATCAAGTTCATCGCCTAAAATAAATGACTCCAAAATCTTTTTAAAAAACAGGAATTAAGAGGATGCAAGTAAGGAATTAAGACGGTCTGATTCACATTCCAAACATGGACATTGATCGAATCACAGAATGGTTACAGCACAGAAGGAGGCCATTTAGCCCATCGTGTCCGGGCCAGCTCTCTACAGAGCAACTCAGCAATCCCATTCTCTTTCCCCATAGCCTTGCAACATTTTTCATTTCAGATAATTATCCAATAACCACTTGAAAGCCTCAATTGAATCTGCTTCCTAATCACTTGCTGCATAAAAACGTTTTTCCACATATCAGCTTTGATTCTTTTGCCATTCACCTTAGTACAGCGTCCTCTGAATCTCGACCCTTCCACCAATGGGACACAGTTTATATCTACTCTATCTAGGCCCATCATGATTTTGAATACCTCTATCAAATCTCCTCCCAACCTTCTCTTCTCTAAGGAGAAAAACCTCAGCTTCTCCAATCTATCGACGTAACTGAAGTCCCCCATCCCTGGAACTATTCTTGTAAATCTTTTCTACATAGGAACATAGGAGCAGGAGTAGGCCATTCAGCCCATTGAGCCTGCTCCTCCATTCTTTACAATCATGGCTGATCATACACTTCAATGCCTTTTTCCCACACTATCCCCATATCCCTTTATGCCACTGGTATTTAGAAATCTGTCAATCTCTGCTTTAAACATACTCAATGACTGAGCTTCCACAGCCCTCTGGAGCAGAGAATTCCAAAGATCCACAACCCTCTGAGTAAGGAAGTTTCTCCTCATCTCGGTCCTAAGTGGCCTCCCCCTTTTTTTGAAATTGTGTCCCCTGGTTCTAGACTCCCCAACCAGGGGAAACATCTTAGCTGCATCTACCCTGTCTATCCCTTTAAGTATTTTGTAGTTTCAATGAGATCACCTCTCATTCTTCGAAAGTCTAGAGAATACAGGTCCAATTTCCCCAATCTCTCTTCATAGGACAATCCTGCCATCCCAGGAACAAGTCTGGTGAACCTTTGTTGCACTCCCTCTATGGCAATAATATCCTTCCGAAGGTAAGGAGACCAAAACTGCACACAGTACTCCAGATGCGGTCTAACCAAGGTTCCATACAATTGAAGCAAGACTTCACTATTCCTCTACTCAAATCCTCTTGCGATAAAGGCTAACATACCATTAGCCTTCCTAATTGCTTGCTGCATTTGCATGTTAGCTTTCAGTGACTTATTGACGAGGACACCCAGGTCCCTTTGCACATCTACACTTTCTAATCTCTTACCATTTAAGAAATACTCTGCACATCTATTTCTCCTACCAAAGTGAATAACCTCACATTTTTGCACATTATATTCAAACTGACATGTTCTTGCCCATTCACTAAGTCTATCAAAATCCCCTTTAAGCCGCTTTGCATCTTCCTCACAACACACATTCCCACCTAGTTTTGTGTCATCCGCGAACTTGGAAATATTACATTTGGTCCCCACATCCAAATCATTGATATATATTGTTAACAGCTGGGGCCCAAGTACTGAGCCTTGTGGTACCCCACTAGTCACAGCATGCCAATGTGAGAAGGACCCGTTTATTCCGGCTCTCTGCTTTCTGCCTGTTAACCAATCCTTAATCCATGCCAGGATATTACCTGCTATCCCATGTGCTTTAATTTTGCTATCCAACCTCCTATCTGGGACTTTATCAAAAGCCTTCAGAAAATCCAAGTATGCTACGTCCACTGACTGCCCTCTATCAATTCTGTTAGTAACATCCTCAAAAAACTCCAAAAGGTTCATCATAAATCCATGTTGACTATGCCCAATTAGATCATTAGTATCCAAGTGTCCATTTGACACATCATTTAGGTTCTAGCATTTTCCCAATGACTGATGTAAGACTAACAGGTCTGTAATTCCCTGTTTTAAATAGTGGGGTGACATTTGCGACCTTCCAATCTGCAGGAACTGTTCCAGAATCTATAGAATTTTGGAAGATGATCACCAATGCATCCATTATCTCCATAGCTACTTCTTTCAACACTCTGGGATGTAGAATATCAGGTCCCAGGGACTTAACTTTCAGCCCCATTAACTTCTCCAATACTAATTACGAATGCTAATTTCCTTCAATTCCTCATTCTCCCTAGTCCCTTGGATCTCTAATTCTGGGAGATTTCTTGTATCTTCCTCATTGAAGACAGACACAAAGTAATCACTTAGCTTCTCTGCTATTTCTCTATTCCCGATTATAAATTCTCCTGACTCTGCCTGTAAAGGCCCCACATTTGTCTTAGCCGAACGTTTCCTTTTTACATATCTATAGTATGTCCGTTTTTATGTTTTTTTTCTAGTTTACATTCTAATTCTATTCACCCTTTCTTTATCAGCTTCTTGGCCTCCTTTGCTGTATTCTAAAATTCTCCCAAATCCTCAGGTTTACTACTATTTTTGGCAACTTTATAGGCCTTTTCTTTTAATCTTATACAGTCCATAACTTCCTTTGTTAGCCACGGTTGACTGACTTTTCTTTTTGGGTTTTTGTGCCTTGAAGGAATGTATAGTTGCTGTGTAATAATTCTTTCAAGACTATCCATTGCCTATGTACTGTCACACATTTTAATGTATTTTCCCAATCCACCTCAGCCAATTTGTCCCTCATACCTTCATAATTTCCTTTGTTCAAATTTAACACCCTGGCTTCAGATTGAACTACCTCACTTTCAAGCATAATGTAAAATTCTCTCATATTATGGTCACTCATTCCTAAAGGTTCTTTTACAACAAGATTATTAGTTAACCTTTTCTCATTACATAATACTAGATCTAAAATAACATGTTTTCCAGTCAGTTCCTCAACATACTGCTGTAGAAAACCATCCCTAACATACTCCAGAAACTCGTCCTCCACAGCAATTGTGCTCATTAGGTTTACTCAGCATTACAACTGGGTGAGGAAGGGGTCTCAGGCTCCCCTCTTGCCCCTTTCCTGGTTTGGCCATAACAAGGTTTATCTTTTAAAACAGGGGTTTCAGCTTACCACCTCTGTGAGTCCTTGCTCACTGCTCTCTAATTATAATTGCAAATGAACCAGACAGATTTTCTTAGGTTTAAACAAGAAAGATGTAAATTTAATTAGCCTTATCACTCTCACTCGGTTAAAATTACTAAAATATGCAACACGAGCACGCTAGCATACATACAAGATAAATACACACACACAAATAGATACAGAGGGGGAGAAAGAATTAAGGGGGGGGGGGGGATGGAGTTGAAGTAGGTTTGACAATAAATGTAAATTGTTTTTACTGTTAAGTCCTTGGTTGAAGTTGAGGTTCTGGAGTTCTCGTTGGGGCCAAGTGCACACTTTCAGACTTGCTTCTCTGGTACCAGAAGGTCGAAGAGAGGTTTCAGTTGTCTTCTCGGTGGTCACCTGTAAAGTTCTGTAGTCTTGAGGCTTATGCTACCACCATGGCTTTTCTGGGACTTTGCTGGAGTGAGAGAGACAGCGGTGCTTTCTCCTTTGAGTTCAGTTGCAGTCTCAAAACCTTTCTGTCAGGCACAATTCAAACAGTGCCCAGTCTGGCCAGCAGGTAAGTCATGTGACCATCTCTTTGTTTGAGACAGCATCTTCTGGGAGGGTTGTTGATTCTCAAAGCTCTCCAGTCGGGGTGTGGAGTTCTGGCTCTTATACAGACAAAGAATATTGATTATGATGATTACCCAGACCAATCGTGTTAATTTAATCAGTGAGCACTCCCCTTGTCTCTCTATTCAACTGTCTCGCAAAAGGCAAATGTGTAACCATGTTTTCATCTGGTTAGCTTTGTTGGTTTATTATTTAAACAATCTATGTGCAATATCCAGTAAAAAAAAAAGTTCCAGTTGTGTCCCATATGTTGAAATTAATATGTTTCCATTTGGCAGGTGTGATTTCCATCATAGTTCCACCCCTTGCTGACGTTAGGGGAGCATTTCATTATAAATTGGAAGAGAGAGAAAATACAGGAAATCACACCTGCATTTCTCTCACTCATTGTTCTTCATTCAGAAATCTTAAAATTGTTTCAGCCTGTCTTTCGTTGCAGCAGCGCTGCTTTAAACTGTTTTCCCTGGGGTGGGTCTGAGGTAGTTATGTGTTGCCCAAGGGGTTTAAAGTTTCTTCACTATCAGCCTACAATACATTGAGAATGGACATCCCAATAAACATGTGATTTTTGGGCAGGGTTGAGGTTTGCACATTTCCATGATTGTCTAGGGTGCCTTTGTTCCTTTTGGAGTCTGCAGGGGGATGGTTAGATTTAATTAGCCCTGGGTTGGAGCTCTGATCATGGGGGTCGGCAGTGGGTGGATCTACTCTGACCTCACTTTCAGTGCTCTAGTGAGTCATGCAAGTGCTGTTCAGTTCAGGGTATTTTGGGTTCCCTTTTCTCCTGACTGTGCAGGGGGATTCTTTGCTAATCTTCCCTTTGTCCTCTGGGACACTCCTGCTTGCAGGTATTTGTCCAAATTCTACTTCAGCACTTCGACTAGTTGAGGCAGCACCCTCACAGTTTTTCAGCCCACTTGAGGACTTTCTTTGTCCCTGCAGTTCTCTGCAAATGCTGTTAGCAACCCTTGTAGGGTGTTTCTGTTGTCTGCATTTACATAGGAGGATGTGGGGTCTATTTTGTCCAACATTTCAGTGTTGTCTGACCGGACAGTAGGGGTTTTCATTTAGGAATCCTCCCGGACCTCCTTTAACCTGTCCTCTTCGTCCCTTTTTCCCCTTTCCTCTCAAACCTTTTGCCAGCCCTGTGCCTCTGTCCCCTTTTGTTCTCAGCAGGGGTCCTTTACAATTCACCAGCCCTCTGCTGGAGGGTTTCCCAAAAGCTGATACAGGAATTAGGGGTGCAGATTTCACTGCAGGTTTGGGTTTCTCCTCAACCTGCCACATGTGGCAACACCTACAGTACACTCCATTACATCTTTGTGGAGTTTTGTCCTGTCAAACCCATGTCTTATGCGGGCTTTGGTTTTTCGTATACTGACATGTACAGCCATTGTCAACTCGTGGGCCATTCTTAGTATCTCTCTCCGGTACCTCTGCAGCACTACTACCTGGTGAACTACTGTCCAATCTTTGTCCTCAGGTCTGTGAGGAGAACTCCATTTCCTCACCAGTACCTCATTCTTTAAATAGTAGCAATCAGGGACTCCCTCTGCTTCAATTTCAGTCTGGGCAGCCTGTGCTAACCTTCTCAGTACTGAGTCGGCTCGCTGAGCCTCAGCTAGAGAAGATCCATTTAATCCATTCCCTGGGTCCTCCAGCTTTCTAAAGAACGTTTCAGACAGACAGACCACATGGTCATCTGTCTGCAGTGCCAATTCAATCTCCTCTGGCCCGATTCACTCCATAGTCAGGGGAACTGCAGGGGACCGTCTCCGGCCACTGCCCTGTTTCCTTGACCTCCTTCGGTTTCTCTATCACTATTGGGGAAGCTACCACCATTTCCCCACCAGATCATTACCTAGGAACAGGTCAACCCTGTCCACAGGCAACTTGGGACAATCCCTACGATCACTGGTCCCAAAACTAGGTCACACTCCAAGTGCACCCAGAGTAAAGATACAGGTGTACACCACCATTCTGGTATTTACTGCACTCTCTGGAGGAAAGGCCATGACTTTTCCCAGTAAAAGGGATCTAGTGGCCCCTGTATCCCTGAGGATTACTGTGGGCTTGCTTGCCCCACTCGAGGGGTATGTGGTTACTTTCCCTTCAGATACAAAATCCTGATAACCTTCAGGAATCCTATTAAATTTTCCTGCACCCACAGCAGTATGTTTTCTGGGTATTACTGCTGCTGCAGTTAAAGCCACAGTCTGCTCGGCTGCACTTTCCATCAGGTTCCCTTCTCCTGCACTGAGCGGGTGTACCCTGATTAACCCTACAGGCTTTCCCTGTAGTTTCCAGCAGTCAGCTGTTAGATGACCTGCCTTATTACAATGGAAGCAGTCAGGACTCTGGGTCTCACTCCTACTTACAGCACTATCCTTTTTAGCTGGAGGAGGGCCCCTTGTGTGTCCAAATTTTGTTTCTCTGTCTTTAACTTTTCCCAAGTTACTTCATCCTGGCTTGAGGAAGTATTGAAGTCTTTTCTCTTTTTTGATTGGGATCAATTTGATTTCCCACTTCCAATTTCTCATTTATCTGTGGGTCCAATCCAGATGCTAGCCCCCAAATTTCTGTTACAACTGGGTTAGGAAGGGGTCTCGGGCTCCCCTCTTGCCCCTTTCCTGCTTTGGCTGTAACAGAGGTTCTCTTTTAAAATAGTGTTTTCAGCTTACCACCTCAGTGAGTCCTTGCTCACTGCTTTAATTGTAATTGCAAATGAACCAGACAGGTTTTCTTAGATTTAAACAAGAAAGATACAAGTTTATTAGACTTATCATTCTAACTCAGTTAAAATTACTAAAATACACGACGCAACCACGCTAGCATATATACAAGATAAACACACACAAAAATAGATACAGTGGGGGAGAAAGAATTAGTGGAGGTGGGGGGAGGGGTTGAAGTAGGGATGGCAATAAATGGAATTCAGTTACTATCTTTTGTTTTTGCAGTAAAGTCCTTGGTTGAAGTTGAGGTCCTGGAGTTCTTGCTGGGGTCCAGTGCACACTTTCAGACTTGCTCCTCTGGTACCAGAAGGCCAAAGAGAGGTTTCAAATGTCTTTTCGCTGGTCGCCTGTAAAGTTCTGTAGTCTTGAGGCTTGTGCTGCCACCATGGCTTTTCTGGGACTTTGCTGGAGTGAGAGAGACAGAGACAGAGGTGCTTTTTCCTTTGAGTTCAGTTGCAGTTTCAAAACCTTTCTGTCAGGCACAATTCAAACAGTCCCCAGTCTGGCCAGCAGGTAAGTCATGTGACCATCTCTTTGTTTGAGATAGCATCTTCTGGGAGGGTTGTTGATTCTCAAAGCTCTCCAGTCGTACTTGATGGGTTGTGGAGTTCTGGTTCTTACAGAGAAAGAATGTTGATTATTGATTGCCCAGACCAGTCTTGTTAATTTAATCAGTGAGCACTCCCCTTGTCTCTCTATTCAACTGAATCTCAGAATGCAAATGTGCAACCGTGTTTTCAGCTGGTTAACTTTTTTTTTTAACAAGTTATGTGAAATGTCCAATAAAAAAGTTCCAGTAGTGTCCCATCTGTCGAAATTGATATGTTTCCATTTGGCAAGTGCTTCCAATTTGAGCTTCCCCTCAGGTTCCTACCCCCTGATAAGCTAGTTTAAATCCTCCCCAACAACACAAGCATATCTTCCTGCAAGGGTATTAGTTCCAGTCCTGTTAAGGTGCAGCCCGTCCATTTTGTACAGGTCCCATCTGCCCCATAACCAGTCCCAATGCCTCAAAAATCTGATGCCCTCTCTCCTACACCAATTCTACAGCCACGTGTTCAATCAATCAATCCTTTTATTCCTATACTCACTAGCACATAGCACTGGGAGTAATCCTGAGATTACTGCTCTTGAGGTCCTGCTTTTTAATTTCCTGCCTAACTCCCTAAAATTTGCTATCAGGACCTCATCCCTCTTCCTACCTATATCATTGGTACCATTGTAGATCATGACCTCTGGCTGTTCACCCTCCCCTAGAAGGATGTCCTGCAGCCGCTCTGGAACATCCTTGACCCTGGCACTAGGGAGGCAACACACCATCCTGGAGTCACGTTTACTGTTGCAGAAACACTTGTCTGATCCCCTGACTCTCGAATCCCCTATCACTACTGATCTTCCACTCTTCTTCCTCCCCTCCTGTGCAGCTGAGCCACCCATGGTGCCACGGACTTTGCTCTGGCTGCGCTCCCCTGTGGAACCATCACTCTCACCTGTATCCAAAATGGAAAACTGATTAGCAAGCAAAAGAGACTCAGGGGACTGCTGCACTGCCTGCTTGGTTGTCTTAGACTTCCTGGCGGTCACCCATTCCCTCTTTGCCTGCATGCTCCTAAACTGCAGTGTGACCACCTCCCTAAACGTGCTATCTATGTAGTCCTCTGCCTCACAGATGCACAACACTGACTCCAGCTGCTGCTTGATTTCCAAAACCCAGAGCTCAAGCTTCTGCAGCCAGTGACACTTCCTGCAGATGTGTTCATCTAGGACACATGGTGTGTCCATGACTTCCCACATACTACAGGATGTACATTCCACTTGGCTGAGCTGACCTGCCATACTATTTATTACAATTAGAATAAGTGGTATAACTTACCAGTTACTCACCAATCAGCTTCTTCCCCTGTACCGAAGTAAAGTGCCAGCTACAGGACACTGCAAAAAGACAGACTCACTCACTCACTCCAGATAAAGGAGCACTGAGGAAGCCCTGCTTTTATACTTGCTGAAAAACAATTGATTCAAACGTCTGAAAACCAGTTTAAGCCAGCTACCGAAGTAACTAGCTGCAGCTGCTCCCAGGCAGCTTGTACACCCTTGTTTTAAGGCTGGAATAAAACTTAACGTCTCCTAATTTAAGGAGTAGTTTTTAGTTAACTGCTAAATTGAAGAAAAAAACTAGACCTTAGATAGAAATTAACCCTTAAAACTCCTTCTCGCCAGACTTACCAGACTCAGCAGCTCTCAGTGCAGACCACAAAGAAGGGCTCGTCCAGGATTTGAACCCAGGATCTCTTGCATTTTAATCAATCACATGCTCTAAGCAAGACTCATACCTCTAGACACACTCTCTCTGAAGCCTTCACATCCTTCTTAAAGTGCAGTGCCCAGAATTGTTCTAAAAAGCCATTATCTTCAGTCTCCCCAACAAACTCCCTAGCCACTGGCTCCATCATACTCACTGGCAGTTGTCTGAAGCTGAACCAGACTCTTGTCATCCCTGATTTTAATCACTCTACCACTGGTGGCTGTGCATTCAGTTGCCAAGGACCTAAGCTCTGGAATACCCTCCATAAACCTCTCCGCCCTGCTTTCCTTTTTTAAGATGCTCCTTAACACCTACTTCTTTCTTCTGTCCTGATATCTCCTTACCTGGCTTTGAGTCATAGAGAGAGATATAGCACTGAAACAGGCCATTCAGCCCAACAAGTCTGCACTGACCATCAACCACCCATTTATACTAATCCTACATTAATCCCACCTTCCCTCAGTTCTCATACCACCTACCTATACTAGGGGCAATTTACAATGGCCAATTTACCTATCAACCCGCAAGTCTTTGGCATGTGGGAGGAAACCGGAGCACCTGGAGGAAACCCACGTGGTTGCAGAGAGAACATGCAAACTCCACACAGACAGTACCAGGAACCGAACCTGGGTCACTGGAGCTGTGAGGCTGCGGTGCTAACCACTGTGCCGCCCACTTTGTGTTATATTTTGTTTTATAATGCTCCTGCAAAGCGCCTTGGGATGTTTTATCATGTTAAATGTACTATATAAATACAAACTGTTGTTGTGTTGCCATTCCCATCATTGATGCTAATCCCATTCTTCCCTTGGATGCCGTCCTCCACATCCAACTCACTCTGCAGTTCTCCAATTCCAATTATGTCTACGGTTCTGGTTTCATTCATAAATTCAGTCACATCAGCATTTCTGGCCCTGTTCCATGTTCAACTATTCATACAGCTCTGGTCCTGCCCTCTGCCAGCTCACTGATCACAGCATTGTCCCAAACCTGAGTCCCATAGAGTCAGAGAGTCATTATGGCACAGAAGGAGGCCATTTGGCCCATCGTGTCCATGCTGGCTCTCTGTACAGCAATCCAGTCAGTCCCATTACCCCGCTTGATCCCTGCAAGTTTATTTCCCTCAAGTCCCTATGCAATTCCTTTTGAAATTATTGATTGTATCCATTTCCACCATCCTTGTAGACAGCAAGCTCCAGGTCATTACCACTCGCTGCGCACAAATGTTCTTCTTTATGTACCCCCGTATTGCTTGCCCAAAACCTTAATTCTGTGTCCCCTAGTTCTTGTACCATCAGCTAATGGGAAGAGCTTTTTTGTCTACCTTATCTAAACCTGTCATAATCTTGTACACGTATATCAAATCTCCCCTCAACCTCCTTTGCTCCAAGGAGAACAGCACCAGCTTCTCCAACCTAGCCTTGTAGCTAAAGTCTCTCATCCCTGGAACCATTCTGGTAAATCTCCTTTGCACCGTCTCAAGGATACTCACATCAGCATGGTGATCAGAGTTAGACGCAATACTCTAGCTGTGGCCAAACCACAGCGTTATACAGGTTCAGCTTAACGTCCCTGCTTTGTACTCAATACCTCTATTTATGAAGCCCAAGATCCCATATGCTTTGCTAACTAGTCCTCAATATGTGTTACCAGCTTCAAAGATCTATGCACATGAACCCCCAGGTCCCTCTGTCCCTGCACACACATTAGAACTGTGCTATTAAGTCTATATTACCTCTCCCTATCGCTTCTGCCAAAATGCTTCACCTCACACGTTAAATTCTCCCTGTACTTGTCTGCCATTCTGCTAGCCTATGTCCAGTTGCAGTCGATTGGTATCATCCTCACTGTATCATTGACAAATTTTGTAATTTTACTCTGTATGCCAATATCCAAGATATATATTATATGTATTTATATGTATCAACAAAGAACAGAAAATGCTGGACATACACCGAAGCTCAATCACCAACAGTAAAGTGAAAAGACAGATTAGAACATTTCCAGTGTAAGCCCTTGTCAAGAAAGCATGATATGCCAAATGAGGAATTTTTAATCCATTGGTGGAAAACTTACATTAAACTTTTAATGGGAAAACCCCTGCAGTTAACTTTTTAAAAAATTGGCAGCCAAGATGCCCATTGCAATTTGCATCTGAAACGCCTTTTCATATTTAAAAGATCCATCTGGGGCCAGAGGTTTGAGCAGCATGGACCCAGGATAATGGCTTGCTCTAAATGACTGAATTACCTAAAATTGCTTCATTGGCACACCAGTCAAAGCAATCCTAACACATTGACTTTGAAAGAGCAAACCTGCTCCAAGTGTAAATTGGCATCATGGGGCCTGTGGAGCCAATTCCTAACCTTGAATTTCATTAAAAGTTTCCAGAAAACCTGAAGCAGCCGTGTGACCATCTGTCCATCTCAGGGGAAGCTGTTTTTATTTCCTTGGACGAAGAGACAAGCAGTAACTGAGTGTTCAGCAGCTGAAGGCTGCGTGCTTCCCTTTCTCTCTCTCTCCAGAAAGCATCAAGTTTGAAAACCATCTGTGATTGTGGACCCTCCAAGCCTACAGACTGCTACAGCCAGAGACCAGGGGAAGAGAGCCAACTACAATTCTGACTCCAAGAAAACCCTGAGCAAAGCAGGCCAGCCACAAAGTACACTTTGACCAGCCAAAGACTTCAAGAATACAACTCCAGCCGGAAGACCAGCGAATCATCCAACCTCAGACTGTGTATTTAACTTTTATTTATTCTGGACTTTAATCCAACCAAAAAAAATCTACTTTCCACTGTGTCATCTATTTGTGTGTGTGTGATTCTCGTGTGAATGTGTGTGTGAATGTGTAGCTTAATTTTTGTTATTATTTTTAAATCGGGTTTAGATTGTTAAGTATAATAAACTTACCTCTTATTTAAACTCGAGAAAACCTGTCTGATTGGTTCTTTCACGATCACAATAAAGGGAAGAGGTAAAACACTCACTGAGGTGGTAAGTACAGCCATTGTTTAAAAGAAATAAACTCTGTTGCAGTCAAATAAGAGGAAGGACAAGAGGGGAGCCTGTGACCCCACCCCCCCCCCACCCTACCCCCCCGCACTTGGCTGTAATAACTTTATCAGAGCTAAAAACTGAAAAAGAAGCTGGCATTTTAGTAAGCTTGGAAGAAATAGAACCGAAGTGGAAATGACTATTTTGAATGACCATTAGAGTGGCACTGGGCTAACCGAATGCCACCAGAACAAAACCATCACTACGAATGATCCTTCAGGAGCAGCCTATCACTATTACATGACTAGTACAAACGTTGAGTCCAAACTGAAATATGAACAAAATAAAAAATAAAATCGTAGTGTGGAAAAATGGCACTGAGGCAGAAAACCAGCTGTGATCTAGTAGAGTGGCGGAGCAGACTCCGGGGGCCGAATGGCCTACTCCTGCTCCTATTTCCTATGTTCCTCTGTAAACTGCTTTGTTTCGTCAGTAGTACAATTACATGCCTACATCTCATAAGTCCTCAAGTTTGCCAGTGACCACTTCATGTTTCCTTATTATATATTAATTCACGGGATGTGGGCATCACTGGCAAGGGCATCATTTATTGCTCATCTCTAATCATTCTTGAGAAGGTGGTGGTGATCAGTCTTCTTAAACTGCTGCAGTCCGTGTGGTGAAGGTGCTTCCACAGTGCTGTTGGTTAGGTAGTTCCAAGATTTTGACCCACCGATGACGAAAGAATGGATGGTGTGTGATTCAGAGGGGAATCAGGAGGTGGTGGTGTTCACATGCACCTGCTGTCCTTATCCTTCTAAGTGGTGGAGGTTGTGGGTTTGAATGATGACGTCGAAGGAGCCATGGCGAGTTGATGCAGTACTTTTTCTAAATGATACACACTGTTGCCACTGCGTGATAGTGGTGGAAAGAGTGAATATTTAAGATAGTGGATAGGCTGACAATCAAGGGTGTTGACCTATTACTGTTGTTGGAGCTACACACATCCAGGCAAGTGGAGAGTATTCCATCACACTCCTGACTTGTGCCTTGTAGATGGTGAACAGCTTTGGGGAGTCAGGAGATCTTAGTCGTCACAGGATTCCAGCCTCTGACCTGCTTTTGTAGCCACAATATTTACATGGCTGGTCCAGTTAAATTTCTGCTCAATGGTAATCCCCAGTATGTTGATGTTGGGAAATTCAGCGATGGTAATGTCATTAAATGTCATAGGGGGATGGTTAGGCTCTTTTCTTAGAAATTGTCATTTCCTGGCTCTTCTGTGATCTGACTGTTACTAACCACTTATCAGCCCAAGCTTGAATGTTGTGCCAATCTTGCTGCATGTGGTCACAGATTGCTTTATTATCTGAGGCGTTACGAATGGAACCGAACATTATGTATTCATCAGTGAACATCCCCACTCCTGATCTTTTGATAAAAGGAAGGTCATTGATGAAGCAGCTGAAGATGGTTGGGCCTAGGACACGGCCCTGAGGAACTCCTGCAGTGATGTCCTGGGGCTGAGATGATTGGCCTCCAACAACCACAACCATCTTCCTTTGTATCAAGTATAACTCCAACTAGTGGAGAGTTTTCCCCCTGATTCCCATTGACCTCAGTTTTACTAGGGCTCATTGATGCCACACTCAGTCAAATGGTGCCTTGCTGTCAAGGGCAGTCATTCTCACCTCATCTCTGGAATTCAGCTTTTTTGTCCATATTTAGACTAAGGTTGTAATAAGGTCTGGAGCTAAGTGACCCCGGCAGAACTCAAACTGAGCATCAGTGACCAGGTTAGTAGTGAATAAGTGTTGCTTGTTAACACTGTCAATGATTCTTCCCAGCAGTTTGCTGATGATGCATTGAGAGATTGAATTGATGGCTAGCATCCATAATGCAGTAGTTAGTACACGGTTGACACTTACCAGCTGAGCAAAATGCAATACTTAATGTGTGTGTGTCCGACCCGACCTGAGCCCGAAAGACGGACCCGGAAGAGCGACCCGACCTGAACCCAACACATGTCATCGGGTCCCGTCGGGTTCAGGTCGGGTAACAGGCCTTTACTTCCTATACACTCTATCTAGGTCCTGAATAATTTTATACTCCTCAATTAAATCTCCCCTCAACCTCCTCTGTTCCAAAGAAAACAAACCCTATTTTTCCTCATAGCTAAAATTCTCCATTCGTGGCAACATCCTCTTAAATCTCCTCTGTACCTGTCTAGTTTGATCACATCCTTCTTGGAATGTGCTAACCAGAATGTTATGCATTTAATATCATTTGTGCCAGCAGGAGGAGGCTAAGAGTTTATACAAAGGAGGGAGAAAATAACACAGGCGTATTCACCTTGCCTCAACGTACACTCCTGCACCTCCTAATGGCATTTACAGAGGCCTGGGTGAGGGACCCTGTCCATCCTATTAGCTAGGAAATGGTGATGTGGGGATCATAATGATGAAGAGAAAGGAGATAAATATAAAAAATGGAGCACAGGACAGCCTATGATAGCTTTCAGTATTCTGCTCGTTAATAAACAACAATCATGTAATTATAAACCGGACGGATCACCCGGCATCGACCTAGGCACCGGAAACGACAACGGCAAACCCAGCCCTGTCGACCCTGCAAAGTTCTCCTTACTAACATATGGGGGCTTGTGCCAAAGTTGGGAGAGCTGTCTCACAGACTACTCAAGCAACAGCCTTACATAGTCATACTCACGGAATCACACCTTACTGACAATGTCCTAGACACTGCCATCACCATCCCTGGGTATGTCCTGTCCCACCGGCAGGACAGACCCAGCAGAGGTGGTGGAAAAGTGGTATACAGTCAGGAGGGAGTTGCCCTGGGAGTCCTCAACATCGACTCCGGACCCCATGAAGTCTCATGGCATCAGGTCAAACATGGACAAGGAAGCCTCCTACTGATTACCACCTACCGCCCTCCCTCAGCTGATGAGTCAGTACTCCTCCATGTTGAACAGCACTTGGAGGAAGCACTGAGGGTGGCAAGGGCACAGAATGTACTCTGGGTGGGGGACTTCAATGTCCATCACCAAGAGTGGCTCGGTAGCACCACTACTGACCGAACTGGCCGAGTCCTAAAGGACATAGCTGCTAGACTGGGTCTGTGGCAGGTGGTGAGGGAACCAACACGAGGGAAAAACATACTTGACCTCGTCCTCACCAATCTGCCTGCCGCAGATGCATCTGTCCATGACAGTATTGGTAGGAGTGACCACCGCACAGTCCTTGTGGAGACGAAGTCCCGCCTTCACATTCAGGATACCCTCCATCGTATTGTGTGGCACTATCACCATGCTAAATGAGATAGATTTCGATCAGATCTAGCAATGCAAAACTGGGCATCCATGAGGTGCTGTGGGCCATCAGCAGCAGCAGAATTGTACTCAACCACAATCTGTAACCTCATGGCCTGGCATATCCCCCACTCTACCATTACCATCAAGCCAGGAGACCAACCCTGGTTCAATGAAGAGTGCAGGAGGGCATGCCAGGAGCATACATAAGCAGCATGCGATAGACAGAGCTAAGTGATCCCATAACCAACAGATCAGATCTAAGCTCTGCAGTTCTGCCACATCCAGCCGTGAATGGTGGTGGATAATTAAGCAACGAACTGGAGGAGGTGGCTCCACAAATATCCATCCTCAATGATGGAGGAAGCCCAGCACATCAGTGCGAAGGATAAGGCTGAAGCATTTGCAACAATCTTCAGCCAGAAGTGATGGGTTGATGATCCATCTTGGCCTCCTCCTGTAGTCCCAAGCATCACAGTTGCCAGACTTCAGCTAATTCGATTAACTCTGCGTGATATCGACAAATGACTGAAGGCACTGGATACTGCAAAGGCTATGGGCCCTGACAATATTCTGGCAATAGTACTGAAGACCTGTGCTCCAGAACTTGCCGTGCCTCTAGCCAAGCTGTTCCAGTACAGCTACAACACTGGCATCTACCCTGCAATGTGGAAAATTGCCCAGGTATGTCCTGCACACAAAAAGCAGGACAAGTCCAACCCGACCAATTACTGCCCCATCAGCCTATTCCCAATCATCAGTAAAGTGATGGAAGGTGTCATTAACAGTGCCATCAAGCAGCACTTGCTTAGCAATAACCTGCTCAGTGACGCACAGTTTGGGTTCTGCCAGGGCCATTCAGCTCCTGACCCCATTATAGCCTTGGTTCAAACATGGACAAAAGAGCTGAACTCAAGATGTGAGGTGAGAGTGACTGCCCTTGACATCAAGGCAGCATTTGACCGAGTATGACATCAAGGAGCCCTAGCAAAATCGAAGTCAATGCAAATCAGGGGGAAAACCCTCCGCTGGCTGGAGTCATACCTAGTGCAAAGGAAGATGGTTGTGGTTGTTGGAGGTCAATCATCTGAGCTCCAGGACATCACTGCAGGAGTTCCTCAGGGTAGTGTCCTAGGCCCAACCATCTTCAGCTGCTTCATCAATGACCTTCCTTCAATCATAAGGTCAGAAGTGGGGATGTTCGCTGATGATTGCACAATATTCAGCACCATTCGTGACTCCTCAGATACTGACGCAGTCCTTGTAGAAATGCAGCAAGACTTGGACAATAACCAGGCTTGGACTGATAAGTGGCAAGTAACATTCGCGCCACACAAGTGCCAGGCAATGACCATCTCCAACAAGAGAGAATCTAATCATCTCCTCTTGACATTCAATGACATTACCATCGCTGAATTCCCCAACATCAACATCCTGGGGAGTACCATTGACCAGAAACTGAACTGGAGTAGCCATATAAATACTGTGGCTACAAGAGCAGGTCAGAGGCTGGGAATCCTGAGGAGAGTAACTCACCTCCTGACTCCCCAAAGCCTCTCCACCATCTACAAGGCACAAGTCAGGAGTGTGATGGAATACTCTCCACTTGCCTGGATGGGTGCAGCTCCAACAACACTCAAGAAGCTCGACACCATCCAGGACAAAGCAGCCCGCTTGATCGGCACCCCATCCACAAACATTCACTCCCTCCACCACTGACGCACAGTGGCAGCAGTGTGTACCATCTACAAGCTGCACTGCAGCAACGCACCAAGGCTCCTTAGGCAGCACCTTCCAAACCCGTGACCTCTACCAACTAGAAGGACAAGGGCAGCAAATGCATGGGAACACCACCACCTGCAAGTTCCCCTCCAAGTCACACACCATCCTGACTTGGAACTATATCGCCTTTCCTTCACTGTCACTGGGTCAAAATCATGGAACTCCCTTCCTAACAGCACTGTGGGTGTCCCTACACCCCAAGGACTGCAGTGGTTCAAGAAGGCAGCTCACCACCACCTTCTCAAGGGCAATTAGGGATGGGCAATAAATGCGGGCCTGGCCAGCGACGCCCACATCCCATGAATGAATAAAAAAACATTTTTTAAAAATAGAAATTGCTGGAAATAAGCAGCAGGCCAGTCAGCAACTGTTGAGAAGACTAGTAAATATTTAGATGTAAACGCTTGATCAGGCATGTGGTTGTGACTGAATTAGGATTCTGTCCTGTGGAGCTGCTGTGTCCTTGGGAAAAGTAGAGAGGCGTTCTTCCAATAAATACTTATTTCAAAGTTGATACTCACACACTGTTGAACAATCCCTGTATTGTTTCATATACAGACACATATTATTACTTGCTCCTGCTGTGTTTTGTATCAAACAGAATAAATGAGGGTTCATAACAGCCCAAAACTGGTGGGAGCCTAAAACAGAGTCATCACATAGTGTTGTCAACCTCACACATTCAGCATGTGGTTGTGTCTTCATCTTTCTATAAGGTTCTGTTGGTTGGAAGTTTTGAGATTCAGTTCCGGGCAAACTCTCCAATTTGAGGTACAGACACAAGGCTATCGTGGCTCTGCTATAGCTGAGTTTAGTACTATCGCATTTGAGATTCTCCCATCATCACATATTACGAATGTATGAATTAGGAGCAGGAGTAGGCCACTCGGCCTCTCGAGCCTGCTCCGCCATTCAATAAGTTCATGGCTGAACTGATTACTCCATATTCCCATCTACCCCTAATAACCTTCCACCCCCTCGCTTATCAATATTCTATCTACCTCTGCCTTAAAAATATTCAAAGACCCTGCTTCCACCGCCTTTTTAGGAAGAGAGTTCCAAAGACTGACAACCCTCTGAGAGAAAAAATTTCTTCTCATCTCTGTCTTAAATGGGTGACCCCTTATTTTTAAATAGTGACCCCTAGTTCTAGATTCTCCAACAAGAGGAAACATCCTTTCCACATCCACCCTGTCAAGACCCCTCAGGATCTTACATGCTTCAATCAAGTCACCCCTTACTCTTCTAAATTCCAGCGGACACAAGCCTAGCCTGTCCAATCTTTCCTCATAAGACACCCCACCCATTCCAGGTATTAGTCTAGTAAACCTTCTCTGTACTGCCTCCAATGTATTTACATCCTTCCTTAAATAAGGAGACCAATACTGTACACAGTATCCAGATGTGGTCTCACCAATGCCCTGTATAGCTGAAGCATAACCTCCCTACTTTTGTATTCAATTCCCCTTGTAACAAATGATAACATTCTATTAGTTTTCCTAATTACTTGCTGTACCTGCCTACTAACCTTTTGTGATTCATGCACTTGGACACCCAGATCCCTCTGCATCTCAGAGCTCTGCAATCTCTCACCATTTAGATAATATGATCCTTTTTTATTCTTCCTGCCAAAATGGACAATTTCGCATTTTTCCACATTATACTCCATTTGCCAGGTCTTTGCCCACTCACTTAACCTATCTATATCCCTTTGTAGCCTCCTTATGTCCTCTTCACAACTTATTTTCCTACCTATCTTTGTGTCATCAGCAAATTTAGCAACCATACCTTCGGACCCTTCATCTAATTCATTCATATAAATTGTAAAATGTTGAGGCTCCAGCACAGATCCCTGTGGCACACTACTTGTTATATCTTGCCAACCAGAAAATGACCCATTTATGCCTACTCTCTGTTTCCTGTTAGCTAGCCAATCTTCTATCCATGCCAATATGTTACCCCCTACAGCATGAGCTTTTACGTTCCGCAATAACCTTTGATGTGGCATCTTATCAAATGCCTTCTGGAAATCTAAGTACAATACATCCACTGGTTCCCCTTCATCCACAGCACATGTAACTCCCTCAATGAACTCCAATAAATTGGTTAAACATAATTTCCCTTTCACAAAACTATGTTGACTCTGCCTGATTGCCGTGAATTTTTCTAAGTGCCCTGTTATAATGTCTTTAATGATAGCTTCGAACATTTTTCCTAAGACAGATGTTAAGCTAACTGGTCTGTAGTTTCCTGCTTTCTGTCTCCCTCCCTGTTTGAACAAAAGAGTTACATTTGCTATTTTCTAATTTAATGGAGCCTTCCCCGAATCTAGGGAATTTTGGAAAATTAAAACTAACACATCAACTATCTCACTAGCCACTTCTTTTAACGCCCTAGGATGAATTTCATCAGGTCCTGGGGACTTGTCAGCCCACAGCTCCAACAATTTGTTCAGTACCACTTCCCTGGTGATTGTAATTTTCTTATGTTCCTCCCTCTCTTCCATTTCCTGACTTACAGCTAATACTGGGATGTTACTTGTATCCTCAATAGTGAAGACCGATGGAAAATACCTGCTCAATTCATCTGCCATCTCCTTATTATCCATTATTAATTCCCCAGACTCACTTTCTATAGGATAGACTTTGTTAACTCTTTTCTTTTTAAAATATCTATAGAAACTCTTACTATCTGTTTCTATTTCTAGCTATCTTTCTCTCGTACTCTAATTTTACCTTCCTATCAATCTTTTAGTCATTCTTTGCTGTTTTTTATATTCTGTCCAATCTTCTGACCTGCCTCCAATCTTTGCGCAATTATAGGCTTTTTTCTTTCAGTTTGATACGATGTTTAACTGTTTTAGTTAACCATGGATGGTGGGTCCCACTCTTGGAATTTTTCTTTCTTGTTAAAATGTATCTATTCTGTGTATTCTGAAATATCCCCTTAAATGTCTGCCACTGCTTCTCTATCCCTTAATTGGCTCTGCTTTCATGCCCTCATAATTGCCCTTATTTAAGTTTAAAATACTAGTCTTGGATCCACTCTTCTCTCCCCCAAACTGAATGTAAAATTCAATCATATTATGATCACTGCTACCTAGGGGCGCCTTAACTACGAGGTCATTAATTAATCCTATCTCGTTGCACAATACCAGGTCTAGTATGGCCTGCTCTCTGGTTGGCTCCAGAACGTGCTGTTCCAAGAAATTATCCTGAAAACATTCTATGAACTCCTCATCTAGGCTACCTCTGCTCATCTGATTTTTCCAGGCTATACACAGGTTAAAATCCCCCATAATTATCACCGTACCTTTCTGATGATCTGCCATTATTTCTTTCTTTATACTCTGTCCTACAGTGTGGGTAACGTTAGGGGGCCTGTACACCACTCCCAAAAGTGACTTCTTGCTTTCATCATTTCTCATCTCTACCCAAATCGCTTATACATCCTGATTTTCTGTTCTGAGGTGATCCCTCTCTATTGCACTAATACCACCATTAATTAACAGAGCTACACCTTCACCTTTTCCTAGCTTCCTGTCCTTCATAAATGCCATGTATCCTTCAACATTCAGGACCTAATCTATGTCATCCTACAGCCATGTCTCTGTAATGGTTATCAGATCGTACTTATTTATTTCTATTTGTGCTGTCATTTCATCTTTTTTGTTTCGAATGCTATGTGCATTCAGATACAGAGCCTTTAGTTTTGTCCTTTTATTATTTTTGTAACCTCTAGCCTTGTCTCTACTCCTTGATTTACCATATCTTCCTAAATTTGATCCCTTGCCCTCACTGTTTAAAACCCTCTCTACTTCCCGATTTATGCGGCTCGCTAGAACACCGTCCCCAGCATGGTTCAGGTGCAGACCATCCCAACGGTACAGCCAACACCTTCCCCAGTACTGGTGCCAGTGCCCCATGAACCAGAACCCACTTCTACCATACCAGTCTTTGAGCCACACATTAATTTCTCTAACCTTATTTGCCCTATGCCAATTTGCACGTGGCTCAGGTAATAATCCAGAGATTATTACCTTTGAGGTTCTGCTTCTTAATTTGGTGCCGAGCTCCTCATACTGACTATGCAGAACCTCTTTCTTTGTGCTGCCTATGTCGTTGGTACCGACATGGACCATAACAACTGGATCCTCCCCCTCCCACTGTAAGTTCCCTCCAGCCCTCAGCAGATGTCCCAAACCCTGGCATCAGGCAGGCAACACAGCCGTCCGGACTCTAGCTCTTTGCTGCAGAGAACAGTGTCAATCCCCCTTACTATACTGTCCTCAACTACCACGACATTCCTTTCTTCTCCCTCCATTTGAATGGCTTCCTGTATCATGATGTATAGCCTGGCTCGAGTATAAAATTAAAGCCCGACCCGACAACAGCCAACCCAAACCCGACCCGGGCCCGAGTCCTTTAATTTATTTAAATGCCCGACCTGACCCGAAAATAACAAATATATTATTGAAACAGAAAAAAATCGTAGATTAAAACAAAAACAATATGAAACAAAACATTACAGTCCAGCCCGACCTAAACCCGACCCAAGCCCAAATGCTGGACGCAGAATACAGACCCGACCCGAACCCGACAAATGTAGTCGAGTTTGGTCAGATTTGGGTCGGGCAGCCAGGCTTTGCCATGGTGCCATGGTCAGGTTGCTCATCCACCCTGCAGCCCCCACTCTCATCTAAACAAGCTGAAAGAACCTCAAACCTGTTGGACAATCGCAAGGGCTGAGACTCCTGCCGTCTGGGTCCTCTGAACTGCCTCAGCTGCAGCCACACTCTCCTGTCCCTGACCACTGACCAAATCAGAAGACCCTATCCTAAGGGGTGTGACCACCTCCTGGTACAAAGTGTCCTGGTAACTTCCCCCTCCCTGATGTGTCGCAGTGTCTGCAGCTCGGCCTCCAGTTCAATGACTCTGAGCCGAAGCTCTTCGAGCCGCAAACACTTACTGCAGACGTGTTTACCCTGAATCACACTGGCATCCAGGAGCTCCCCCAGGCTGCAGCTGTGACAAATCACCTGTCCTGCCATCCTTAATGTGTTTCAAATAATTACTTAATTATTTTATTCAATTATTTATTTTATTTCCCTTTTCTATGTATTTTAATAAGCTTACCACGAGTTCCTTTACTATTTTAAATGATACGATTAGAATAGATCTTAACCACTGATCAGATACTCACCAAACAGGTAGCTTCTTCCCCATCCAATCACCGACCTGCTGGCCTGTGACGTCACACTTGATTTTCTCTGAACGAGCTCGTTCCATTCAACTGAATAAAAGGATCGGATCGAGGATCGGATAGAGAATCGGATAGAGAATCGGATAGCATCTCGCAACTCCCGGAGCTCCTTTTGAAGTGAAGCCTCTCCCCGGTCTACACGCTCCTTCTGAAGTGAAGCCTCTCCCCGATCTCCACGCTCCTTTTGAAGTGAAGCCTCTCCCCGATCTCCACGCTCCTTTTGAAGTGAAGCCTCTCCCCGCTCTCCACGCTCCTTTTGAAGTGAAGCTTCTCCCCGATCTCCACACTTTTTTGAAGTGAAGCCTCTCCCCGCTCTCCACCCTCCTTTTGAAGTGAAGCCTCTCCCCGGTCTACACGCTCCTTTTGAAGTGAAGCCTCTCCCCGATCTCCACGCTCCTTTTGAAGTGAAGCCTCTCCCCGATCTCCACGCTCCTTTTGAAGTGAAGCCTCTCCCCGCTCTCCACGCTCCTTTTGAAGTGAAGCTTCTCCCCGATCTCCACACTTTTTTGAAGTGAAGCCTCTCCCCGCTCTCCACCCTCCTTTTGAAGTGAAGCCTCTCCCCGCTCTCCACGCTCCTTTTGAAGTGAAGCCTCTCCCCGCTCTCCACGCTCCTTTTGAAGTGAAGCCTCTCCCCGCTCTCCACGCTCCTTTTGAAGTGAAGCCTCTCCCCGATCTCCACGCTCCTTTTGAAGTGAAGCCTCTAGCCGCTCTCCACGCTCCTTTTGAAGTGAAGCTTCTCCCCGATCTCCACACTTTTTTGAAGTGAAGCCTCTCCCCGCACTCCACGCTCCTTTTGAAGTGAAGCCTCTCCCCGCTCTCCACGCTCCTTTTGAAGTGAAGCCTCTCCCCGATCTCCACGCTCCTTTTGAAGTGAAGCCTCTCCCCGATCTCCACGCTCCTTTTGAAGTGAAGCCTCTCCCCGATCTCTACGCTCCTTTTGAAGTGAAGCCTCTCCCCGATCTCCACGCTCCTTTTGAAGTGAAGACTCTCCCCGCTCTCCAAACTCTTTTTGAAATGAAGCCTCTCCCCACTCTCCACCCTCCTTTTGAAGTGAAGCCTCTCCCCGATCTCCACGCACCTTTTGAAGTGAAGCTCCTCCCCGATCTCCACACTATTTTGAAGTGAAGCCTCTCCCCGCTCTCCACGCTCCTTTTGAAGTGAAGCCTCTCCCCGCTCTCCACGCTCCTTTTGAAGTGAAGCCTCTCCCCGCTCTCCACACTCTTTTGAAGTGAAGCCTCTCCCCGATCTCCTCCCTCTTTTTGAAGTGAAGCCTCTCCCAGCTCTCCACACTCCTTTTGAAGTGAAGCCTCTCCCCGCTCTCCAAACTCTTTTTGAAGTGAAGCCTCTCCATGATCTCCACACTCTTTTTGAAATGAAGCCTCTCCCCGCTCACCACTCTCTTTCTGAAGTGAAGCCTCTCCCAGATCTCCACGCTCCTTTCGAAGTGAAGCCTCTCCCCGCTCTCCACACTCTTTTGAAGTGAAGCCTCTCCCCGCTCTCCACGCTCCTTTTGAAGTGAAGCCTCTCCCCGATCTCCACGCTCCTTTTGAAGTGAAGCCTCTCCCCGATCTCCACGCTCCTTTTGAAGTGATGCCTCTCCCTGATCTCCACGCTCCTTTTGAAGTGAAGCTTCTCCCCGATTTCCACGCTCCATTTGAAGTGAAACTTCTCCCCGATCTCCACACTCTTTTGAAGTGAAGACTCTCCCCGCTCTCCACACTCCTTTTGAAGTGAACTCTCTTCCCGCTCTCCACGCTCCTTTTGAAGTGAAGCTTCTCCCCGATCTCCACACTCTTTTGAAGTGAAGCCTCTCCCCGCTCTCCACGCTCCTTTTGAAGTGAACTCTGTACCCGCTCTCCACGCTCCTTTTGAAGTGAAGCCTCTCCCCGATCTCCACGCTCCTTTTGAAGTGAAGCCTCTCCCCGCTCTCCACGCTCCTTTTGAAGTGAACTCTCCACACGCTCTCCACGCTCCTTTTGAAGTGAACTCTCTCCCCGGTCTCCACGCTCCTTTTGAAGTGAAGCCTATCCCCGATCTCCATGCTCCTTTTGAAGTGAAGCCTCTGCCCGCTCTCCACACTCTTTTGAAGTGTAGCCTCTCCCCGATCTCCACACTCTTTTGAAGTGAAGCCTCTCCTCGCTCTCCACGCACTTTTTGAAATGAAGCCTCCCCGCACTCTCCACGCTCCTTTTGAAGTGAAGCTTCTCCCCGCTCTTCACGCTCCTTTTGATGTGTAGCCTCTCCCTGATCTCCACACTCTTTTGAAGTGAAGCCTCTCCCCGCTCTCCACACTCTTTTTGAAGTGAAGCTTCTCCCTGCTCTCCACACTCTTTTTGAAGTGAAGCTTCTCCCTGCTCTCCACACTCTTTTTGAAGTGAAGCCTCTCCCCACTCTCCACACTCTTTTTGAAGTGAAGCCTCTCCCTGATCTCCGCACTCTTTTTGAAATGATGCCTCTGTCCGCTCTCCACACTCTTTTTAAAGTGAAGCCTCTCCCTGCTCTCCACACTCTTTTTGAAGTGAAGCCTCTCCCCACTCTCCACACTCTTTTTGATGTGAAGCCTCTCCCTGATCTCCGCACTCTTTTTGAAATGATGCCTCTGCCCGCTCTCCACGCTCCTTTTGAAGTGAAGCCTCTCCCCACTCTCCACGCTCCTTTTGAAGTGAAGCCTCTCCCCGATCTCCACGCTCCTTTTGAAGTGAAGCTTCTGCCCGCTCTCCACACTCTTTTGAAGTGAAGCCTCTCCCCGCTCATCACGCTCCTTTTGAAGTGAAGCCTCTCCCCGATCTCCACTCTCCTTTTGAAGTGAAGCATCTCCCCGATCTCCACGCTCCTTTTGAAGTGAAGCTTCTCCCCGCTCTCCACGCTCCTTTTGAAGTGAGGCCTCTCCCCGATCTCCACGCTCCTTTTGAAGTGAAGCCTCTCCCCGATCTCCACGCTCCTTTTGAAGTGAAGCTTCTCCCCGATTTCCACGCTCCTTTTGAAGTGAAGCTTCTCCCCTATCTCCACACTCTTTTGAAGTGAAGCCTCTCCCCACTCTCCACGCTCCTTTTGAAGTGAACTCTCTCCCCGCTCTCCACGCTCCTTTTGAAATGAAGCCTCTCCCCGATCTCCACGCTCCTTTTGAAGTGAAGCCTCTCCCCGATCTCTACGCACCTTTTGAAGTGAAGCCTCTCCCCGATCTCCACGCTCCTTTTGAAGTGAAGACTCTCCCCGCTCTCCAAACTCTTTTTGAAATGAAGCCTCTCCCCACTCTCCACCCTCCTTTTGAAGTGAAGCCTCTCCCCGATCTCCACGCACCTTTTGAAGTGAAGCTCCTCCCCGATCTCCACACTATTTTGAAGTGAAGCCTCTCCCCGCTCTCCACGCTCCTTTTGAAGTGAAGCCTCTCCCTGCTCTCCACGCTCCTTTTGAAGTGAAGCCTCTCCCCGCTCTCCACACTCTTTTGAAGTGAAGCCTCTCCCCGATCTCCTCGCTCTTTTTGAAGTGAAGCCTCTCCCCGCTCTCCACACTCCTTTTGAAGTGAAGCCTCTCCCCGCTCTCCAAACTCTTTTTGAAGTGAAGCCTCTCCCTGATCTCCACACTCTTTTTGAAATGAAGCCTCTCCCCGCTCACCACACTCTTTTTGAAGTGAAGCCTCTCCCAGATCTTCACGCTCCTTTCGAAGTGAAGCCTCTCCCCGCTCTCCACACTCTTTTGAAGTGAAGCCTCTCCCCGCTCTCCACGCTCCTTTTGAAGTGAAGCTTCTCCCTGATCTCCACACTCTTTTTGAAATGAAGCCTCTCCCTGATCTCCACGCTCCTTTTGAAATGAAGCCTCTCCCCGATCTCCACGCTCATTTTGAAGTGAAGCCTCTCCCCGATCTCCATGCTCCTTTTGAAGTGAAGCCTCTCCCCGATCACGCTCCTTTTGAAGTGAAGCCTCTCCCCGATCTCTACGCTCCTTTTGAAGTGAAGCCTCTCCCCGATCTCCACGCTCCTTTTGAAGTGAAGACTCTCCCCGCTCTCCACCCTCCTTTTGAAGTGAAGCCTCTCCCCGATCTCCACGCACCTTTTGAAGTGAAGCTCCTCCCCGATCTCCACACTATTTTGAAGTGAAGCCTCTCCCCGCTCTCCACGCTCCTTTTGAAGTGAAGCCTCTCCCCGCTCTCCACGCTCCTTTTGAAGTGAAGCCTCTCCCCGCTCTCCTCCCTCTTTTTGAAGTGAAGCCTCTCCCAGCTCTCCACACTCCTTTTGAAGTGAAGCCTCTCCCCGCTCTCCAAACTCTTTTTGAAGTGAAGCCTCTCCATGATCTCCACACTCTTTTTGAAATGAAGCCTCTCCCCGCTCACCACTCTCTTTTTGAAGTGAAGCCTCTCCCAGATCTCCACGCTCCTTTCGAAGTGAAGCCTCTCCCCGCTCTCCACACTCTTTTGAAGTGAAGCCTCTACCCGCTCTCCACGCTCCTTTTGAAGTGAAGCCTCTCCCCGATCTCCACGCTCCTTTTGAAGTGAAGCCTCTCCCCGATCTCCACGCTCCTTTTGAAGTGATGCCTCTCCCTGATCTCCACGCTCCTTTTGAAGTGAAGCTTCTCCCCGATTTCCACGCTCCATTTGAAGTGAAGCTTCTCCCCGATCTCCACACTCTTTTGAAGTGAAGACTCTCCCCGCTCTCCACACTCCTTTTGAAGTGAACTCTCTTCCCGCTCTCCACGCTCCTTTTGAAGTGAAGCTTCTCCCCGATCTCCACACTCTTTTGAAGTGAAGCCTCTCCCCGCTGTCCACGCTCCTTTTGAAGTGAACTCTGTACCCGCTCTCCACGCTCCTTTGAAGTGAAGCCTCTCCCCGCTCTCCACGCTCCTTTTGAAGTGAAGCCTCTCCCCGCTCTCCACGCTCCTTTTGAAGTGAACTCTCTCCACGCTCTCCACGCTCCTTTTGAAGTGAACTCTCTCCCCGGTCTCCACGCTCCTTTTGAAGTGAAGCCTATCCCCGATCTCCATGCTCCTTTTGAAGTGAAGCCTCTGCCCGCTCTCCACACTCTTTTGAAGTGTAGCCTCTCCCCGATCTCCACACTCTTTTGAAGTGAAGCCTCTCCTCGCTCTCCACGCTCTTTTTGAAATGAAGCCTCTCCGCACTCTCCACGCTCCTTTTGAAGTGAAGCTTCTCCCCGCTCTTCACGCTCCTTTTGATGTGTAGCCTCTCCCTGATCTCCACACTCTTTTGAAGTGAAGCCTCTCCCCGCTCTCCACCCTCTTTTTGAAGTGAAGCTTCTCCCTGCTCTCCACACTCTTTTTGAAGTGAAGCTTCTCCCTGCTCTCCAAACTCTTTTTGAAGTGAAGCCTCTCCCTGATCTCCACACTCTTTTTGATGTGAAGCCTCTCCCCACTCTCCACACTCTTTTTGAAGTGAAGCCTCTCCCTGATCTCCGCACTCTTTTTGAAATGATGCCTCTGCCCGCTCTCCACACTCTTTTTAAAGTGAAGCCTCTCCCTGCTCTCCACACTCTTTTTGAAGTGAAGCCTCTCCCCACTCTCCACACTCTTTTTGATGTGAAGCCTCTCCCTGATCTCCGCACTCTTTTTGAAATGATGCCTCTGCCCGCTCTCCACGCTCCTTTTGAAGGGAAGCCTCTCCCCACTCTCCACGCTCCTTTTGAAGTGAAGCATCTCCCCGATCTCCACGCTCCTTTTGAAGTGAAGCTTCTGCCCGCTCTCCACACTCTTTTGAAGTGAAGCATCTCCCCGCTCATCACGCTCATTTTGAAGTGAAGCCTCTCCCCGATCTCCACGCTCCTTTTGAAGTGAAGCCTCTCCCCGATCTCCACGCTCCTTTTGAAGTGAAGCTTCTCCCCGCTCTCCACACTCTTTGGAAGTGAAGCCTCTCCCCACTCTCCACGCTCCTTTTGAAGTGAAGCCTCTCCCCACTCTCCACTCTCCTTTTGAAGTGAAGCCTCTCACCGATCTCCACGCTCCTTTTGAAGTGAAGCTGCTCCCCGCTCTCCACGCTCCTTTTGAAGTGAGGCCTCTCCCCGATCTCCACGCTCCTTTTGAAGTGAGGCCTCTCCCCGATCTCCACGCTCCTTTTGAAGTGAAGCTTCTCCCCGATTTCCACGCTCCTTTTGAAGTGAAGCTTCTCCCCTATCTCCACACTCTTTTGAAGTGAAGCCTCTCCCCACTCTCCACGCTCCTTTTGAAGTGAAGCCTCTCCCCGCTCTCCACGCTCCTTTTGAAGTGAAGCCTCTCCCCGCTCTCCTCCCTCTTTTTGAAGTGAAGCCTCTCCCAGCTCTCCACACTCCTTTTGAAGTGAAGCCTCTCCCCGCTCTCCAAACTCTTTTTGAAGTGAAGCCTCTCCATGATCTCCACACTCTTTTTGAAATGAAGCCTCTCCCCGCTCACCACTCTCTTTTTGAAGTGAAGCCTCTCCCAGATCTCCACGCTCCTTTCGAAGTGAAGCCTCTCCCCGCTCTCCACACTCTTTTGAAGTGTAGCCTCTACCCGCTCTCCACGCTCCTTTTGAAGTGAAGCCTCTCCCCGATCTCCACGCTCCTTTTGAAGTGAAGCCTCTCCCCGATCTCCACGCTCCTTTTGAAGTGATGCCTCTCCCTGATCTCCACGCTCCTTTTGAAGTGAAGCTTCTCCCCGATTTCCACGCTCCATTTGAAGTGAAGCTTCTCCCCGATCTCCACACTCTTTTGAAGTGAAGACTCTCCCCGCTCTCCACACTCCTTTTGAAGTGAAGCTTCTCCCCGATCTCCACACTCTTTTGAAGTGAAGCCTCTCCCCGCTGTCCACGCTCCTTTTGAAGTGAACTCTGTACCCGCTCTCCACGCTCCTTTGAAGTGAAGCCTCTCCCCGCTCTCCACGCTCCTTTTGAAGTGAAGCCTCTCCCCGCTCTCCACGCTCCTTTTGAAGTGAACTCTCTCCACGCTCTCCACGCTCCTTTTGAAGTGAACTCTCTCCCCGGTCTCCACGCTCCTTTTGAAGTGAAGCCTATCCCCGATCTCCATGCTCCTTTTGAAGTGAAGCCTCTGCCCGCTCTCCACGCTCCTTTTGAAGTGAACTCTCTCCCCGGTCTCCACGCTCCTTTTGAAGTGAAGCCTATCCCCGATCTCCATGCTCCTTTTGAAGTGAAGCCTCTGCCCGCTCTCCACACTCTTTTGAAGTGTAGCCTCTCCCCGATCTCCACACTCTTTTGAAGTGAAGCCTCTCCTCGCTCTCCACGCACTTTTTGAAATGAAGCCTCCCCGCACTCTCCACGCTCCTTTTGAAGTGAAGCTTCTCCCCGCTCTTCACGCTCCTTTTGATGTGTAGCCTCTCCCTGATCTCCACACTCTTTTGAAGTGAAGCCTCTCCCCGCTCTCCACACTCTTTTTGAAGTGAAGCTTCTCCCTGCTCTCCACACTCTTTTTGAAGTGAAGCTTCTCCCTGCTCTCCACACTCTTTTTGAAGTGAAGCCTCTCCCCACTCTCCACACTCTTTTTGAAGTGAAGCCTCTCCCTGATCTCCGCACTCTTTTTGAAATGATGCCTCTGTCCGCTCTCCACACTCTTTTTAAAGTGAAGCCTCTCCCTGCTCTCCACACTCTTTTTGAAGTGAAGCCTCTCCCCACTCTCCACACTCTTTTTGATGTGAAGCCTCTCCCTGATCTCCGCACTCTTTTTGAAATGATGCCTCTGCCCGCTCTCCACGCTCCTTTTGAAGTGAAGCCTCTCCCCACTCTCCACGCTCCTTTTGAAGTGAAGCCTCTCCCCGATCTCCACGCTCCTTTTGAAGTGAAGCTTCTGCCCGCTCTCCACACTCTTTTGAAGTGAAGCCTCTCCCCGCTCATCACGCTCCTTTTGAAGTGAAGCCTCTCCCCGATCTCCACTCTCCTTTTGAAGTGAAGCATCTCCCCGATCTCCACGCTCCTTTTGAAGTGAAGCTTCTCCCCGCTCTCCACGCTCCTTTTGAAGTGAGGCCTCTCCCCGATCTCCACGCTCCTTTTGAAGTGAAGCCTCTCCCCGATCTCCACGCTCCTTTTGAAGTGAAGCTTCTCCCCGATTTCCACGCTCCTTTTGAAGTGAAGCTTCTCCCCTATCTCCACACTCTTTTGAAGTGAAGCCTCTCCCCACTCTCCACGCTCCTTTTGAAGTGAACTCTCTCCCCGCTCTCCACGCTCCTTTTGAAATGAAGCCTCTCCCCGATCTCCACGCTCCTTTTGAAGTGAAGCCTCTCCCCGATCTCTACGCACCTTTTGAAGTGAAGCCTCTCCCCGATCTCCACGCTCCTTTTGAAGTGAAGACTCTCCCCGCTCTCCAAACTCTTTTTGAAATGAAGCCTCTCCCCACTCTCCACCCTCCTTTTGAAGTGAAGCCTCTCCCCGATCTCCACGCACCTTTTGAAGTGAAGCTCCTCCCCGATCTCCACACTATTTTGAAGTGAAGCCTCTCCCCGCTCTCCACGCTCCTTTTGAAGTGAAGCCTCTCCCTGCTCTCCACGCTCCTTTTGAAGTGAAGCCTCTCCCCGCTCTCCACACTCTTTTGAAGTGAAGCCTCTCCCCGATCTCCTCGCTCTTTTTGAAGTGAAGCCTCTCCCCGCTCTCCACACTCCTTTTGAAGTGAAGCCTCTCCCCGCTCTCCAAACTCTTTTTGAAGTGAAGCCTCTCCCTGATCTCCACACTCTTTTTGAAATGAAGCCTCTCCCCGCTCACCACACTCTTTTTGAAGTGAAGCCTCTCCCAGATCTTCACGCTCCTTTCGAAGTGAAGCCTCTCCCCGCTCTCCACACTCTTTTGAAGTGAAGCCTCTCCCCGCTCTCCACGCTCCTTTTGAAGTGAAGCTTCTCCCTGATCTCCACACTCTTTTTGAAATGAAGCCTCTCCCTGATCTCCACGCTCCTTTTGAAATGAAGCCTCTCCCCGATCTCCACGCTCATTTTGAAGTGAAGCCTCTCCCCGATCTCCATGCTCCTTTTGAAGTGAAGCCTCTCCCCGATCACGCTCCTTTTGAAGTGAAGCCTCTCCCCGATCTCTACGCTCCTTTTGAAGTGAAGCCTCTCCCCGATCTCCACGCTCCTTTTGAAGTGAAGACTCTCCCCGCTCTCCACCCTCCTTTTGAAGTGAAGCCTCTCCCCGATCTCCACGCACCTTTTGAAGTGAAGCTCCTCCCCGATCTCCACACTATTTTGAAGTGAAGCCTCTCCCCGCTCTCCACGCTCCTTTTGAAGTGAAGCCTCTCCCCGCTCTCCACGCTCCTTTTGAAGTGAAGCCTCTCCCCGCTCTCCTCCCTCTTTTTGAAGTGAAGCCTCTCCCAGCTCTCCACACTCCTTTTGAAGTGAAGCCTCTCCCCGCTCTCCAAACTCTTTTTGAAGTGAAGCCTCTCCATGATCTCCACACTCTTTTTGAAATGAAGCCTCTCCCCGCTCACCACTCTCTTTTTGAAGTGAAGCCTCTCCCAGATCTCCACGCTCCTTTCGAAGTGAAGCCTCTCCCCGCTCTCCACACTCTTTTGAAGTGAAGCCTCTACCCGCTCTCCACGCTCCTTTTGAAGTGAAGCCTCTCCCCGATCTCCACGCTCCTTTTGAAGTGAAGCCTCTCCCCGATCTCCACGCTCCTTTTGAAGTGATGCCTCTCCCTGATCTCCACGCTCCTTTTGAAGTGAAGCTTCTCCCCGATTTCCACGCTCCATTTGAAGTGAAGCTTCTCCCCGATCTCCACACTCTTTTGAAGTGAAGACTCTCCCCGCTCTCCACACTCCTTTTGAAGTGAACTCTCTTCCCGCTCTCCACGCTCCTTTTGAAGTGAAGCTTCTCCCCGATCTCCACACTCTTTTGAAGTGAAGCCTCTCCCCGCTGTCCACGCTCCTTTTGAAGTGAACTCTGTACCCGCTCTCCACGCTCCTTTGAAGTGAAGCCTCTCCCCGCTCTCCACGCTCCTTTTGAAGTGAAGCCTCTCCCCGCTCTCCACGCTCCTTTTGAAGTGAACTCTCTCCACGCTCTCCACGCTCCTTTTGAAGTGAACTCTCTCCCCGGTCTCCACGCTCCTTTTGAAGTGAAGCCTATCCCCGATCTCCATGCTCCTTTTGAAGTGAAGCCTCTGCCCGCTCTCCACACTCTTTTGAAGTGTAGCCTCTCCCCGATCTCCACACTCTTTTGAAGTGAAGCCTCTCCTCGCTCTCCACGCTCTTTTTGAAATGAAGCCTCTCCGCACTCTCCACGCTCCTTTTGAAGTGAAGCTTCTCCCCGCTCTTCACGCTCCTTTTGATGTGTAGCCTCTCCCTGATCTCCACACTCTTTTGAAGTGAAGCCTCTCCCCGCTCTCCACCCTCTTTTTGAAGTGAAGCTTCTCCCTGCTCTCCACACTCTTTTTGAAGTGAAGCTTCTCCCTGCTCTCCAAACTCTTTTTGAAGTGAAGCCTCTCCCTGATCTCCACACTCTTTTTGATGTGAAGCCTCTCCCCACTCTCCACACTCTTTTTGAAGTGAAGCCTCTCCCTGATCTCCGCACTCTTTTTGAAATGATGCCTCTGCCCGCTCTCCACACTCTTTTTAAAGTGAAGCCTCTCCCTGCTCTCCACACTCTTTTTGAAGTGAAGCCTCTCCCCACTCTCCACACTCTTTTTGATGTGAAGCCTCTCCCTGATCTCCGCACTCTTTTTGAAATGATGCCTCTGCCCGCTCTCCACGCTCCTTTTGAAGGGAAGCCTCTCCCCACTCTCCACGCTCCTTTTGAAGTGAAGCATCTCCCCGATCTCCACGCTCCTTTTGAAGTGAAGCTTCTGCCCGCTCTCCACACTCTTTTGAAGTGAAGCATCTCCCCGCTCATCACGCTCATTTTGAAGTGAAGCCTCTCCCCGATCTCCACGCTCCTTTTGAAGTGAAGCCTCTCCCCGATCTCCACGCTCCTTTTGAAGTGAAGCTTCTCCCCGCTCTCCACACTCTTTGGAAGTGAAGCCTCTCCCCACTCTCCACGCTCCTTTTGAAGTGAAGCCTCTCCCCACTCTCCACTCTCCTTTTGAAGTGAAGCCTCTCACCGATCTCCACGCTCCTTTTGAAGTGAAGCTGCTCCCCGCTCTCCACGCTCCTTTTGAAGTGAGGCCTCTCCCCGATCTCCACGCTCCTTTTGAAGTGAGGCCTCTCCCCGATCTCCACGCTCCTTTTGAAGTGAAGCTTCTCCCCGATTTCCACGCTCCTTTTGAAGTGAAGCTTCTCCCCTATCTCCACACTCTTTTGAAGTGAAGCCTCTCCCCACTCTCCACGCTCCTTTTGAAGTGAAGCCTCTCCCCGCTCTCCACGCTCCTTTTGAAGTGAAGCCTCTCCCCGCTCTCCTCCCTCTTTTTGAAGTGAAGCCTCTCCCAGCTCTCCACACTCCTTTTGAAGTGAAGCCTCTCCCCGCTCTCCAAACTCTTTTTGAAGTGAAGCCTCTCCATGATCTCCACACTCTTTTTGAAATGAAGCCTCTCCCCGCTCACCACTCTCTTTTTGAAGTGAAGCCTCTCCCAGATCTCCACGCTCCTTTCGAAGTGAAGCCTCTCCCCGCTCTCCACACTCTTTTGAAGTGTAGCCTCTACCCGCTCTCCACGCTCCTTTTGAAGTGAAGCCTCTCCCCGATCTCCACGCTCCTTTTGAAGTGAAGCCTCTCCCCGATCTCCACGCTCCTTTTGAAGTGATGCCTCTCCCTGATCTCCACGCTCCTTTTGAAGTGAAGCTTCTCCCCGATTTCCACGCTCCATTTGAAGTGAAGCTTCTCCCCGATCTCCACACTCTTTTGAAGTGAAGACTCTCCCCGCTCTCCACACTCCTTTTGAAGTGAAGCTTCTCCCCGATCTCCACACTCTTTTGAAGTGAAGCCTCTCCCCGCTGTCCACGCTCCTTTTGAAGTGAACTCTGTACCCGCTCTCCACGCTCCTTTGAAGTGAAGCCTCTCCCCGCTCTCCACGCTCCTTTTGAAGTGAAGCCTCTCCCCGCTCTCCACGCTCCTTTTGAAGTGAACTCTCTCCACGCTCTCCACGCTCCTTTTGAAGTGAACTCTCTCCCCGGTCTCCACGCTCCTTTTGAAGTGAAGCCTATCCCCGATCTCCATGCTCCTTTTGAAGTGAAGCCTCTGCCCGCTCTCCACACTCTTTTGAAGTGTAGCCTCTCCCCGATCTCCACACTCTTTTGAAGTGAAGCCTCTCCTCGCGCTCCACGCTCTTTTTGAAATGAAGCCTCTCCGCACTCTCCACGCTCCTTTTGAAGTGAAGCTTCTCCCCGCTCTTCACGCTCCTTTTGATGTGTAGCCTCTCCCTGATCTCCACACTCTTTTGAAGTGAAGCCTCTCCCCGCTCTCCACCCTCTTTTTGAAGTGAAGCTTCTCCCTGCTCTCCACACTCTTTTTGAAGTGAAGCTTCTCCCTGCTCTCCAAACTCTTTTTGAAGTGAAGCCTCTCCCTGATCTCCACACTCTTTTTGATGTGAAGCCTCTCCCCACTCTCCACACTCTTTTTGAAGTGAAGCCTCTCCCTGATCTCCGCACTCTTTTTGAAATGATGCCTCTGCCCGCTCTCCACACTCTTTTTAAAGTGAAGCCTCTCCCTGCTCTCCACACTCTTTTTGAAGTGAAGCCTCTCCCCACTCTCCACACTCTTTTTGATGTGAAGCCTCTCCCTGATCTCCGCACTCTTTTTGAAATGATGCCTCTGCCCGCTCTCCACGCTCCTTTTGAAGGGAAGCCTCTCCCCACTCTCCACGCTCCTTTTGAAGTGAAGCCTCTCCCCGATCTCCACGCTCCTTTTGAAGTGAAGCTTCTGCCCGCTCTCCACACTCTTTTGAAGTGAAGCCTCTCCCCGCTCATCACGCTCATTTTGAAGTGAAGCCTCTCCCCGATCTCCACGCTCCTTTTGAAGTGAAGCCTCTCCCCGATCTCCACGCTCCTTTTGAAGTGAAGCTTCTCCCCGCTCTCCACACTCTTTGGAAGTGAAGCCTCTCCCCACTCTCCACACTCCTTTTGAAGTGAAGCCTCTCCCCACTCTCCACTCTCCTTTTGAAGTGAAGCCTCTCACCGATCTCCACGCTCCTTTTGAAGTGAAGCTGCTCCCCGCTCTCCACGCTCCTTTTGAAGTGAGGCCTCTCCCCGATCTCCACGCTCCTTTTGAAGTGAGGCCTCTCCCCGATCTCCACGCTCCTTTTGAAGTGAAGCTTCTCCCCGATTTCCACGCTCCTTTTGAAGTGAAGCTTCTCCCCTATCTCCACACTCTTTTGAAGTGAAGCCTCTCCCCACTCTCCACGCTCCTTTTGAAGTGAACTCTCTCCCCGCTCTCCACGCTCCTTTTGAAATGAAGCCTCTCCCCGATCTCCACGCTCCTTTTGAAGTGAAGCCTCTCCCCGATCTCCAAGCTCCTTTTGAAGTGAAGCCTCTCCCCGATCTCCACGCTCCTTTTGAAGTGTAGCCTCTCCCCGATCTCTACGCTCCTTTTGAAGTGAAGCCTCTCCCCGATCTCCACGCTCCTTTTGAAGTGAAGCCTCTCCCCGATCTCTACGCTCCTTTTGAAGTGAAGCCTCTCCCCGATCTCCACGCTCCTTTTGAAGTGAAGACTCTCCCCGCTCTCCAAACTCTTTTTGAAATGAAGCCTCTCCCCACTCTCCACCCTCCTTTTGAAGTGAAGCCTCTCCCCGATCTCCACGCACCTTTTGAAGTGAAGCTACTCCCCGATCTCCACACTATTTTGAAGTGAAGCCTCTCCCCGCTCTCCACGCTCCTTTTGAAGTGAAGCCTCTCCCTGCTCTCCACGCTCCTTTTGAAGTGAAGCCTCTCCCCGCTCTCCACACTCTTTTGAAGTGAAGCCTCTCCCCGATCTCCTCGCTCTTTTTGAAGTGAAGCCTCTCCCCGCTCTCCACACTCCTTTTGAAGTGAAGCCTCTCCCCGCTCTCCAAACTCTTTTTGAAGTGAAGCCTCTCCCTGATCTCCACACTCTTTTTGAAATGAAGCCTCTCCCCGCTCACCACACTCTTTTTGAAGTGAAGCCTCTCCCAGATCTCCACGCTCCTTTCGAAGTGAAGCCTCTCCCCGCTCTCCACACTCTTTTGAAGTGAAGCCTCTCCCCGCTCTCCACGCTCCTTTTGAAGTGAAGCCTCTCCCCGATCTCCACGCTCCTTTTGAAGTGAAGCCTCTCCCCGATCTCCACGCTCCTTTTGAAGTGATGCCTCTCCCTGATCTCCACGCTCCTTTTGAAGTGAAGCTTCTCCCCGATTTCCAAGCTCCATTTGAAGTGAAGCTTCTCCCCGATCGCCACACTCTTTTGAAGTGAAGCCTCTCCCCGCTCTCCACACTCCTTTTGAAGTGAACTCTCTTCCCGCTCTCCACGTTCCTTTTGAAGTGAAGCTTCTCCCCGATCTCCACACTCTTTTGAAGTGAAGCCTCTCCCCGATCTCCACGCTCCTTTTGAAGTGAAGCCTCTCCCCGATCTCCACGCTCCTTTTGAAGTGAAGCCTCTCCCCGATCTCCACGCTCCTTTTGAAGTGAAGCCTCTCCCCGATCTCCACGCTCCTTTTGAAGTGAAGCCTCTCCCCGATCTCTACGCTCCTTTTGAAGTGAAGCCTCTCCCCGATCTCCACGCTCCTTTTGAAGTGAAGACTCTCCCCGCTCTCCAAACTCTTTTTGAAATGAAGCCTCTCCCCACTCTCCACCCTCCTTTTGAAGTGAAGCCTCTCCCCGATCTCCACGCACCTTTTGAAGTGAAGCTCCTCCCCGAACTCCACACTATTTTGAAGTGAAGCCTCTCCCCGCTCTCCACGCTCCTTTTGAAGTGAAGCCTCTCCCCGCTCTCCACGCTCCTTTTGAAATGAAGCCTCTCCCCGCTCTCCACACTCCTTTTGAAGTGAACTCTCTTCCCGCTCTCCACGCTCCTTTTGAAGTGAAGCTTCTCCCCGATCTCCACACTCTTTTGAAGTGAAGCCTCTCCCCGCTGTCCACGCTCCTTTTGAAGTGAACTCTGTACCCGCTCTCCACGCTCCTTTTGAAGTGAAGCCTCTTCCCGATCTCCATGCTCCTTTTGAAGTGAAGCCTCTCCCCGCTCTCCACGCTCCTTTTGAAGTGAAGCCGATCCCCGATCTCCATGCTCCTTTTGAAGTGAAGCCTCTGCCCGCTCTCCACACTCTTTTGAAGTGTAGCCTCTCCCCGATCTCCACACTCTTTTGAAGTGAAGCCTCTCCTCGCTCTCCACGCTCTTTTTGAAATGAAGCCTCTCCGCACTCTCCACGCTCCTTTTGAAGTGAAGCTTCTCCCCGCTCTTCACACTCCTTTTGATGTGTAGCCTCTCCCTGATCTCCACACTCTTTTGAAGTGAAGCCTCTCCCCGCTCTCCACACTCTTTTTGAAGTGAAGCTTCTCCCTGCTCTCCATACTCTTTTTGAAGTGAAGCCTCTCCCTGATCTCCACACTCTTTTTGAAGTGAAGCCTCTCCCCACTCTCCACACTCTTTTTGATGTGAAGCCTCTCCCTGATCTCCGCACTCTTTTTGAAATGATGCCTCTGCCCGCTCTCCACACTCTTTTTAAAGTGAAGCCTCTCCCTGCTCTCCACACTCTTTTTGAAGTGAAGCCTCTCCCCACTCTCCACACTCTTTTTGATGTGAAGCCTCTCCCTGATCTCCGCACTCTTTTTGAAATGATGCCTCTGCCCGCTCTCCACGCTCCTTTTGAAGTGAAGCCTCTCCCCACTCTCCACGCTCCTTTTGAAGTGAAGCTTCTCCCCGCTCTCCACACTCCTTTTGAAGTGAGGCCTCTCCCCGATCTCCACGCTCCTTTTGAAGTGAGGCCTCTCCCCGATCTCCACGCTCCTTTTGAAGTGAAGCTTCTCCCCGATTTCCACGCTCCTTTTGAAGTGAAGCTTCTCCCCTATCTCCACACTCTTTTGAAGTGAAGCCTCTCCCCACTCTCCACGCTCCTTTTGAAGTGAACTCTCTCCTCGCTCTCCACGCTCCTTTTGAAATGAAGTCTCTCCCCGATCTCCACGCTCCTTTTGAAGTGAAGCCTCTCCCCGATCTCCACGCTGCTTTTGAAGTGAAGCCTCTCCCCGATCTCCACGCTGCTTTTGAAGTGAAGCCTCTCCCCGATCTCCACGCTCCTTTTGAAGTGAAGCCTCTCCCCGATCTCTACGATCCTTTTGAAGTGAAGCCTCTCCCCGATCTCCACGCTCCTTTTGAAGTGAAGACTCTCCCCGCTCTCCAAACTCTTTTTGAAATGAAGCCTCTCCCCACTCTCCACCCTCCTTTTGAAGTGAAGCCTCTCCCCGATCTCCACGCACCTTTTGAAGTGAAGCTCCTCCCCGATCTCCACACTATTTTGAAGTGAAGCCTCTCCCCGCTCTCCACGCTCCTTTTGAAGTGAAGCCTCTCCCCGCTCTCCACGCTCCTTTTGAAGTGAAGCCTCTAACCGCTCTCCACACTCTTTTGAAGTGAAGCCTCTCCCCGATCTCCTCGCTCTTTTTGAAGTGAAGCCTCTCCCCTATCTCCACACTCCTTTTGAAGTGAAGCCTCCCCCCGCTCTCCAAACTCTTTTTGAAGTGAGGCCTCTCCCCGATCTCCACGCTCCTTTTGAAGTGAGGCCTCTCCCCGATCTCCACGCTCCTTTTGAAGTGAAGCTTCTCCCCGATTTCCACGCTCCTTTTGAAGTGAAGCTTCTCCCCTATCTCCACACTCTTTTGAAGTGAAGCCTCTCCCCACTCTCCACGCTCCTTTTGAAGTGAACTCTCTCCTCGCTCTCCACGCTCCTTTTGAAATGAAGCCTCTCCCCGATCTCCACGCTCCTTTTGAAGTGAAGCCTCTCCCCGATCTCCACGCTGCTTTTGAAGTGAAGCCTCTCCCCGATCTCCACGCTGCTTTTGAAGTGAAGCCTCTCCCCGATCTCCACGCTCCTTTTGAAGTGAAGCCTCTCCCCGATCTCTACGCTCCTTTTGAAGTGAAGCCTCTCCCCGATCTCCACGCTCATTTTGAAGTGAAGACTCTCCCCGCTCTCCAAACTCTTTTTGAAATGAAGCCTCTCCCCACTCTCCACCCTCCTTTTGAAGTGAAGCCTCTCCCCGATCTCCACGCACCTTTTGAAGTGAAGCTCCTCCCCGATCTCCACACTATTTTGAAGTGAACCCTGTCCCCGCTCTCCACGCTCCTTTTGAAGTGAAGCCTCTCCCCGCTCTCCACGCTCCTTTTGAAGTGAAGCCTCTCCCCGCTCTCCACACTCTTTTGAAGTGAAGCCTCTCCCCGATCTCCTCGCTCTTTTTGAAGTGAAGCCTCTCCCCGCTCTCCACGCTCCTTTTGAAGTGAAGCCTGCCCCCGCTCTCCAAACTCTTTTTGAAGTGAAGCCTCTCCCTGATCTCCACACTCTTTTTGAAATGAAGCCTCTCCCCGCTCACCACACTCTTTTTGAAGTGAAGCCTCTCCCAGATCTCCACGCTCCTTTCGAAGTGAAGCCTCTCCCCGCTCTCCACACTCTTTTGAAGTGAAGCCTCTCCCCACTCTCCACGCTCCTTTTGAAGTGAAGCCTCTCCCCGATCTCCACGCTCCTTTTGAAGTGAAGCCTCTCCCTGATCTCCACGCTCCTTTTGAAGTGATCCCTCTCCCTGATCTCCACGCTCCTTTTGAAGTGAAGCTTCTCCCCGATTTCCACGCTCCATTTGAAGTGAAGCTTCTCCCAGATCTCCACACTCTTTTGAAGTGAAGCCTCTCCCCGCTCTCCACTCTCCTTTTGAAGTGAACTCTCTTCCCGCTCTCCACGCTCCTTTTGAAGTGAAGCCTCTCCCCGATCTCCTCGCTCCTTTTGAAGTGAAGCCTCTCCCCGCTCACCACACTCTTTTTGAAGTGAAGCCTCTCCCAGATCTCCACGCTCCTTTCGAAGTGAAGCCTCTCCCCGCTCTCCACACTCTTTTGAAGTGAAGCCTCTCCCCGCTCTCCACGCTCCTTTTGAAGTGAAGCTTCTCCCTGATCTCCACACTCTTTTTGAAATGAAGCCTCTCGCTGATCTCCACTCTCCTTTTGAAGTGAAGCCTCTCCCCGATCTCCACGCTCGTTTTGAAGTGAAGCCTCTCCCCGATTTCCACGCTCCTTTTGAAGTGAAGCTTCTCCCCTATCTCCACACTCTTTTGAAGTGAAGCCTCTCCCCATTCTCCACGCTCCTTTTGAAGTGAACTCTCTCCTCGCTCTCCACGCTCCTTTTGAAATGAAGCCTCTCCCCGATCTCCACGCTCCTTTTGAAGTGAAGCCTCTCCCCGATCTCCACGCTGCTTTTGAAGTGAAGCCTCTCCCCGATCTCCACGCTACTTTTGAAGTGAAGCCTCTCCCCGATCTCCACGCTCCTTTTGAAGTGAAGCCTCTCCCCGATCTCTACGCTCCTTTTGAAGTGAAGCCTCTCCCCGATCTCCACGCTCCTTTTGAAGTGAAGACTCTCCCCGCTCTCCAAACTCTTTTTGAAATGAAGCCTCTACCCACTCTCCACCCTCCTTTTGAAGTGAAGCCTCTCCCTGATCTCCACGCACCTTTTGAAGTGAAGCTCCTCCCTGATCTCCACACCATTTTGAAGTGAAGCCTCTCCCCGCTCTCCACGCTCCTTTTGAAGTGAAGCCTCTCCCCGCTCTCCACGCTCCTTTTGAAGTGAAGCCTCTCCCCGCTCTCCACACTCTTTTGAAGTGAAGCCTCTCCCCGATCTCCTCGCTCTTTTTGAAGTGAAGCCTCTCCCTGATCTCCGCACTCTTTTTGAAATGATGCCTCTGCCCGCTCTCCACACTCTTGTTAAAGTGAAGCCTCTCCCCGCTCTCCACACTCCTTTTGAAGTGAAGCCTCCCCCCGCTCTCCAAACTCTTTTTGAAGTGAAGCCTCTCCCTGATCTCCACACTCTTTTTGAAATGAAGCCTCTCCCCGCTCACCACACTCTTTTTGAAGTGAAGCCTCTACCAGATCTCCACGCTCCTTTCGAAGTGAAGCCTCTCCCCGCTCTCCACACTCTTTTGAAGTGAAGCCTCTCCCCGCTCTCCACGCTCCTTTTGAAGTGAAGCCTCTCCCCGATCTCCACGCTCCTTTTGAAGTGAAGCCTCTCCCCGATCTCCACGCTCCTTTTGAAGTGATGCCTCTCCCTGATCTCCACGCTCCTTTTGAAGTGAAGCTTCTCCCGATTTCCACGCTCCTTTTGAAGTGAAGCTTCTCCCAGATCTCCACACTCTTTTGAAGTGAAGACTCTCCCCGCTCTCCACTCTCCTTTTGAAGTGAACTCTCTTCCCGCTCTCCACGCTCCTTTTGAAGTGAAGCCTCTCCCCGATCTCCTCGCTCCTTTTGAAGTGAAGCCTCTCCCCGCTCTCCACACTCCTTTTGAAGTGAAGCCTCTCCCCGCTCTCCAAACTCTTTTTGAAGTGAAGCTTCTCCCTGATCTCCACACTCTTTTTGAAATGAAGCCTCTCCCTGATCTCCACGCTCCTTTTGAAATGAAGCCTCTCCCCGATCTCCACGCTCGTTTTGAAGTGAAGCCTCTCCCCGATCTCCACGCTCCTTTTGAAGTGAAGCCTCTCCCCGATCACGCTCCTTTTGAAGTGAAGCCTCTCCCCGATCTCTACGCTCCTTTTGAAGTGAAGCCTCTCCCCGATCTCCACGCTCCTTTTGAAGTGAAGACTCTCCCCGCTCTCCAAACTCTTTTTGAAATGAAGCCTCTCGCCACTCTCCACCCTCCTTTTGAAGTGAAGCCTCTCCCCGATCTCCACGCACGTTTTGAAGTGAAGCTCCTCCCCGATCTCCACACTATTTTGAAGTGAAGCCTCTCCCCGCTCTCCACGCTCCTTTTGAAGTGAAGCCTCTCCCCGCTCTCCACGCTCCTTTTGAAGTGAAGCCTCTCCCCGCTCTGCACACTCTTTTGAAGTGAAGCCTCTCCCCGATCTCCTCGCTCTTTTTGAAGTGAAGCCTCTCCCAGCTCTCCACACTCCTTTTGAAGTGAAGCCTCTCCCCGCTCTCCAAACTCTTTTTGAAGTGAAGCCTCTCCATGATCCCCACACTCTTTTTGAAATGAAGCCTCTCCCCGCTCACCACTCTCTTTTTGAAGTGAAGCCTCTCCCAGATCTCCACGCTCCTTTCGAAGTGAAGCCTCTCCCCGCTCTCCACACTCTTTTGAAGTGAAGCCTCTCCCCGCTCTCCACGCTCCTTTTGAAGTGACGCCTCTCCCCGATCTCCACGCTCCGTTTGAAGTGACGCCTCTCCCCGATCTCCACGCTCCTTTTGAAGTGATGCCTCTCCCTGATCTCCATGCTCCTTTTGAAGTGAAGCTTCTCCCCGATTTCCACGCTCCATTTGAAGTGAAGCTTCTCCCCGATCTCCACACTCTTTTGAAGTGAAGACTCTCCCCGCTCTCCACACTCCTTTTGAAGTGAACTCTCTTCCCGCTCTCCACGCGCCTTTTGAAGTGAAGCTTCTCCCCGATCTCCACACTCTTTTGAAGTGAAGCCTCTCCCCGCTGTCCACGCTCCTTTTGAAGTGAACTCTGTACCCGCTCTCCACGCTCCTTTGAAGTGAAGCCTCTCCCCGATCTCCACGCTCCTTTTGAAGTGAAGCCTCTCCCCGCTCTCCACGCTCCTTTTGAAGTGAACTCTCTCCACGCTCTCCACGCTCCTTTTGAAGTGAACTCTCTCCCCGGTCTCCACGCTCCTTTTGAAGTGAAGCCTATCCCCGATCTCCATGCTCCTTTTGAAGTGAAGCCTCTGCCCGCTCTCCACACTCTTTTGAAGTGAAGCCTCTCCTCGCTCTCCACGCTCTTTTTGAAATGAAGCCTCTCCGCACTCTCCTTTTGAAGTGAGGCCTCTCCCCGATCTCCACGCTCCTTTTGAAGTGAGGCCTCTCCCCGATCTCAACACTCTTTTGAAGTGAAGCCTCTCCCCGATCTCCACGCTCCTTTTGAAGTGATGCCTCTCCCCGATCTCTACGCTCCTTTTGAAGTGAAGCCTCTCCCCGATCTCCACGCTCCTTTTGAAGTGAGGCCTCTCCCCGATCTCCACGCTCCTTTTGAAGTGAGGCCTCTCCCCGATCTCCACGCTCCTTTTGAAGTGAAGCCTCTCCCCGATCTCTACGCTCCTTTTGAAGTGAAGCCTCTCCCCGATCTCCACGCTCCTTTTGAAGTGAAGACTCTCCCCGCTCTCCAAACTCTTTTTGAAATGAAGCCTCTCCCCACTCTCCACCCTCCTTTTGAAGTGAAGCCTCTCCCCGATCTCCACGCTCCTTTTGAAGTGAAGCTCCTCCCCGATCTCCACACTATTTTGAAGTGAAGCCTGCCCCGCTCTCCACGCTCCTTTTGAAGTGAAGCCTCTCCCCGCTCTCCACGCTCCTTTTGAAGTGAAACCTCTCCCCGCTCTCCACGCTCCTTTTGAAGTGAAGCCTCTCCCCGCTCTCCACACTCTTTTGAAGTGAAGCCTCTCCCCGATCTCCTCGCTCTTTTTGAAGTGAAGCCTCTCCCCGCTCTCCACACTCCTTTTGAAGTGAAGCCTCTCCCCGCTCTCCAAACTCTTTTTGAAGTGAAGCCTCTCCCAGATCTCCACACTCTTTTGAAGTGAAGCCTCTCCCCGATCTCCACGCTCCTTTTGAAGTGAAGCCTCTGCCCGCTCTCCACACTCTTTTGAAGTGTAGCCTCTCCCCGATCGCCACACTCTTTTGAAGTGAAGCCTCTCCTCGCTCTCCACGCTCTTTTTGAAATGAAGCCTCTCCGCACTCTCCACGCTCCTTTTGAAGTGAAGCTTCTCCCCGCTCTTCACGCTCCTTTTGATGTGTAGCCTCTCCCTGATCTCCACACTCTTTTGAAGTGAAGCCTCTCCCCGCTCTCCACACTCTTTTTGAAGTGAAGCTTCTCCCTGCTCTCCAAACTCTTTTTGAAGTGAAGCCTCTCCCTGCTCTCCACACTCTTTTTAAAGTGAAGCCTCTCCCTGCTCTCCACACTCTTTTTGAAGTGAAGCCTCTCCCCACTCTCCACACTCTTTTTGATGTGAAGCCTCTCCCTGATCTCCGCACTCTTTTTGAAATGATGCCTCTGCCCGCTCTCCACGCTCCTTTTGAAGTGAAGCCTCTCCCCACTCTCCACGCTCCTTTTGAAGTGAAGCCGCTCCCCGATCTCCACGCTCCTTTTGAAGTGAAGCTTCTGTCCGCTCTCCACACTCTTTTGAAGTGAAGCCTCTCCCCGCTCATCAAGCTCCTTTTGAAGTGAAGCCTCTCCCCGATCTCCACGCTCCTTTTGAAGTGATGCCTCTCCCCGATCTCCACGCTCCTTTTGAAGTGAAGCTTCTCCCCGCTCTCCACACTCTTTGGAAGTGAAGCCTCTCCCCACTCTCCACGCTCCTTTTGAAGTGAAGCCTCTCCCCACTCTCCACTCTCCTTTTGAAGTGAAGCCTCTCCCCGATCTCCACGCTCCTTTTGAAGTGAAGCTTCTCCCCGCTCTCCACGCTCCTTTTGAAGTGAGGCCTCTCCCCGATCTCCACGCTCCTTTTGAAGTGAGGCCTCTCCCCGATCTCCACGCTCCTTTTGAAGTGAAGCTTCTCCCCGATTTCCACGCTCCTTTTGAAGTGAAGCTTCTCCCCTATCTCCACACTCTTTTGAAGTGAAGCCTCTCCCCACTCTCCACGCTCCTTTTGAAGTGAACTCTCTCCTCGCTCTCCACGCTCCTTTTGAAATGAAGCCTCTCCCCGATCTCCACGCTCCTTTTGAAGTGAAGCCTCTCCCCGATCTCCACGCTGCTTTTGAAGTGAAGCCTCTCCCCGATCTCCACGCTGCTTTTGAAGTGAAGCCTCTCCCCGATCTCCACGCTGCTTTTGAAGTGAAGCCTCTCCCCGATCTCCACGCTCATTTTGAAGTGAAGCCTCTCCCCGATCTCTACGCTCCTTTTGAAGTGAAGCCTCTCCCCGATCTCCACGCTCCTTTTGAAGTGAAGACTCTCCCCGCTCTCCAAACTCTTTTTGAAATGAAGCCTCTCCCCACTCTCCACCCTCCTTTTGAAGTGAAGCCTCTCCCCGATCTCCACGTACCTTTTGAAGTGAAGCTCCTCCCCGATCTCCACACTATTTTGAAGTGAAGCCTCTCCTCGCTCTCCACGCTCCTTTTGAAGTGAAGCCTCTCCCCGCTCTCCACGCTCCTTTTGAAATGAAGCCTCTCCCCGCTCTCCACACTCTTTTGAAGTGAAGCCTCTCCCCGATCTCCTCGCTCTTTTTGAAGTGAAGCCTCTCCCCGCTCTCCACACTCCTTTTGAAGTGAAGCCTCTCCCCGCTCTCCAAACTCTTTTTGAAGTGAAGCCTCTCCCTGATCTCCACACTCTTTTTGAAATGAAGCCTCTCCCCGCTCACCACACTCTTTTTGAAGTGAAGCCTCTCCCAGATCTCCACGCTCCTTTCGAAGTGAAGCCTCTCCCCGCTCTCCACACTCTTTTGAAGTGAAGCCTCTCCCCGCTCTCCACGCTCCTTTTGAAGTGAAGCCTCTCCCCGATCTCCACGCTCCTTTTGAAGTGAAGCCTCTCCCCGATCTCCACGCTCCTTTTGAAGTGAAGCCTCTCCCCGATCTCCACGCTCCTTTTGAAGTGATGCCTCTCCCTGATCTCCACGCTCCTTTTGAAGTGAAGCTTCTCCCCGATTTCCACGCTCCATTTGAAGTGAAGCTTCTCCCAGATCTCCACACTCTTTTGAAGTGAAGACTCTCCCCGCTCTCCACTCTCCTTTTGAAGTGAAGCCTCTCCCCGCTCTCCACGCTCCTTTTGAAGTGAAGCCTCTCCCCGCTCTCCACGCTCCTTTTGAAGTGAAGCCTCTCTCCGCTCTCCACACTCTTTTGAAGTGAAGACTCTCCCCGCTCTCCACACTCCTTTTGAAGTGAAGCTTCTCCCAGATCTCCACACTCTTTTGAAGTGAAGACTCTCCCCGCTCTCCACTCTCCTTTTGAAGTGAACTCTCTTCCCGCTCTCCACGCTCCTTTTGAAGTGAAGCTTCTCCCCATTCTCCACACTCTTTTGAAGTGAAGCCTCTCCCCGCTGTCCACGCTCCTTTTGAAGTGAAGCCTCTCCCCGCTCTCCAAACTCTTTTTGAAGTGAAGCCTCTCCCTGATCTCCACACTCTTTTTGAAATGAAGCCTCTCCCCGCTCACCACACTCTTTTTGAAGTGAAGCCTCTCCCAGATCTCCACGCTCCTTTTGAAGTGAAGCCTCTCCCCGCTCTCCACACTCTTTTGAAGTGAAGCCTCTCCCCGCTCTCCACGCTCCTTTTGAAGTGACGCCTCTCCCCGATCTCCACGCTCCTTTTGAAGTGATGCCTCTCCCTGATCTCCATGCTCCTTTTGAAGTGAAGCTTCTCCCCGATTTCCAAGCTCCATTTGAAGTGAAGCTTCTCCCCGATCTCCACACTCTTTTGAAGTGAAGACTCTCCCCGCTCTCCACACTCCTTTTGAAGTGAACTCTCTTCCCGCTCTTCACGTGCCTTTTGAAGTGAAGCTTCTCCCCGATCTCCACACTCTTTTGAAGTGAAGCCTCTCCCCGCTGTCCACGCTCCTTTTGAAGTGAACTCTGTACCCGCTCTCCACGCTCCTTTGAAGTGAAGCCTCTCCCCGATCTCCACGCTCCTTTTGAAGTGAAGCCTCTCCCCGCTCTCCACGCTCCTTTTGAAGTGAACTCTCTCCACGCTCTCCACGCTCCTTTTGAAGTGAACTCTCTCCCCGGTCTCCACGCTCCTTTTGAAGTGAAGCCTATCCCCGATCTCCATGCTCCTTTTGAAGTGAAGCCTCTGCCCGCTCTCCACACTCTTTTGAAGTGTAGCCTCTCCCCGATCACACTCTTTTGAAGTGAAGCCTCTCCTCGCTCTCCACGCTCTTTTTGAAATGAAGCCTCTCCGCACTCTCCACGCTCCTTTTGAAGTGAAGCTTCTCCCCGCTCTTCACGCTCCTTTTGATGTGTAGCCTCTCCCTGATCTCCACACTCTTTTTGAAGTGAAGCTTCACCCTGCTCTCCACACTCTTTTTGAATTGAAGCTTCTCCCTGCTCTCCAAACTCTTTTTTAAGTGAAGCCTCTCCCTGATCTCCACACTCTTTTTGAAGTGAAGCCTCTCCCCACTCTCCACACTCTTTTTAAAGTGAAGCCTCTCCCTGCTCTCCACACTCTTTTTGAAGTGAAGCCTCTCCCCACTCTCCACACTCTTTTTGATGTGAAGCCTCTCCCTGATCTCCGCACTCTTTTTGAAATGATGCCTCTGCCCGCTCTCCACGCTCCTTTTGAAGTGAAGCCTCTCCCCACTCTCCACGCTCCTTTTGAAGTGAAGCCTCTCCCCGATCTCCACGCTCCTTTTGAAGTGAAGCTTCTGCCCGCTCTCCACACTCTTTTGAAGTGAAGCCTCTCCCTGCTCATCACGCTCATTTTGAAGTGAAGTATCTCCCCGATCTCCACGCTCCTTTTGAAGTGAAGCCTCTCCCCGATCTCCACGCTCCTTTTGAAGTGAAGCTTCTCCCCGCTCTCCACACTCTTTGGAAGTGAAGCCTCTCCCCTCTCTCCACGCTCCTTTTGAAGTGAAGCCTCTCCCCACTCTCCACTCTCCTTTTGAAGTGAAGACTCTCCCCGATCTCCACGCTCCTTTTGAAGTGAAGCTGCTCCCCGCTCTCCACGCTCCTTTTGAAGTGAGACCTCTCCCCGATCTCCACGCTCCTTTTGAAGTGAGACCTCTCCGCGATCTCCACGCTCTTTTTGAAGTGAAGCTTCTCCCCGATTTCCACGCTCCTTTTGAAGTGAAGCTTCTCCCCTATCTCCACACTCTTTTGAAGTGAAGCCTCTCCCCACTCTCCACGCTCCTTTTGAAGTGAACTCTCTCCCCGCTCTCCACGCTCCTTTTGAAATGAAGCCTCTCCCCGATCTCCACGCTCCTTTTGAAGTGAAGCCTCTCCCCGATCTCCACGCTCCTTTTGAAGTGAAGCCTCTCCCCGATCTCCATGCTCCTTTTGAAGTGAAGCCTCTCCCCGATCTCTACGCTCCTTTTGAAGTGAAGCCTCTCCCCGATCTCCACGCTCCATTTGAAGTGAAGCCTCTCCCCGATCTCTACGCTCCTTTTGAAGTGAAGCCTCTCCCCGATCTCCACGCTCCTTTTGAAGTGAAGACTCTCCCCGCTCTCCAAACTCTTTTTGAAATGAAGCCTCTCCCCACTCTCCACCCTCCTTTTGAAGTGAAGCCTCTCCCCGATCTCCACGCACCTTTTGAAGTGAAGCTCCTCCCGATCTCCACACTATTTTGAAGTGAAGCCTCTCCCTGCTCTCCACGCTCCTTTTGAAGTGAAGCCTCTCCCTGCTCTCCACGCTCCTTTAGAAGTGAAGCCTCTCCCCGCTCTCCACACTCTTTTGAAGTGAAGCCTCTCCCCGATCTCCTCGCTCTTTTTGAAGTGAAGCCTCTCCCCGCTCTCCAAACTCTTTTTGAAGTGAAGCCTCTCCCTGATCTCCACACTCTTTTTGAAATGAAGCCTCTCCCCGCCTACCACACTCTTTTTGAAGTGAAGCCTCTCCCAGATCTCCAGGCTCCTTTCGAAGTGAAGCCTCTCCCCGCTCTCCACACTCTTTTAAAGTGATGCCTCTCCCCGCTCTCCACGCTCCTTTTGAAGTGAAGCCTCTCCCCGATCTCCACGCTCCTTTTGAAGTGAAGCCTCTCCCCGATCTCCACGCTCCTTTTGAAGTGATGCCTCTCCCTGATCTCCACGCTCCTTTTGAAGTGAAGCTTCTCCCCGATTTCCACGCTCCATTTGAAGTGAAGCTTCTCCCCGATCTCCACACTCTTTTGAAGTGAAGACTCTCCCCGCTCTCCACACTCCTTTTGAAGTGAACTCTCTTCCCGCTCTCCACGCTCCTTTTGAAGTGAAGCTTCTCCCCGATCTCCACACTCTTTTGAAGTGAAGCCTCTCCCCGCTGTCCACGCTCCTTTTGAAGTGAACTCTGTACCCGCTCTCCACGCTCCTTTTGAAGTGAAGCCTCTCCCCGATCTCCACGCTCCTTTTGAAGTGAAGCCTCTCCCCGATCTCCACGCTCCTTTTGAAGTGAAGCCTCTCCCCGATCTCCACGCTCCTTTTGAAGTGAAGCCTCTCCCCGATCTCTACGCTCCTTTTGAAGTGAAGCCGCTCCCCGATCTCCATGCTCCTTTTGAAGTGAAGACTTTCCACGCTCTCCAAACTCTTTTTGAAATGAAGCCTCTCCCCACTCTCCACCCTCCTTTTGAAGTGAAGCCTCTCCCCGATCTCCACGCACCTTTTGAAGTGAAGCTCCTCCCCGATCTCCACACTATTTTGAAGTGAAGCCTCTCCCCGCTCTCCACGCTCCTTTTGAAGTGAAGCCTCTCCCCGCTCTCCACGCTCCTTTTGAAGTGAAGCCTCTCTCCGCTCTCCACACTCTTTTGAAGTGAAGACTCTCCCCGCTCTCCACACTCCTTTTGAAGTGAACTCTCTTCCCGCTCTCCACGCTCCTTTTGAAGTGAAGCTTCTCCCCGATCTCCACACTCTTTTGAAGTGAAGCCTCTCCCCGCTGTCCACGCTCCTTTTGAAGTGAGCTCTGTACCCGCTCTCCACGCTCCTTTTGAAGTGAAGCCTCTCCCCGATCTCCATGCTCCTTTTGAAGTGAAGCCTCTCCCCGCTCTCCACGCTCCTCTTGAAGTGAACTCTCTCCACGCTCTCCACGCTCCTTTTGAAGTGAACTCTCTCCCCGGTCTCCACGCTCCTTTTGAAGTGAAGCCGATCCCCGATCTCCATGCTCCTTTTGAAGTGAAGCCTCTCCCTGATCTCCACACTCTTTTTGAAGTGAAGCTTCACCCTGCTCTCCACACTCTTTTTGAATTGAAGCTTCTCCCTGCTCTCCAAACTCTTTTTTAAGTGAAGCCTCTCCCTGATCTCCACACTCTTTTTGAAGTGAAGCCTCTCCCCACTCTCCACACTCTTTTTAAAGTGAAGCCTCTCCCTGCTCTCCACACTCTTTTTGAAGTGAAGCCTCTCCCCACTCTCCACACTCTTTTTGATGTGAAGCCTCTCCCTGATCTCCGCACTCTTTTTGAAATGATGCCTCTGCCCGCTCTCCACGCTCCTTTTGAAGTGAAGCCTCTCCCCACTCTCCACGCTCCTTTTGAAGTGAAGCCTCTCCCCGATCTCCACGCTCCTTTTGAAGTGAAGCTTCTGCCCGCTCTCCACACTCTTTTGAAGTGAAGCCTCTCCCTGCTCATCACGCTCATTTTGAAGTGAAGTATCTCCCCGATCTCCACGCTCCTTTTGAAGTGAAGCCTCTCCCCGATCTCCACGCTCCTTTTGAAGTGAAGCTTCTCCCCGCTCTCCACACTCTTTTGAAGTGAAGCCTCTCCCCACTCTCCACGCTCCTTTTGAAGTGAAGCCTCTCCCCACTCTCCACTCTCCTTTTGAAGTGAAGACTCTCCCCGATCTCCACGCTCCTTTTGAAGTGAAGCTGCTCCCCGCTCTCCACGCTCCTTTTGAAGTGAGACCTCTCCCCGATCTCCACGCTCCTTTTGAAGTGAGACCTCTCCGCGATCTCCACGCTCCTTTTGAAGTGAAGCTTCTCCCCGATTTCCACGCTCCTTTTGAAGTGAAGCTTCTCCCCTATCTCCACACTCTTTTGAAGTGAAGCCTCTCCCCACTCTCCACGCTCCTTTTGAAGTGAACTCTCTCCCCGCTCTCCACGCTCCTTTTGAAATGAAGCCTCTCCCCGATCTCCACGCTCCTTTTGAAGTGAAGCCTCTCCCCGATCTCCACGCTCCTTTTGAAGTGAAGCCTCTCCCCGATCTCCATGCTCCTTTTGAAGTGAAGCCTCTCCCCGATCTCTACGCTCCTTTTGAAGTGAAGCCTCTCCCCGATCTCCACGCTCCATTTGAAGTGAAGCCTCTCCCCGATCTCTACGCTCCTTTTGAAGTGAAGCCTCTCCCCGATCTCCACGCTCCTTTTGAAGTGAAGACTCTCCCCGCTCTCCAAACTCTTTTTGAAATGAAGCCTCTCCCCACTCTCCACCCTCCTTTTGAAGTGAAGCCTCTCCCCGATCTCCACGCACCTTTTGAAGTGAAGCTCCTCCCGATCTCCACACTATTTTGAAGTGAAGCCTCTCCCTGCTCTCCACGCTCCTTTTGAAGTGAAGCCTCTCCCTGCTCTCCACGCTCCTTTAGAAGTGAAGCCTCTCCCCGCTCTCCACACTCTTTTGAAGTGAAGCCTCTCCCCGATCTCCTCGCTCTTTTTGAAGTGAAGCCTCTCCCCGCTCTCCAAACTCTTTTTGAAGTGAAGCCTCTCCCTGATCTCCACACTCTTTTTGAAATGAAGCCTCTCCCCGCCTACCACACTCTTTTTGAAGTGAAGCCTCTCCCAGATCTCCAGGCTCCTTTCGAAGTGAAGCCTCTCCCCGCTCTCCACACTCTTTTAAAGTGAAGCCTCTCCCCGCTCTCCACGCTCCTTTTGAAGTGAAGCCTCTCCCCGATCTCCACGCTCCTTTTGAAGTGAAGCCTCTCCCCGATCTCCACGCTCCTTTTGAAGTGAAGCTTCTGCCCGCTCTCCACACTCTTTTGAAGTGAAGCCTCTCCCTGCTCATCACGCTCATTTTGAAGTGAAGTATCTCCCCGATCTCCACGCTCCTTTTGAAGTGAAGCCTCTCCCCGATCTCCACGCTCCTTTTGAAGTGAAGCTTCTCCCCGCTCTCCACACTCTTTGGAAGTGAAGCCTCTCCCCACTCTCCACGCTCCTTTTGAAGTGAAGCCTCTCCCCACTCTCCACTCTCCTTTTGAAGTGAAGACTCTCCCCGATCTCCACGCTCCTTTTGAAGTGAAGCTGCTCCCCGCTCTCCACGCTCCTTTTGAAGTGAGACCTCTCCCCGATCTCCACGCTCCTTTTGAAGTGAGACCTCTCCGCGATCTCCACGCTCCTTTTGAAGTGAAGCTTCTCCCCGATTTCCACGCTCCTTTTGAAGTGAAGCTTCTCCCCTATCTCCACACTCTTTTGAAGTGAAGCCTCTCCCCACTCTCCACGCTCCTTTTGAAGTGAACTCTCTCCCCGCTCTCCACGCTCCTTTTGAAATGAAGCCTCTCCCCGATCTCCACGCTCCTTTTGAAGTGAAGCCTCTCCCCGATCTCCACGCTCCTTTTGAAGTGAAGCCTCTCCCCGATCTCCATGCTCCTTTTGAAGTGAAGCCTCTCCCCGATCTCTACGCTCCTTTTGAAGTGAAGCCTCTCCCCGATCTCCACGCTCCATTTGAAGTGAAGCCTCTCCCCGATCTCTACGCTCCTTTTGAAGTGAAGCCTCTCCCCGATCTCCACGCTCCTTTTGAAGTGAAGACTCTCCCCGCTCTCCAAACTCTTTTTGAAATGAAGCCTCTCCCCACTCTCCACCCTCCTTTTGAAGTGAAGCCTCTCCCCGATCTCCACGCACCTTTTGAAGTGAAGCTCCTCCCGATCTCCACACTATTTTGAAGTGAAGCCTCTCCCTGCTCTCCACGCTCCTTTTGAAGTGAAGCCTCTCCCTGCTCTCCACGCTCCTTTAGAAGTGAAGCCTCTCCCCGCTCTCCACACTCTTTTGAAGTGAAGCCTCTCCCCGATCTCCTCGCTCTTTTTGAAGTGAAGCCTCTCCCCGCTCTCCAAACTCTTTTTGAAGTGAAGCCTCTCCCTGATCTCCACACTCTTTTTGAAATGAAGCCTCTCCCCGCCTACCACACTCTTTTTGAAGTGAAGCCTCTCCCAGATCTCCAGGCTCCTTTCGAAGTGAAGCCTCTCCCCGCTCTCCACACTCTTTTAAAGTGAAGCCTCTCCCCGCTCTCCACGCTCCTTTTGAAGTGAAGCCTCTCCCCGATCTCCACGCTCCTTTTGAAGTGAAGCCTCTCCCCGATCTCCACGCTCCTTTTGAAGTGATGCCTCTCCCTGATCTCCACGCTCCTTTTGAAGTGAAGCTTCTCCCCGATTTCCACGCTCCATTTGAAGTGAAGCTTCTCCCCGATCTCCACACTCTTTTGAAGTGAAGACTCTCCCCGCTCTCCACACTCCTTTTGAAGTGAACTCTCTTCCCGCTCTCCACGCTCCTTTTGAAGTGAAGCTTCTCCCCGATCTCCACACTCTTTTGAAGTGAAGCCTCTCCCCGCTGTCCACGCTCCTTTTGAAGTGAACTCTGTACCCGCTCTCCACGCTCCTTTTGAAGTGAAGCCTCTCCCCGATCTCCACGCTCCTTTTGAAGTGAAGCCTCTCCCCGATCTCCACGCTCCTTTTGAAGTGAAGCCTCTCCCCGATCTCCACGCTCCTTTTGAAGTGAAGCCTCTCCCCGATCTCTACGCTCCTTTTGAAGTGAAGCCGCTCCCCGATCTCCATGCTCCTTTTGAAGTGAAGCCGCTCCCCGCTCTCCACGCTCCTTTTGAAGTGAAGCTTCTCCCCGATCTCCACACTCTTTTGAAGTGAAGCCTCTCCCCGCTGTCCACGCTCCTTTTGAAGTGAGCTCTGTACCCGCTCTCCACGCTCCTTTTGAAGTGAAGCCTCTCCCCGATCTCCATGCTCCTTTTGAAGTGAAGCCTCTCCCCGCTCTCCACGCTCCTCTTGAAGTGAACTCTCTCCACGCTCTCCACGCTCCTTTTGAAGTGAACTCTCTCCCCGGTCTCCACGCTCCTTTTGAAGTGAAGCCGATCCCCGATCTCCATGCTCCTTTTGAAGTGAAGCCTCTCCCTGATCTCCACACTCTTTTTGAAGTGAAGCTTCACCCTGCTCTCCACACTCTTTTTGAATTGAAGCTTCTCCCTGCTCTCCAAACTCTTTTTTAAGTGAAGCCTCTCCCTGATCTCCACACTCTTTTTGAAGTGAAGCCTCTCCCCACTCTCCACACTCTTTTTAAAGTGAAGCCTCTCCCTGCTCTCCACACTCTTTTTGAAGTGAAGCCTCTCCCCACTCTCCACACTCTTTTTGATGTGAAGCCTCTCCCTGATCTCCGCACTCTTTTTGAAATGATGCCTCTGCCCGCTCTCCACGCTCCTTTTGAAGTGAAGCCTCTCCCCACTCTCCACGCTCCTTTTGAAGTGAAGCCTCTCCCCGATCTCCACGCTCCTTTTGAAGTGAAGCTTCTGCCCGCTCTCCACACTCTTTTGAAGTGAAGCCTCTCCCTGCTCATCACGCTCATTTTGAAGTGAAGTATCTCCCCGATCTCCACGCTCCTTTTGAAGTGAAGCCTCTCCCCGATCTCCACGCTCCTTTTGAAGTGAAGCTTCTCCCCGCTCTCCACACTCTTTGGAAGTGAAGCCTCTCCCCACTCTCCACGCACCTTTTGAAGTGAAGCCTCTCCCCACTCTCCACTCTCCTTTTGAAGTGAAGACTCTCCCCGATCTCCACGCTCCTTTTGAAGTGAAGCTGCTCCCCGCTCTCCACGCTCCTTTTGAAGTGAGACCTCTCCCCGATCTCCACGCTCCTTTTGAAGTGAGACCTCTCCGCGATCTCCACGCTCCTTTTGAAGTGAAGCTTCTCCCCGATTTCCACGCTCCTTTTGAAGTGAAGCTTCTCCCCTATCTCCACACTCTTTTGAAGTGAAGCCTCTCCCCACTCTCCACGCTCCTTTTGAAGTGAACTCTCTCCCCGCTCTCCACGCTCCTTTTGAAATGAAGCCTCTCCCCGATCTCCACGCTCCTTTTGAAGTGAAGCCTCTCCCCGATCTCCACGCTCCTTTTGAAGTGAAGCCTCTCCCCGATCTCCATGCTCCTTTTGAAGTGAAGCCTCTCCCCGATCTCTACGCTCCTTTTGAAGTGAAGCCTCTCCCCGATCTCCACGCTCCATTTGAAGTGAAGCCTCTCCCCGATCTCTACGCTCCTTTTGAAGTGAAGCCTCTCCCCGATCTCCACGCTCCTTTTGAAGTGAAGACTCTCCCCGCTCTCCAAACTCTTTTTGAAATGAAGCCTCTCCCCACTCTCCACCCTCCTTTTGAAGTGAAGCCTCTCCCCGATCTCCACGCACCTTTTGAAGTGAAGCTCCTCCCGATCTCCACACTATTTTGAAGTGAAGCCTCTCCCTGCTCTCCACGCTCCTTTTGAAGTGAAGCCTCTCCCTGCTCTCCACGCTCCTTTAGAAGTGAAGCCTCTCCCCGCTCTCCACACTCTTTTGAAGTGAAGCCTCTCCCCGATCTCCTCGCTCTTTTTGAAGTGAAGCCTCTCCCCGCTCTCCAAACTCTTTTTGAAGTGAAGCCTCTCCCTGATCTCCACACTCTTTTTGAAATGAAGCCTCTCCCCGCCTACCACACTCTTTTTGAAGTGAAGCCTCTCCCAGATCTCCAGGCTCCTTTCGAAGTGAAGCCTCTCCCCGCTCTCCACACTCTTTTAAAGTGAAGCCTCTCCCCGCTCTCCACGCTCCTTTTGAAGTGAAGCCTCTCCCCGATCTCCACGCTCCTTTTGAAGTGAAGCCTCTCCCCGATCTCCACGCTCCTTTTGAAGTGATGCCTCTCCCTGATCTCCACGCTCCTTTTGAAGTGAAGCTTCTCCCCGATTTCCACGCTCCATTTGAAGTGAAGCTTCTCCCCGATCTCCACACTCTTTTGAAGTGAAGACTCTCCCCGCTCTCCACACTCCTTTTGAAGTGAACTCTCTTCCCGCTCTCCACGCTCCTTTTGAAGTGAAGCTTCTCCCCGATCTCCACACTCTTTTGAAGTGAAGCCTCTCCCCGCTGTCCACGCTCCTTTTGAAGTGAACTCTGTACCCGCTCTCCACGCTCCTTTTGAAGTGAAGCCTCTCCCCGATCTCCACGCTCCTTTTGAAGTGAAGCCTCTCCCCGATCTCCACGCTCCTTTTGAAGTGAAGCCTCTCCCCGATCTCCACGCTCCTTTTGAAGTGAAGCCTCTCCCCGATCTCTACGCTCCTTTTGAAGTGAAGCCGCTCCCCGATCTCCATGCTCCTTTTGAAGTGAAGCCGCTCCCCGCTCTCCACGCTCCTTTTGAAGTGAAGCTTCTCCCCGATCTCCACACTCTTTTGAAGTGAAGCCTCTCCCCGCTGTCCACGCTCCTTTTGAAGTGAGCTCTGTACCCGCTCTCCACGCTCCTTTTGAAGTGAAGCCTCTCCCCGATCTCCATGCTCCTTTTGAAGTGAAGCCTCTCCCCGCTCTCCACGCTCCTCTTGAAGTGAACTCTCTCCACGCTCTCCACGCTCCTTTTGAAGTGAACTCTCTCCCCGGTCTCCACGCTCCTTTTGAAGTGAAGCCGATCCCCGATCTCCATGCTCCTTTTGAAGTGAAGCCTCTCCCTGATCTCCACACTCTTTTTGAAGTGAAGCTTCACCCTGCTCTCCACACTCTTTTTGAATTGAAGCTTCTCCCTGCTCTCCAAACTCTTTTTTAAGTGAAGCCTCTCCCTGATCTCCACACTCTTTTTGAAGTGAAGCCTCTCCCCACTCTCCACACTCTTTTTAAAGTGAAGCCTCTCCCTGCTCTCCACACTCTTTTTGAAGTGAAGCCTCTCCCCACTCTCCACACTCTTTTTGATGTGAAGCCTCTCCCTGATCTCCGCACTCTTTTTGAAATGATGCCTCTGCCCGCTCTCCACGCTCCTTTTGAAGTGAAGCCTCTCCCCACTCTCCACGCTCCTTTTGAAGTGAAGCCTCTCCCCGATCTCCACGCTCCTTTTGAAGTGAAGCTTCTGCCCGCTCTCCACACTCTTTTGAAGTGAAGCCTCTCCCTGCTCATCACGCTCATTTTGAAGTGAAGTATCTCCCCGATCTCCACGCTCCTTTTGAAGTGAAGCCTCTCCCCGATCTCCACGCTCCTTTTGAAGTGAAGCTTCTCCCCGCTCTCCACACTCTTTGGAAGTGAAGCCTCTCCCCACTCTCCACGCTCCTTTTGAAGTGAAGCCTCTCCCCACTCTCCACTCTCCTTTTGAAGTGAAGACTCTCCCCGATCTCCACGCTCCTTTTGAAGTGAAGCCTCTCCCCGATCTCCACGCTCCTTTTGAAGTGAAGCTTCTGCCCGCTCTCCACACTCTTTTGAAGTGAAGCCTCTCCCTGCTCATCACGCTCATTTTGAAGTGAAGTATCTCCCCGATCTCCACGCTCCTTTTGAAGTGAAGCCTCTCCCCGATCTCCACGCTCCTTTTGAAGTGAAGCTTCTCCCCGCTCTCCACACTCTTTGGAAGTGAAGCCTCTCCCCACTCTCCACGCTCCTTTTGAAGTGAAGCCTCTCCCCACTCTCCACTCTCCTTTTGAAGTGAAGACTCTCCCCGATCTCCACGCTCCTTTTGAAGTGAAGCTGCTCCCCGCTCTCCACGCTCCTTTTGAAGTGAGACCTCTCCCCGATCTCCACGCTCCTTTTGAAGTGAGACCTCTCCGCGATCTCCACGCTCCTTTTGAAGTGAAGCTTCTCCCCGATTTCCACGCTCCTTTTGAAGTGAAGCTTCTCCCCTATCTCCACACTCTTTTGAAGTGAAGCCTCTCCCCACTCTCCACGCTCCTTTTGAAGTGAACTCTCTCCCCGCTCTCCACGCTCCTTTTGAAATGAAGCCTCTCCCCGATCTCCACGCTCCTTTTGAAGTGAAGCCTCTCCCCGATCTCCACGCTCCTTTTGAAGTGAAGCCTCTCCCCGATCTCCATGCTCCTTTTGAAGTGAAGCCTCTCCCCGATCTCTACGCTCCTTTTGAAGTGAAGCCTCTCCCCGATCTCCACGCTCCATTTGAAGTGAAGCCTCTCCCCGATCTCTACGCTCCTTTTGAAGTGAAGCCTCTCCCCGATCTCCACGCTCCTTTTGAAGTGAAGACTCTCCCCGCTCTCCAAACTCTTTTTGAAATGAAGCCTCTCCCCACTCTCCACCCTCCTTTTGAAGTGAAGCCTCTCCCCGATCTCCACGCACCTTTTGAAGTGAAGCTCCTCCCGATCTCCACACTATTTTGAAGTGAAGCCTCTCCCTGCTCTCCACGCTCCTTTTGAAGTGAAGCCTCTCCCTGCTCTCCACGCTCCTTTAGAAGTGAAGCCTCTCCCCGCTCTCCACACTCTTTTGAAGTGAAGCCTCTCCCCGATCTCCTCGCTCTTTTTGAAGTGAAGCCTCTCCCCGCTCTCCAAACTCTTTTTGAAGTGAAGCCTCTCCCTGATCTCCACACTCTTTTTGAAATGAAGCCTCTCCCCGCCTACCACACTCTTTTTGAAGTGAAGCCTCTCCCAGATCTCCAGGCTCCTTTCGAAGTGAAGCCTCTCCCCGCTCTCCACACTCTTTTAAAGTGAAGCCTCTCCCCGCTCTCCACGCTCCTTTTGAAGTGAAGCCTCTCCCCGATCTCCACGCTCCTTTTGAAGTGAAGCCTCTCCCCGATCTCCACGCTCCTTTTGAAGTGATGCCTCTCCCTGATCTCCACGCTCCTTTTGAAGTGAAGCTTCTCCCCGATTTCCACGCTCCATTTGAAGTGAAGCTTCTCCCCGATCTCCACACTCTTTTGAAGTGAAGACTCTCCCCGCTCTCCACACTCCTTTTGAAGTGAACTCTCTTCCCGCTCTCCACGCTCCTTTTGAAGTGAAGCTTCTCCCCGATCTCCACACTCTTTTGAAGTGAAGCCTCTCCCCGCTGTCCACGCTCCTTTTGAAGTGAACTCTGTACCCGCTCTCCACGCTCCTTTTGAAGTGAAGCCTCTCCCCGATCTCCACGCTCCTTTTGAAGTGAAGCCTCTCCCCGATCTCCACGCTCCTTTTGAAGTGAAGCCTCTCCCCGATCTCCACGCTCCTTTTGAAGTGAAGCCTCTCCCCGATCTCTACGCTCCTTTTGAAGTGAAGCCGCTCCCCGATCTCCATGCTCCTTTTGAAGTGAAGACTTTCCACGCTCTCCAAACTCTTTTTGAAATGAAGCCTCTCCCCACTCTCCACCCTCCTTTTGAAGTGAAGCCTCTCCCCGATCTCCACGCACCTTTTGAAGTGAAGCTCCTCCCCGATCTCCACACTATTTTGAAGTGAAGCCTCTCCCCGCTCTCCACGCTCCTTTTGAAGTGAAGCCTCTCCCCGCTCTCCACGCTCCTTTTGAAGTGAAGCCTCTCTCCGCTCTCCACACTCTTTTGAAGTGAAGACTCTCCCCGCTCTCCACACTCCTTTTGAAGTGAACTCTCTTCCCGCTCTCCACGCTCCTTTTGAAGTGAAGCTTCTCCCCGATCTCCACACTCTTTTGAAGTGAAGCCTCTCCCCGCTGTCCACGCTCCTTTTGAAGTGAGCTCTGTACCCGCTCTCCACGCTCCTTTTGAAGTGAAGCCTCTCCCCGATCTCCATGCTCCTTTTGAAGTGAAGCCTCTCCCCGCTCTCCACGCTCCTCTTGAAGTGAACTCTCTCCACGCTCTCCACGCTCCTTTTGAAGTGAACTCTCTCCCCGGTCTCCACGCTCCTTTTGAAGTGAAGCCGATCCCCGATCTCCATGCTCCTTTTGAAGTGAAGCCTCTGCCCGCTCTCCACACTCTTTTGAAGTGTAGCCTCTCCCCGATCTCCACACTCTTTTGAAGTGAAGCCTCTCCTCGCTCTCCACGCTCTTTTTGAAATGAAGCCTCTCCGCACTCTCCACGCTCCTTTTGAAGTGAAGCTTCTCCCCGCTCTTCACGCTCCTTTTGATGTGTAGCCTCACCCTGATCTCCACACTCTTTTGAAGTGAAGCCTCTCCCCGCTCTCCACACTCTTTTTGAAGTGAAGCTTCTCCCTGCTCTCCAAACTCTTTTTGAAGTGAAGCCTCTCCCTGATCTCCACACTCTTTTTGAAGTGAAGCCTCTCCCCACTCTCCACACTCTTTTTGATGTGAAGCCTCTCCCTGATCTCCGCACTCTTTTTGAAATGATGCCTCTGCCCGCTCTCCACACTCTTTTTAAAGTGAAGCCTCTCCCTGCTCTCCACACTCTTTTTGAAGTGAAGCCTCTCCCCACTCTCCACACTCTTTTTGATGTGAAGCCTCTCCCTGATCTCCGCACTCTTTTTGAAATGATGCCTCCGCCCACTCTCCACGCTCCTTTTGAAGTGAAGCCTCTCCCCACTCTCCACGCTCCTTTTGAAGTGAAGCCGCTCCCCGATCTCCACGCTCCTTTTGAAGTGAAGCTTCTGCCCGCTCTCCACACTCTTTTGAAGTGAAGCCTCTCCCCGCTCATCACGCTCCTTTTGAAGTGAAGCCTCTCCCCGATCTCCACGCTCCTTTTGAAGTGAAGCCTCTCCCCGATCTCCACGCTCCTTTTGAAGTGAAGCTTCTCCCCGCTCTCCACACTCTTTGGAATTGAAGCCTCTCCCCACTCTCCACGCTCCTTTTGAAGTGAAGCCTCTCCCTGATCTCCACTCTTCTTTTGAAGTGAAGCCTCTCCCCGATCTCCACGCTCCTTTTGAAGTGAAGCTTCTCCCCGCTCTCCACGCTCCTTTTGAAGTGTGGCCTCTCCCCGATCTCCACGCTCCTTTTGAAGTGAGGCCTCTCCCCGATCTCAACACTCTTTTGAAGTGAAGCCTCTCCCCGATCTCCACGCTCCTTTTGAAGTGAAGCCTCTCCCCGATCTCTACGCTCCTTTTGAAGTGAAGCCTCTCCCCGATCTCCACGCTCCTTTTGAAGTGAGGCCTCTCCCCGATCTCCACGCTCCTTTTGAAGTGAGGCCTCTCCCCGATCTCCACGCTCCTTTTGAAGTGAAGCCTCTCCCCGATCTCTACGCTCCTTTTGAAGTGAAGCCTCTCCCCGATCTCCACGCTCCTTTTGAAGTGAAGACTCTCCCCGCTCTCCGAACTCTTTTTGAAATGAAGCCTCTCCCCACTCTCCACCCTCCTTTTGAAGTGAAGCCTCTCCCCGATCTCCACGCTCCTTTTGAAGTGAAGCTCCTCCCCGATCTCCACACTATTTTGAAGTGAAGCCTCTCCCCGCACTCCACGCTCCTTTTGAAGTGAAGCCTCTCCCCGCTCTCCACGCTCCTTTTGAAGTGAAGCCTCTCCCCGCTCTCCACGCTCCTTTTGAAGTGAAGCCTCTCCCCGCTCTCCACACTCTTTTGAAGTGAAGCCTCTCCCCGATCTCCTCGCTCTTTTTGAAGTGAAGCCTCTCCCCGCTCTCCACACTCCTTTTGAAGTGAAGCCTCTCCCCGCTCTCCAAACTCTTTTTGAAGTGAAGCCTCTCCCAGATCTCCACACTCTTTTGAAGTGAAGCCTCTCCCCGATCTCCACGCTCCTTTTGAAGTGAAGCCTCTGCCCGCTCTCCACACTCTTTTGAAGTGTAGCCTCTCCCCGATCGCCACACTCTTTTGAAGTGAAGCCTCTCCTCGCTCTCCACGCTCTTTTTGAAATGAAGCCTCTCCGCACTCTCCACGCTCCTTTTGAAGTGAAGCTTCTCCCCGCTCTTCACGCTCCTTTTGATGTGTAGCCTCTCCCTGATCTCCACACTCTTTTGAAGTGAAGCCTCTCCCCGCTCTCCACACTCTTTTTGAAGTGATGCTTCTCCCTGCTCTCCAAACTCTTTTTGAAGTGAAGCCTCTCCCAGCTCTCCACACTCTTTTTAAAGTGAAGCCTCTCCCTGCTCTCCACACTCTTTTTGAAGTGAAGCCTCTCCCCACTCTCCACACTCTTTTTGATGTGAAGCCTCTCCCTGATCTCCGCACTCTTTTTGAAATGATGCCTCTGCCCGCTCTCCACGCTCCTTTTGAAGTGAAGCCTCTCCCCACTCTCCACGCTCCTTTTGAAGTGAAGCCGCTCCCCGATCTCCACGCTCCTTTTGAAGTGAAGCTTCTGTCCGCTCTCCACACTCTTTTGAAGTGAAGCCTCTCCCCGCTCATCACGCTCCTTTTGAAGTGAAGCCTCTCCCCGATCTCCACGCTCCTTTTGAATTGATGCCTCTCCCCGATCTCCACGCTCCTTTTGAAGTGAAGCTTCTCCCCGCTCTCCACACTCTTTGGAAGTGAAGCCTCTCCCCACTCTCCACGCTCCTTTTGAAGTGAAGCCTCTCCCCACTCTCCACTCTCCTTTTGAAGTGAAGCCTCTCCCCGATCTCCACGCTCCTTTTGAAGTGAAGCTTCTCCCCGCTCTCCACGCTCCTTTTGAAGTGAGGCCTCTCCCCGATCTCCACGCTCCTTTTGAAGTGAGGCCTCTCCCCGATCTCCACGCTCCTTTTGAAGTGAAGCTTCTCCCCGATTTCCACGCTCCTTTTGAAGTGAAGCCTCTCCCCACTCTCCACTCTCCTTTTGAAGTGAAGCCTCTCCCCGATCTCCACGCTCCTTTTGAAGTGAAGCTTCTCCCCGCTCTCCACGCTCCTTTTGAAGTGAGGCCTCTCCCCGATCTCCACGCTCCTTTTGAAGTGAGGCCTCTCCCCGATCTCCACGCTCCTTTTGAAGTGAAGCTTCTCCCCGATTTCCACGCTCCTTTTGAAGTGAAGCTTCTCCCCTATCTCCACACTCTTTTGAAGTGAAGCCTCTCCCCACTCTCCACGCTCCTTTTGAAGTGAACTCTCTCCTCGCTCTCCACGCTCCTTTTGAAATGAAGCCTCTCCCCGATCTCCACGCTCCTTTTGAAGTGAAGCCTCTCCCCGATCTCCACTCTGCTTTTGAAGTGAAGCCTCTCCCCGATCTCCACGCTGCTTTTGAAGTGAAGCCTCTCCCCGATCTCCACGCTCATTTTGAAGTGAAGCCTCTCCCCGATCTCTACGCTCCTTTTGAAGTGAAGCCTCTCCCCGATCTCCACGCTCCTTTTGAAGTGAAGCCTCTCCCCGATCTCCACTCTGCTTTTGAAGTGAAGCCTCTCCCCGATCTCCACGCTGCTTTTGAAGTGAAGCCTCTCCCCGATCTCCACGCTCATTTTGAAGTGAAGCCTCTCCCCGATCTCTACGCTCCTTTTGAAGTGAAGACTCTCCCCGCTCTCCAAACTCTTTTTGAAATGAAGCCTCTCCCCACTCTCCACCCTCCTTTTGAAGTGAAGCCTCTCCCCGATCTCCACGTACCTTTTGAAGTGAATCTCCTCCCCGATCTCCACACTATTTTGAAGTGAAGCCTCTCCCCGCTCTCCACGCTCCTTTTGAAGTGAAGCCTCTCCCCGCTCTCCACGCTCCTTTTGAAATGAAGCCTCTCCCCGCTCTCCACACTCTTTTGAAGTGAAGCCTCTCCCCGATCTCCTCGCTCTTTTTGAAGTGAAGCCTCTCCCCGCTCTCCACACTCCTTTTGAAGTGAAGCCTCTCCCCGCTCTCCAAACTCTTTTTGAAGTGAAGCCTCTCCCTGATCTCCACACTCTTTTTGAAATGAAGCCTCTCCCCGCTCACCACACTCTTTTTGAAGTGAAGCCTCTCCCAGATCTCCACGCTCCTTTCGAAGTGAAGCCTCTCCCCGCTCTCCACACTCTTTTGAAGTGAAGCCTCTCCCCGCTCTCCACGCTCCTTTTGAAGTGAAGCCTCTCCCCGATCTCCACGCTCCTTTTGAAGTGAAGCCTCTCCCCGATCTCCACGCTCCTTTTGAAGTGATGCCTCTCCCTGATCTCCACGCTCCTTTTGAAGTGAAGCTTCTCCCCGATTTCCACGCTCCATTTGAAGTGAAGCTTCTCCCAGATCTCCACACTCTTTGGAAGTGAAGACTCTCCCCGCTCTCCACTCTCCTTTTGAAGTGAACTCTCTTCCCGCTCTCCACGCTCCTTTTGAAGTGAAGCCTCTCCACGCTCTCCACGCTCCTTTTGAAGTGAAGCCTCTCTCCGCTCTCCACACTCTTTTGAAGTGAAGACTCTCCCCGCTCTCCACACTCCTTTTGAAGTGAAGCTTCTCCCAGATCTCCACACTCTTTTGAAGTGAAGACTCTCCCCGCTCTCCACTCTCCTTTTGAAGTGAACTCTCTTCCCGCTCTCCACGCTCCTTTTGAAGTGAAGCTTCTCCCCGATCTCCACACTCTTTTGAAGTGAAGCCTCTCCCCGCTGTCCACGCTCCTTTTGAAGTGAAGCCTCTCCCCGCTCTCCAAACTCTTTTTGAAGTGAAGCCTCTCCCTGATCTCCACACTCTTTTTGAAATGAAGCCTCTCCCCGCTCACCACACTCTTTTTGAAGTGAAGCCTCTCCCAGATCTCCACGCTCCTTTCGAAGTGAAGCCTCTCCCCGCTCTCCACACTCTTTTGAAGTGAAGCCTCTCCCCGCTCTCCACGCTCCTTTTGAAGTGAAGCCTCTCCCCGATCTCCACACTCTTTTGAAGTGAAGCCTCTCCCCGCTCTCCACGCTCCTTTTGAAGTGAAGCCTCTCCCCGATCTCCACGCTCCTTTTGAAGTGAAGCCTCTCCCCGATCTCCACGCTCCTTTTGAAGTGATGCCTCTCCCTGATCTCCACGCTCCTTTTGAAGTGAAGCTTCTCCCCGATTTCCACGCTCCATTTGAAGTGAAGCTTCTCCCAGATCTCCACACTCTTTTGAAGTGAAGACTCTCCCCGCTCTCCACTCTCCTTTTGAAGTGAACTCTCTTCCCGCTCTCCACGCTCCTTTTGAAGTGAAGCCTCTCCCCGCTCTCCACGCTCCTTTTGAAGTGAAGCCTCTCTCCGCTCTCCACACTCTTTTGAAGTGAAGACTCTCCCCGCTCTCCACACTCCTTTTGAAGTGAAGCTTCTCCCAGATCTCCACACTCTTTTGAAGTGTAGACTCTCCCCGCTCTCCACTCTCCTTTTGAAGTGAACTCTCTTCCCGCTCTCCACGCTCCTTTTGAAGTGAAGCTTCTCCCCGATCTCCACACTCTTTTGAAGTGAAGCCTCTCCCCGCTGTCCACGCTCCTTTTGAAGTGAACTCTGTACCCGCTCTCCACGCTCCTTTTGAAGTGAAGCCTCTCCCCGATCTCCATGCTCCTTTTGAAGTGAAGCCTCTCCCCGCTCCCCATGCTCCTTTTGAAGTGAACCCTCTCCAGGCTCTCCACGCTCCTTTTGAAGTGAACTCTCTCCCCGGTCTCCACGCTCCTTTTGAAGTGAAGCCTATCCCCGATCTCCATGCTCCTTTTGAAGTGAAGCCTCTGCCCGCTCTCCACACTCTTTTGAAGTGTAGCCTCTCCCCGATCTCCACACTCTTTTGAAGTGAAGCCTCTCCTCGCTCTCCACGCTCTTTTTGAAATGAAGCCTCTCCGCACTCTCCACGCTCCTCTGGAAGTGAAGCTTCTCCCCGCTCTTCACGCACCTTTTGATGTGTAGCCTCTCCCTGATCTCCACACTCTTTTGAAGTGAAGCCTCTCCCCGCTCTCCACACTCTTTTTGAAGTGAAGCTTCTCCCTGCTCTCCAAACTCTTTTTGAAGTGAAGCCTCTCCCTGATCTCCGCACTCTTTTTGAAATGATGCCTCTGCCCGCTCTCCACACTCTTTTTAAAGTGAAGCCTCTCCCTGCTCTCCACACTCTTTATGATGTGAAGCCTCTCCCTGATCTCCGCACTCTTTTTGAAATGATGCCTCTGCCCGCTCTCCACGCTCCTTTTGAAGTGAAGCCTCTCCCCACTCTCCACGCTCCTTTTGAAGTGAAGCCTCTCCCCGATCTCCACGCTCCTTTTGAAGTGAAGCTTCTGCCCGCACTCCACACTCTTTTGAAGTGAAGCCTCTCCCCGCTCATCACGCTCCTTTTGAAGTGAAGCCTCTCCCCGATCTCCACGCTCCTTTTGAAGTGAAGCCTCTCCCCGATCTCCACGCTCCTTTTGAAGTGAAGCTTCTCCCCGCTCTCCACACTCTTTGGAAGTGAAGCCTCTCCCCACTCTCCACGCTCCTTTTGAAGTGAAGCCTCTCCCCACTCTCCACTCTCCTTTTGAAGTGAAGCCTCTCCCCGATCTCCACGCTCCTTTTGAAGTGAAGCTTCTCCCCGCTCTCCACGCTCCTTTTGAAGTGAGGCCTCTCCCCGATCTCCACGCTCCTTTTGAAGTGAGGCCTCTCCCCGATCTCCACGCTCCTTTTGAAGTGAAGCTTCTCCCCGATTTCCACGCTCCTTTTGAAGTGAAGCTTCTCCCCTATCTCCACACTCTTTTGAAGTGAAGCCTCTCCCCACTCTCCACGCTCCTTTTGAAGTGAACTCTCTCCCCGCTCTCCAGGCTCCTTTTGAAGTGAAGCCTCTCCCCGATCTCCACGCTCCTTTTGAAGTGAAGCCTCTCCCCGCTCTCCACACTCTTTTGAAGTGAAGCCTCTCCCCGATGTCCACACTCTTTTGAAGTGAAGCCTCTCCTCGCTCTCCACGCTCTTTTTGAAATGAAGCCTCTCCGCGCTCTCCACGCTCCTTTTGAAGTGAAGCCTCTCCCCACTCTCCACGCTCCTTTTGATGTGAAGCCTCTCACTGATCTCCACACTCTTTTGAAGTGAAGCCTCTCCCCGCTCTCCACACTCCTTTTGAAGTGAAGCCTCTCCCTGATCTCCACACTCTTTTGAAGTGAAGCATCTCCCCGCTCTCCACGCTCCTTTTGAAGTGAAGCTTCTACCCGCTCTCCACACTCTTTTGAAGTGAAGCCTCTCCCCGATCTCCACGCTCCTTTTGAAGTGAAGCCTCTCCATGATCTCCACGCTCCTTTTGAAGTGAAGCCTCTCCCCGATCTCCACACTCTTTTGAAGTGAAGCCTCTCCCCGATCTCCACGCTCCTTTTGAAGTGAAGCCTCTCCCCGATCTCCACGCTCCTTTTGAAGTGAAGCCTCTCCCCGATCTCCACGCTCCTTTTGAAGTGAAGCCTCTCCCCGATCTCTACGCTCCTTTTGAAGTGAAGCCTCTCCCCAATCTCCACGCTCCTTTTGAAGTGAAGACTCTCCCCGCTCTCCACGCTCCTTTTGAAGTGAAGCCTCTACCCGCTCTCCACGCTCCTTTTGAAGTGAAGCCTCTCTCCGCTCTCCACACTCTTTTGAAGTGAAGACTCTCCCCGCTCTCCACACTCCTTTTGAAGTGAAGCTTCTCCCAGATCTCCACACTCTTTTGAAGTGAAGACTCTCCCCGCTCTCCACTCTCCTTTTGAAGTGAACTCTCTTCCCGCTCTCCACGCTCCTTTTGAAGTGAAGCTTCTCCCCGATCTCCACACTCTTTTGAAGTGAAGCCTCTCCCCGCTGTCCACGCTCCTTATGAAGTGAACTCTGTACCCGCTCTCCACGCTCCTTTTGAAGTGAAGCCTCTCCCCGATCTCCACGCTCCTTTTGAAGTGAACTCTCTCCCCGGTCTCCACGCTCCTTTTGAAGTGAAGCCTATCCCCGATCTCCATGCTCCTTTTGAAGTGAAGCCTCTGCCCGCTCTCCACACTCTTTTGAAGTGTAGCCTCTCCCCGATCTCCACACTCTTTTGAAGTGAAGCCTCTCCTCGCTCTCCACGCTCTTTTTGAAATGAAGCCTCTCCGCACTCTCCACGCTCCTCTGGAAGTGAAGCTTCTCCCCGCTCTTCACGCTCCTTTTGATGTGTAGCCTCTCCCTGATCTCCACACTCTTTTGAAGTGAAGCCTCTCCCCGCTCTCCACACTCCTTTTGAAGTGAAGCTTCTACCCGCTCTCCACACTCTTTTGAAGTGAAGCCTCTCCCCGATCTCCACGCTCCTTTTGAAGTGAAGCCTCTCCATGATCTCCACGCTCCTTTTGAAGTGAAGCCTCTCCCCAATCTCCACGCTCCTTTTGAAGTGAAGACTCTCCCCCGCTCTCCAAACTCTTTTTGAAATGAAGCCTCTCCCCACTCTCTACCCTCCTTTTGAAGTGAAGCCTCTCCCCGATCTCCACGCACCTTTTGAAGTGAAGCTCCTCCCCGATCTCCACGCTATTTTGAAGTGAAGCCTCTCCCCGCTCTCCACGCTCCTTTTGAAGTGAAGCCTCTCCCCGCTCTCCACGCTCCTTTTGAAGTGAAGCCTCTCTCCGCTCTCCACACTCTTTTGAAGTGAAGACTCTCCCCGCTCTCCACACTCCTTTTGAAGTGAAGCTTCTCCCAGATCTCCACACTCTTTTGAAGTGAAGACTCTCCCCGCTCTCCACTCTCCTTTTGAAGTGAACTCTCTTCCCGCTCTCCACGCTCCTTGTGAAGTGAAGCTTCTCCCCGATCTCCACACTCTTTTGAAGTGAAGCCTCTCCCCGCTGTCCACGCTCCTTATGAAATGAACTCTGTACCCGCTCTCCACGCTCCTTTTGAAGTGAAGCCTCTCCCCGATCTCCATGCTCCTTTTGAAGTGAAGCCTCTCCCCGCTCTCCACGCTCCTTTTGAAGTGAACTCTCTCCCCGGTCTCCACGCTCCTTTTGATGTGTAGCCTCTCCCTGATCTCCACACTCTTTTGAAGTGAAGCCTCTCCCCGCTCTCCACACTCTTTTTGAAGTGAAGCTTCTCCCTGCTCTCCAAACTCTTTTTGAAGTGAAGCCTCTCCCTGATCTCCGCACTCTTTTTGAAATGATGCCTCTGCCCGCTCTCCACACTCTTTTTAAAGTGAAGCCTCTCCCTGCTCTCCACACTCTTTTTGATGTGAAGCCTCTCCCTGATCTCCGCAGGCTTTTTGAAATGATGCCTCTGCCCGCTCTCCACGCTCCTTTTGAAGTGAAGCCTCTCCCCACTCTCCACGCTCCTTTTGAAGTGAAGCCTCTCCCCGATCTCCACGCTCCTTTTGAAGTGAAGCCTCTCCCCGATCTCCACGCTCCTTTTGAAGTGAAGCTTCTCCCCGCTCTCCACACTCTTTGGAAGTGAAGCCTCTCCCCACTCTCCACGCTCCTTTTGAAGTGAAGCCTCTCCCCACTCTCCACTCTCCTTTTGAAGTGAAGCCTCTCCCCGATCTCCACGCTCCTTTTGAAGTGAAGCTTCTCCCCGCTCTCCACGCTCCTTTTGAAGTGAGGCCTCTCCCCGATCTCCACGCTCCTTTTGAAGTGAGGCCTCTCCCCGATCTCCACGCTCCTTTTGAAGTGAAGCTTCTCCCCGATTTCCACGCTCCTTTTGAAGTGAAGCTTCTCCCCTATCTCCACACTCTTTTGAAGTGAAGCCTCTCCCCACTCTCCACGCTCCTTTTGAAGTGAACTCTCTCCCCGCTCTCCACGCTCCTTTTGAAGTGAAGCCTCTCCCCGATCTCCACGCTCCTTTTGAAGTGAAGCCTCTCCCCGCTCTCCACACTCTTTTGAAGTGAAGCCTCTCCCCGATGTCCACACTCTTTTGAAGTGAAGCCTCTCCTCGCTCTCCACGCTCTTTTTGAAATGAAGCCTCTCCGCGCTCTCCACGCTCCTTTTGAAGTGAAGCCTCTCCCCACTCTCCACGCTCCTTTTGATGTGAAGCCTCTCCCTGATCTCCACACTCTTTTGAAGTGAAGCCTCTCCCCGCTCTCCACACTCCTTTTGAAGTGAAGCCTCTCCCTGATCTCCACACTCTTTTGAAGTGAAGCATCTCCCCGCTCTCCACGCTCCTTTTGAAGTGAAGCTTCTACCCGCTCTCCACACTCTTTTGAAGTGAAGCCTCTCCCCGATCTCCACGCTCCTTTTGAAGTGAAGCCTCTCCATGATCTCCACGCTCCTTTTGAAGTGAAGCCTCTCCCCGATCTCCACACTCTTTTGAAGTGAAGCCTCTCCCCGATCTCCACGCTCCTTTTGAAGTGAAGCCTCTCCCCGATCTCCACGCTCCTTTTGAAGTGAAGCCTCTCCCCGATCTCCACGCTCCTTTTGAAGTGAAGCCTCTCCCCGATCTCTACGCTCCTTTTGAAGTGAAGCCTCTCCCCAATCTCCACGCTCCTTTTGAAGTGAAGACTCTCCCCCGCTCTCCAAACTCTTTTTGAAATGAAGCCTCTCCCCACTCTCTACCCTCCTTTTGAAGTGAAGCCTCTCCCCGATCTCCACGCACCTTTTGAAGTGAAGCTCCTCCCCGATCTCCACACTATTTTGAAGTGAAGCCTCTCCCCGCTCTCCACGCTCCTTTTGAAGTGAAGCCTCTCCCCGCTCTCCACGCTCCTTTTGAAGTGAAGCCTCTCTCCGCTCTCCACACTCTTTTGAAGTGAAGACTCTCCCCGCTCCCCACACTCCTTTTGAAGTGAAGCTTCTCCCAGATCTCCACACTCTTTTGAAGTGAAGACTCTCCCCGCTCTCCACTCTCCTTTTGAAGTGAACTCTCTTCCCGCTCTCCACGCTCCTTGTGAAGTGAAGCTTCTCCCCGATCTCCACACTCCTTTTGAAGTGAAGCCTCTCCCCGCTGTCCACGCTCCTTATGAAGTGAACTCTGTACCCGCTCTCCACGCTCCTTTTGAAGTGAAGCCTCTCCCCGATCTCCATGCTCCTTTTGAAGTGAAGCCTCTCCCCGCTCTCCACGCTCCTTTTGAAGTGAACTCTCTCCCCGGTCTCCACGCTCCTTTTGAAGTGAAGCCTATCCCCGATCTCCATGCTCCTTTTGAAGTGAAGCCTCTGCCCGCTCTCCACACTCTTTTGAAGTGTAGCCTCTCCCCGATCTCCACACTCTTTTGAAGTGAAGCCTCTCCTCGCTCTCCACGCTCTTTTTGAAATGAAGCCTCTCCGCACTCTCCACGCTCCTCTGGAAGTGAAGCTTCTCCCCGCTCTTCACGCTCCTTTTGATGTGTAGCCTCTCCCTGATCTCCACACTCTTTTGAAGTGAAGCCTCTCCCCGCTCTCCACACTCTTTTTGAAGTGAAGCTTCTCCCTGCTCTCCAAACTCTTTTTGAAGTGAAGCCTCTCCCTGATCTCCGCACTCTTTTTGAAATGATGCCTCTGCCCGCTCTCCACACTCTTTTTAAAGTGAAGCCTCTCCCTGCTCTCCACACTCTTTTTGAAGTGGAGCCTCTCCCCACTCTCCACACTCTTTTTGATGTGAAGCCTCTCCCTGATCTCCGCACTCTTTTTGAAATGATGCCTCTGCCCGCTCTCCACGCTCCTTTTGAAGTGAAGCCTCTCCCCACTCTCCACGCTCCTTTTGAAGTGAAGCCTCTCCCCGATCTCCACGCTCCTTTTGAAGTGAAGCTTCTGCCCGCTCTCCACACTCTTTTGAAGTGAAGCCTCTCCCCGCTCATCACGCTCCTTTTGAAGTGAAGCCTCTCCCCACTCTCCACGCTCCTTTTGATGTGAAGCCTCTCCCTGATCTCCACACTCTTTTGAAGTGAAGCCTCTCCCCGCTCTCCACACTCCTTTTGAAGTGAAGCCTCTCCCTGATCTCCACACTCTTTTGAAGTGAAGCATCTCCCCGCTCTCCACGCTCCTTTTGAAGTGAAGCTTCTACCCGCTCTCCACACTCTTTTGAAGTGAAGCCTCTCCCCGATCTCCACGCTCCTTTTGAAGTGAAGCCTCTCCACGATCTCCACGCTCCTTTTGAAGTGAAGCCTCTCCCCGATCTCCACACTCTTTTGAAGTGAAGCCTCTCCCCGATCTCCACGCTCCTTTTGAAGTGAAGCCTCTCCCCGATCTCCACACTCCTTTTGAAGTGAAGCCTCTCCCCGATCTCCACGCTCCTTTTGAAGTGAAGACTCTCCCCGCTCTCCAAACTCTTTTTGAAATGAAGCCTCTCCCCACTCTCTACCCTCCTTTTGAAGTGAAGCCTCTCCCCGATCTCCACGCACCTTTTGAAGTGAAGCTCCTCCCCGATCTCCACACTATTTTGAAGTGAAGCCTCTCCCCGCTCTCCACGCTCCTTTTGAAGTGAAGCCTCTCCCCGCTCTCCACGCTCCTTTTGAAGTGAAGCCTCTCTCCGCTCTCCACACTTTTTTGAAGTGAAGCCTCTCCCCGCTGTCCACGCTTCTTTTGAAGTGAACTCTGTACCCGCTCTCCACGCTCCTTTTGAAGTGAAGCCACTCCCCGATCTCCATGCTCCTTTTGAGGTGACGCCTCTCCCCGCTCTCCACGCTCCTTTTGAAGTGAACTCTCTCCACGCTCTCCACGCTCCTTTTGAAGTGAACTCTCTCCCCGATCTCCACGCTCCTTTTGAAGTGAAGCCTATCCCCGATCTCCATGCTCCTTTTGAAGTGAAGCCTCTGCCCGCTCTCCACACTCTTTTGAAGTGTAGCCTCTCCCCGATCTCCACACTCTTTTGAAGTGAAGCCTCTCCTCGCTCTCCACGCTCTTTTTGAAATGAAGCCTCTCCGCACTCTCCACGCTCCTTTTGAAGTGAAGCTTCTCCCCGCTCTTCACGCTCCTTTTGATGTGTAGCCTCTCCCTGATCTCCACACTCTTTTGAAGTGAAGCCTCTCCCCGCTCTCCACACTCTTTTTGAAGTGAAGCTTCTCCCTGCTCTCCAAACTCTTTTTGAAGTGTAGCCTCTCCCTGATCTCCACACTCTTTTTGAAGTGAAGCCTCTCCCCACTCTCCACACTCTTTTTGATGTGAAGCCTCTCCCTGATCTCCGCACTCTTTTTGAAATGATGCCTCTGCCCGCTCCCAACACTCTTTTTAAAGTGAAGCCTCTCCCTGCTCTCCACACTCTTTTTGAAGTGAAGCTTCTCCCCGCTCCCCACACTCTTTTGAAGTGAATCCTCTCCTCGCTCTCCACGCTCTTTTTGAAATGAAGCCTCTCCGCACTCTCCACGCTCCTTTTGAAGTGAAGCTTCTCCCCGCTCTTCACGCTCCTTTTGATGTGTAGCCTCTCCCTGATCTCCACACTCTTTTGAAATGAAGCCTCTCCCCACTCTCCACGCTCCTTTTGAAGTGAAGCCTCTCCCCACTCTCCACGTTCCTTTTGAAGTGAAGCCTCTCCCCACTCTCCACGCCCCTTTTGAAGTGAAGCCTCTCCCCGCTCTCTACGCTCCTTTTGAAGTGAAGCCTCTCCCCGATCTCCACGCTCCTTTTGAAGTGAAGCCTCTCCCCGATCTCCATGCTCCTTTTGAAGTGAAGCCTCTCCCCTCTCTCCATGCTCCTTTTGAAGTGAAGCCTATCCCCGATCTCCATGCTCCTTTTGAAGTGAAGCTTCTGCCCGCTCTCCACACTCTTTTGAAGTGAAGCCTCTCCTCGCTCTCCACGCTCTTTTTGAAATGAAGCCTCTCCCCGCTCTCCACACTCTTTTTGAAGTGAAGCCTCTCCCTGATCTCCACGCTCCTTTTGATGTGAAGCCTCTCCCTGATCTCCACACTCTTTTTGAAGTGAACCCTCTCCCCACTCTCCACACTCTTTTTGATGTGAAACCTCTCCCTGATCTCCGCACTCTTTTATAAATGATGCCTCTGCCCGCTCTCCACACTCATTTTAAAGTGAAGCCTCTCCCCGCTCTCCACACTCTTTTTGAAGTGAAGCCTCTCCCCACTCTCCACACTCTTTTTGATGTGAAGCCTCTCCCTGATCTCCGCACTCTTTTTGAAATGATGCCTCTGCCCGCTCTCCACACTCTTTTTAAAGTAAAGCCTCTCCCCGCTCTCCACACTCTTTTTGAAGTGAAGCTTCTCCCCGCTCTCCTAGCTCCTTTTGAAGTGAAGCCTCTCCCCGATCTCCACACTCCTTTTGAAGTGAAGCTTCTCCCCGATTTCCACGCTCCTTTTGAAGTGAAGCTTCTCCCCGATCTCTACACTCTTTTCAAGTGAAGCCTCTCCCGACTCTCCACGCTCCTTTTGAAGTGAAGCCTCTCCCCGCTCTCCACGCTCCTTTTGAAGTGAAGCCTATCCCCGATCTCCATGCTCCTTTTGAAGTGAAGCCTCTCCCCTCTCTCCATGCTCCTTTTGAAGTGAACTCTCTCCCCGCTCTCCACGCTCCTTTTGAAGTGAAGCCTATCCCCGATCTCCATGCTCCTTTTGAAGTGAAGCTTCTGCCCGCTCTCCACACTATTTTGAAGTGAAGCCTCTCCTCGCTCTCCACGCTCTTTTTGAAATGAAGCCTCTCCCCGCTCTCCACACTCTTTTTGAAGTGAAGCCTCTCCCTGATCTCCACGCTCCTTTTGATGTGAAGCCTCTCCCTGATCTCCACACTCTTTTTGAAGTGAACCCTCTCCCCACTCTCCACACTCTTTTTGATGTGAAACCTCTCCCTGATCTCCGCACTCTTTTATAAATGATGCCTCTGCCCGCTCTCCACACTCATTTTAAAGTGAAGCCTCTCCCCGCTCTCCACACTCTTTTTGAAGAGAAGCCTCTCCCCACTCTCCACTCTCTTTTTGATGTGAAGCCTCTCCCTGATCTCCGCACTCTTTTTGAAATGATGCCTCTGCCCGCTCTCCACACTCTTTTTAAAGTGAAGCCTCTCCCCGCTCTCCACACTCTTTTTGAAGTGAAGCTTCTCCCCGCTCTCCTAGCTCCTTTTGAAGTGAAGCCTCTCCCCGATCTCCACACTCCTTTTGAAGTGAAGCTTCTCCCCGATTTCCACGCTCCTTTTGAAGTGAAGCTTCTCCCCGATCTCTACACTCTTTTCAAGTGAAGCCTCTCCCGACTCTCCACGCTCCTTTTGAAGTGAAGCCTCTCCCCGCTCTCCACGCTCCTTTTGAAATGAAGCCTCTCCCCGATCTCCACGCTCCTTTTGAAGTGAAGCCTCTGCCCGCTCTCCACACTCTTTTGAAGTGTAGCCTCTCCCCGATCTCCACACTCTTTTGAAGTGAAGCCTCTCCTCGCTCTCCACGCTCTTTTTGAAATGAAGCCTCTCCGCACACTCCACGCTCCTTTTGAAGTGAAGCTTCTCCCCGCTCTTCACGCTCCTTTTGATGTGTAGCCTCTCCCTGATCTCCACACTCTTTTGAAGTGAAGCCTCTCCCCACTCTCCACACTCTTTTTGATGTGAAGCCTCTCCCTGATCTCCGCACTCTTTTTGAAATGATGCCTCTGCCCGCTCTCCACACTCTTTTTAAAGTGAAGCCTCTCCCCGCTCTCCACACTCTTTTTGAAGTGAAGCTTCTCCCCGCTCTCCTAGCTCCTTTTGAAGTGAAGCCTCTCCCCGATCTCCACACTCCTTTTGAAGTGAAGCTTCTCCCCGATTTCCACGCTCCTTTTGAAGTGAAGCTTCTCCCCGATCTCTACACTCTTTTCAAGTGAAGCCTCTCCCGACTCTCCACGCTCCTTTTGAAGTGAAGCCTCTCCCCGCTCTCCACGCTCCTTTTGAAGTGAAGCCTATCCCCGATCTCCATGCTCCTTTTGAAGTGAAGCCTCTCCCCTCTCTCCATGCTCCTTTTGAAGTGAACTCTCTCCCCGCTCTCCACGCTCCTTTTGAAGTGAAGCCTATCCCCGAACTCCATGCTCCTTTTGAAGTGAAGCTTCTGCCCGCTCTCCACACTCTTTTGAAGTGAAGCCTCTCCTCGCTCTCCACGCTCTTTTTGAAATGAAGCCTCTCCCCGCTCTCCACACTCTTTTTGAAGTGAAGCCTCTCCCTGATCTCCACGCTCCTTTTGATGTGAAGCCTCTCCCTGATCTCCACACTCTTTTTGAAGTGAACCCTCTCCCCACTCTCCACACTCTTTTTGATGTGAAACCTCTCCCTGATCTCCGCACTCTTTTATAAATGATGCCTCTGCCCGCTCTCCACACTCATTTTAAAGTGAAGCCTCTCCCCGCTCTCCACACTCTTTTTGAAGAGAAGCCTCTCCCCACTCTCCACACTCTTTTTGATGTGAAGCCTCTCCCTGATCTCCGCACTCTTTTTGAAATGATGCCTCTGCCCGCTCTCCACACTCTTTTTAAAGTGAAGACTCTCCCCGCTCTCCACACTCTTTTTGAAGTGAAGCTTCTCCCCGCTCTCCTAGCTCCTTTTGAAGTGAAGCCTCTCCCCGATCTCCACACTCCTTTTGAAGTGAAGCTTCTCCCCGATTTCCACGCTCCTTTTGAAGTGAAGCTTCTCCCCGATCTCTACACTCTTTTCAAGTGAAGCCTCTCCCGACTCTCCACGCTCCTTTTGAAGTGAAGCCTCTCCCCGCTCTCCACGCTCCTTTTGAAATGAAGCCTCTCCCCGATCTCCACGCTCCTTTTGAAGTGAAGCCTCTGCCCGCGCTCCACACTCTTTTGAAGTGTAGCCTCTCCCCGATCTCCACACTCTTTTGAAGTGAAGCCTCTCCTCGCTCTCCACGCTCTTTTTGAAATGAAGCCTCTCCGCACACTCCACGCTCCTTTTGAAGTGAAGCTTCTCCCCGCTCTTCACGCTCCTTTTGATGTGTAGCCTCTCCCTGATCTCCACACTCTTTTGAAGTGAAGCCTCTCCCCGCTCTCCACACTCTTTTTGAAGTGAAGCCTCTCCCTGATCTCCACACTCTTTTTGAAGTGAAGCCTCTCCCCACTCTCCACACTCGTTTTGATGTGAAGCCTCTCCCTGATCTCCGCACTCTTTTTGAAATGATGCCTCTGCCCGCTCTCCACACTCTTTTTAAAGTGAAGCCTCTCCCTGCTCTCCACACTCTTTTTGAAGTGAAGCCTCTCCCCACTCTCCACACTCTTTTTGATGTGAAGCCTCTCCCTGATCTCCGCACTCTTTTTGAAATGATGCCTCTGCCCGCTCTCCACGCTCCTTTTGAAGTGAAGCCTCTCCCCACTCTCCACGCTCCTTTTGAAGTGAAGCCTCTCCCCGATCTCCACGCTACTTTTGAAGTGAAGCTTCTCCCCGCTCTCCACACTCTTTGGAACTGAAGCCTCTCCCCACTCTCCACGCTCCTTTTGAAGTGGAGCCTCTCCCCACTCTCCACTCTCCTTTTGAAGTGAAGCCTCTCCCCGATCTCCACGCTCCTTTTGAAGTGAAGCTTCTCCCCGCTCTCCACGCTCCTTTTGAAGTGAGGCTTCTCCCCGATCTCCACGCTCCTTTTGAAGTGAAGCTTCTCCCCGATTTCCACGCTCCTTTTGAAGTGAAGCCTCTCCCCTATCTCCACACTCTTTTGAAGTGAAGCCTCTGCCACTCTCCACGCTCCTTTTGAAGTGAACTCTCTCCCCGCTCTCCACGCTCCTTTTGAAGTGAAGCCTCTCCCCGATCTCCACGCTCCTTTTGAAGTGAAGCCACTCCCCGCTCTCCACACTCTTTTGAAGTGAAGCCTCTCCCCGATGTCCACACTCTTTTGAAGTGAAGCCTCTCCTCGCTCACCACGCTCTTTTTGAAATGAAGCTTCTCCCCGCTCTCCACGCTCCTTTTGAAGTGAGGCCTCTCCCCGATCTCCACGCTCCTTTTGAAGTGAAGCTTCTCCCCGATTTCCACGCTCCTTTTGAAGTGAAGCTTTTCCCCTATCTCCACACTCTTTTGAAGTGAAGCCTCTCCCCACTCTCCACGCTCCTTTTGAAGTGAACTCTCTCCCCGCTCTCCACGCTCCTTTTGAAGTGAAGCCTCTCCCCGATCTCCACGCTCCTTTTGAAGTGAAGCCTCTCCCCGATGTCCACACTCTTTTGAAGTGAAGCCTCTCCTCGCTCTCCACGCTCTTTTTGAAATGAAGCGTCTCCGCGATCTCCACGCTCCTTTTGAAGTGAAGCCTCTCCCCGCTCTCCACGCTCCTTTTGATGTGAAGCCTCTCCCTGATCTCCACACTCTTTTGAAGTGAAGCCTCTCTCCGCTCTCCACACTCCTTTTGAAGTGAAACCTCTCCCTGATCTCCACACTCTTTTGAAGTGAAGCATCTCCCCGCTCTCCACGCTCCTTTTGAAGTGAAGCTTCTACCCGCTCTCCACACACTTTTGAAGTGAAGCCTCTCCCCGATCTCCACGCTCCTTTTGAAGTGAAGCCTCTCCACGATCTCCACGCTCCTTTTGAAGTGAAGCCTCTCCCCGATCTCCACACTCTTTTGAAGTGAAGCCTCTCCTCGATCTCCACGCTCCTTTTGAAGTGAAGCCTCTCCCCGATCTCCACGCTCCTTTTGAAGTGAAGCTTCTCCACGATTTCCACGCTCCTTTTGAAGTGAAGCTTCTCCCCGATCTCCACACTCTTTTGAAGTGAAGCCTCTCCCCGCTCTCCACACTCTTTTTAAAGTGAAGCCTCTCCCCGCTCTCCACGCTCCTTTTGAAGAGAAGCCTCTCCCCGCTCTCCACGCTCCTTTTGAAGTGAAGCCTCTACCTGATCGCCGCACTCTTTTTGAAGTGAGGCCTCTCCCCGATCTCCATGCTCCTTTTGAAGTGAAGCCTCTCCCCGATCTCCACGCTCCTTTTGAAGTGAAGCCTCTCCCCGCTCTCCAAGCTCCTTTTGAAGTGAAGCCTCTCCCCGCTCATCACGCTCCTTTTGAAGTGAAGCCTCTCCCCGATCTCCACGCTCCTTTTGAAGTGAAGCTTCTCCCCGCTCTCCACACTCTTTTGAAGTGAAGCCTCTCCCCACTCTCCACGCTCCTTTTGAAGTGAAGCCTCTCCCCACTCTCCACGCTCCTTTTGAAGTGAAGCCTCTCCCCGATCTCCACGCTCCTTTTGAAGTGAAGCTTCTCCCCGCTCTCCACGCTCCTTTTGAAGTGAAGCCTCTCCCCGATCTCCAGGCTCCTTTTGAAGTGAAGCTTCTCCCCGATTTCCACGCTCCTTTTGAAGTTTAGCTTCTCCACTATCTCCACACTCTTTTGAAGTGAAGCCTCTCCCCATTCTCCACGCTCATTTTGAAGTGAACTCTCTCCCCGCTCTCCACGCTCCTTTTGAAGTGAAGCCTCTGCCCGATCACCACACTCTTTTGAAGTGAAGCCTCTCCTCGCTCTCCACGCTCTTTTTGAAGTGAAGCCTCTCCCCGATGTCCACACTCTTTTGAAGTGAAGCCTCTCCTCGCTCTCCACGCTCTTTTTGAAGTGAAGCCTCTCCCCGATGTCCACACTCTTTTGAAGTGAAGCCTCTCCTCGCTCTCCACGCTCTTTTTGAAATGAAGCCTCTCCCCACTCTCCATGCTCCTTTTGAAGTGAAGCCTCTCCCCGCTCTCCACGCTCCTTTTGAAGTGAAGCCTCTCCCCGATCTCCACACTCCTTTTGAAGTGAAGCTTCTCCACGATTTCCACGCTCCTTTTGAAGTGAAGCTTCTCCCCGATCTCCACACTCTTTTGAAGTGAAGCATCTCCACGATCTCCACGCTCCTTTTGAAGTGAAGCCTCTCCCCGATCTCCACACTCTTTTGAAGTGAAGCCTCTCCCCGATCTCCACGCTCCTTTTGAAGTGAAGCCTCTCCCCGATCTCCACGCTCCTTTTGAAGTGAAGCTTCTCCACGATTTCCACGCTCCTTTTGAAGTGAAGCTTCTCCCCGATCTCCACACTCTTTTGCAGTGAAGCCTCTCCCCGCTCTCCACACTCTTTTTAAAGTGAAGCCTCTCCCCGCTCTCCACGCTCCTTTTGAAGTGAAGCCTCTCCCCGCTCTCCACGCTCCTTTTGAAGTGAAGCCTCTACCTGATCGCTGCACTCTTTTTGAAGTGAGGCCTCTCCCCGATCTCCACGCTCCTTTTGAAGTGAAGCCTCTCCCCACTCTCCACGCTCCTTTTTAAGTGAAGCCTCTCCCCACTCTCCACGCTCCTTTTGAAGTGAAGCCTCTCCCCGATCTCCACGCTCCTTTTGAAGTGAAGCTTCTCCCCGCTCTCCACGCTCCTTTTGAAGTGAAGCTTCTCCCCGATCTCCAGGCTCCTTTTGAAGTGAAGCTTCTCCCCGATTTCCACGCTCCTTTTGAAGTGTAGCTTCTCCACTATCTCCACACTCTTTTGAAGTGAAGCCTCTCCCCATTCTCCACGCTCCTTTTGAAGTGAACTCTCTCCCCGCTCTCCACGCTCCTTTTGAAGTGAAGCCTCTCCCCGATCTCCACACTCTTTTGAAGTGAAGCCTCTCCTCGCTCTCCACGCTCTTTTTGAAGTGAAGCCTCTCCCCGATGTCCACACTCTTTTGAAGTGAAGCCTCTCCTCGCTCTCCACACTCTTTTTGAAATGAAGCCTCTCCGCGCTCTCCACGCTCCTTTTGAAGTGAAGCCTCTCCCCGCTCTCCACGCTCCTTTTGATGTGAAGCCTCTCCCTGATCTCCACACTCTTTTGAAGTGAAGCCTCTCCCCGCTCTCCACACTCCTTTTGAAGTGAAGCCTCTCCCTGATCTCCACACTCTTTTGAAGTGAAGCATCTCCCCGCTCTCCACGCTCCTTTTGAAGTGAAGCTTCTCCCCGCTCTCCACACTCTTTTGAAGTGAAGCCTCTCCCCGATCTCCACGCTCCTTTTGAAGTGAAGCCTCTCCACGATCTCCACGCTCCTTTTGAAGTGAAGCCTCTCATCGATCTCCACGCTCCTTTTGAAGTGAAGCCTCTCCCCGATCTCCACACTCCTTTTGAAGTGAAGCTTCTCCACGATTTCCACGCTCCTTTTGAAGTGAAGCTTCTCCCCGATCTCCACACTCTTTTGAAGTGAAGCCTCTCCCCGCTCTCCACACTCTTTTTAAAGTGAAGCCTCTCCCCGCTCTCCACACTCTTTTTAAAGTGAAGCCTCTCCCCGCTCTCCACACTCTTTTGAAGTGAAGCCTCTCCCCGCTCTCCACGCTCCTTTTGAAGTGAAGCTTCTCCCTGATTTCCACGCTCCTTTTGAAGTGAAACTTCTCCCCGATCTCCACACTCTTTTGAAGTGAAGCCTCACCCCGCTCTCCACACTCCTTTTGAAGTGAAGCTTCTCCCCGATCTCCACACTCTTTTGAAGTGATGCCTCTCCCCACTCTCCACGCTCCTTTTGAAGTGAACTCTCTACCCGCTCTCCACGCTCCTTTTGAAGTGAAGCCTCTCCCCGCACTCCACACTCTTTTTAAAGTGAAGCCTCTCCCCGCTCTCCACGCTCCTTTTGAAGTGAAGCCTCTCCCCGCTCTCCACGCTCCTTTTGAAGTGAAGCCTCTCCCTGATCTCCGCACTCTTTTTGAAGTGAGTCCTCTCCCCGCTCTCCACGCTCCTTTTGAAGTGAAGCCTCTCCCTGATCTCCGCACTCTTTTTAAAGTGAAGCCTCTCCCCGCTCTCCAAACACTTTTTGAAATGAAGCCTCTCCCCACTCTCCACGCTCCTTTTGAAGTGAAGCCTCTCCCCACTCTCCACGCTCCTTTTGAAGTGAAGCCTCTCCCCACTCTCCACGCTCCTTTTGAAGTGAAGCCTCTCCCCGCTCTCCACGCCCCTTTTGAAGTGAAGCTTCTCCGCACTCTCCACACTCTTTTGAAGTGAAGCCTCTCCCCGCTCTCTACGCTCCTTTTGAAGTGAAGCCTCTCCCCGATCTCCACGCTCCTTTTGAATTGAAGCTTCGCCCCGATTTCCACGCTCCTTTTGAAGTGAAACTTCTCCCCGATCTCCACACTCTTTTGAAGTGAAGCCTCTCCCCGCTCTCCACGCTCCTTTTGAAGTGAAGCTTCTCCCCGATCCCCACACTCTTTTGAAGTGAAGCCTCTCCCCACTCTCCACGCTCCTTTTGAAGTGAACTCTCTCCCCGCTCTCCACGCTCCTTTTGAAGTGAAGCCTATCCCCGATCTCCATGCTCCTTTTGAATTGAAGCCTCTCCCCTCTCTCCATGCTCCTTTTGAAGTGAACTCTCTCCCCGCTCTCCACGCTCCTTTTGAAGTGAAGCCTATCCCCGATCTCCATGCTCCTTTTGAAGTGAAGCCTCTCCCCACTCTCCACGCTCCTTTTGAAGTGAATTCTATCCCCGCTCTCCACGCTCCTTTTGAAGTGAAGCCTATCCCCGATCTCCATGCTCCTTTTGAAGTGAAGCCTCTGCCCGCTCTCCACACTCTTTTGAAGTGAAGCCTCTCCTCGCTCTCCACGCTCTTTTTGAAATGAAGCCTCTCCCCGCTCTCCACACTCTTTTTGAAGTGAAGCCTCTCCCTGATCTCCACGCTCCTTTTGATGTGCAGCCTCTCCCTGATCTCCACACTCTTTTGAAGTGAAGCCTCTCCCCGCTCTCCACACTCTTTTTGAAGTGAAGCTTCTCCCTGCTCTCCAAACTCTTTTTGAAGTGAAGCCTCTCCCTGATCTCCACACTCTTTTTGAAGTGAAGCCTCTCCCCACTCTCCACACTCTTTTTGATGTGAAGCCTCTCCCTGATCTCCACACTCTTTTTGAAGTGAACCCTCTCCCCACTCTCCACACTCTTTTTGATGTGAAACCTCTCCCTGATCTCCGCACTCTTTTATAAATGATGCCTCTGCCCGCTCTCCACACTCTTTTTAAAGTGAAGCCTCTGCCTGCTCTCCACACTCTTTTTGAAGTGAAGCCTCTCCCCACTCTCCACACTCTTTTTGATGTGAAGCCTCTCCCTGATCTCCGCACTCTTTTTGAAATGATGCCTCTGCCCGCTCTCCACACTCTTTTTAAAGTGAAGCCTCTCCCCGCTCTCCACACTCTTTTTGAAGTGAAGCTTCTCCCTGCTCTCCTAGCTCCTTTTGAAGTGAAGCCACTCCCCGATCTCCACGCTCCTTTTGAAGTGAAGCCTCTCCCCGATCTCCACACTCCTTTTGAAGTGAAGCTTCTCCCCGATTTCCACGCTCCTTTTGAAGTGAAGCTTCTCCCCGATCTCCACACTCTTTTGAAGTGAAGCCTCTCCCCACTCTCCACGCTCCTTTTGAAGTGAAGCCTCTCCCCGCTCTCAACGCTCCTTTTGATGTGAAGCCTCTCCCTGATCTCCACACTCTTTTTGAAGTGAAGCCTCTCCCCGATCTCCACACTCCTTTTGAAGTGAAGCTTCTCCCCGATTTCCACGCTCCTTTTGAAGTGAAGCTTCTCCCCGATCTCTACACTCTTTTCAAGTGAAGCCTCTCCCCACTCTCCACGCTCCTTTTGAAGTGAAGCCTCTCCCCGCTCGCCACGCTCCTTTTGAAGTGAAGCCTCTGCCCGCTCTCCACACTCTTTTGAAGTGTAGCCTCTCCCCGATCTCCACACTCTTTTGAAGTGAAGCCTCTCCTCGCTCTCCACGCTCCTTTTGAAGTGAAGCCTCTCCACACTCTCCACGCTCCTTTTGAGGTGAAGCTTCTCCCCGCTCTTCACGCTCCTTTTGATGTGTAGCCTCTCCCTGATCTCCACACTCTTTTTGAAATGATGCCTCTGCCCGCTCTCCACACTCTTTTTAAAGTGAAGCCTCTCCCCGCTCTCCACACTCTTTTTGAAGTGAAGCTTCTCCCTGCTCTCCAAACTCTTTTTGAAGTGAAGCCTCTCCCTGATCTCCACACTCTTATTGAAGTGAAGCCTCTCCCCACTCTCCACACTCTTTTTGATGTGAAGCCTCTCCCTGATCTCCGCACTCTTTTTGAAATGATGCCTCTGCCCGCTCTCCACACTCTTTTTAAAGTGAAGCCTCTCCCTGCTCTCCACACTCTTTTTGAAGTGAAGCCTCTCCCCACTCTCCACACTCTTTTTGATGTGAAGCCTCTCCCTGATCTCCGCACTCTTTTTGAAATGATGCCTCTGCTGGCTCTCCACGCTCCTTTTGGAGTGAAGCCTCTCCCCACTCTCCACGCTCCTTTTGAAGTGAAGCCTCTCCCCGATCTCCACGCTCCTTTTGAAGTGAAGCTTCTCCCCGCTCTCCACACTCTTTTGAAGTGAAGCCTCTCCCCTCTAACCACGCTCCTTTTGAAGTGAAGCCTCTCCCCGATCTCCACGCTCCTTTTGAAGTGAAGCCGCTCCCCGATCTCCACGCTCCTTTTGAAGTGAAGCTTCTCCCCGCTCACCACACTCTTTGGAGGTGAAGCCTCTCCCCACTCTCCACGCTCCTTTTGAAGTGAAGCCTCTCCCCAGTCTCCACTCTCCTTTTGAAGTGAAGCCTCTCCCCGATCTCCACGCTCCTTTTGAAGTGAAGCCTCTGCCCGATCTCCACGCTCCTTTTGAAGTGAAGCCTCTCCACACTCTTTTGAAGTGAAGCCTCTCCCCGATGTCCACACTCTTTTGAAGGGAAGCCTCTACTCGCTCTCCACGCTCTTTTTGAAATGAAGCGTCTCCGCGCTCTCCACGCTCCTTTTGAAGTGAAGCCTCTCCCCGCTCTCCACGCTCCTTTTGATGTGAAGCCTCTCCCTGATCTCCACACTCTTTTGAAGTGAAGCCTCTCCCCGCTCTCCACACTCCTTTTGAAGTGAAGCCTCTCCCTGATCTCCACACTCTTTTGAAGTGAAGCATCTCCTCGCTCTCCACGCTCCTTTTGAAGTGAAGCTTCTACCCGCTCTCCACACTCTTTTGAAGTGAAGCCTCTCCCCGATCTCCACACTCCTTTTGAAGTGAAGCCTCTCCACGATCTCCACGCTCCTTTTGAAGTGAAGCCTCTCCCCGATCTCCACACTCTTTTGAAGTGAAGCCTCTCCTCGATCTCCACGCTCCTTTTGAAGTGAAGCCTCTCCCCGATCTCCACGCTCCTTTTGAAGTGAAGCTTCTCCACGATTTCCACGCTCCTTTTGAAGTGAAGCTTCTCCCCGCTCACCACACTCTTTGGAGGTGAAGCCTCTCCCCACTCTCCACGCTCCTTTTGAAGTGAAGCCTCTCCCCAGTCTCCACTCTCCTTTTGAAGTAAAGCCTCTCCCCGATCTCCACGCTCCTTTTGAAGTGAAGCTTCTCCACGCTCTCCACGCTCCTTTTGAAGTGAGGCCTCTCCCCGATCTCCACGCTCCTTTTGAAGTGAAGCTTCTCCCCGATTTCCACGCTCCTTTTGAAGTGAAGCTTCTCCCCTATCTCCACACTCTTTTGAAGTGAAGCCTCTCCCCACTCTCCACGCTCCTTTTGAAGTGAACTCTCTCCCCGCTCTCCACGCTCCTTTTGAAGTGAAGCCTCTCCCCGATCTCCACGCTCCTTTTGAAGTGAAGCCTCTCCCCGCTCTCCACACTCTTTTGAAGTGAAGCCTCTCCCCGATGTCCACACTCTTTTGAAGTGAAGCCTCTCCTCGCTCTCCACGCTCTTTTTGAAGTGAAGCCTCTCCCCGCTCTCCACGCTCCTTTTGATGTGAAGCCTCTCCCTGATCTCCACACTCTTCTGAAGTGAAGCCTCTCCCCGCTCTCCACGCTCCTTTTGAAGTGAAGCTTCTACCCGCTCTCCACACTCTTTTGAAGTGAAGCCTCTCCCCGATCTCCACACTCCTTTTGAAGTGAAGCCTCTCCACGATCTCCACGCTCCTTTTGAAGTGAAGCCTCTCCCCGATCTCCACACTCTTTTGAAGTGAAGCCTCTCCTCGATCTCCACGCTCCTTTTGAAGTGAAGCCTCTCCTCGATCTCCACGCTCCTTTTGAAGTGAAGCTTCTCCACGATTTCCACGCTCCTTTTGAAGTGAAGCTTCTCCCCGATCTCCACACTCTTTTGAAGTGAAGCCTCTCCCCGCTCTCCTCACTCTTTTTAATGTGAAGCCTCTCCCCGCTCTCCACGCTCCTTTTGAAGTGAAGCCTCTCCCCGCTCTCCACGCTCCTTTTGAAGTGAAGCCTCTACCTGATCGCCGCACTCTTTTTGAAGTGAGGCCTCTCCCCGAACTCCACGCTCCTTTTGAAGTGAAGCCTCTCCCCGATCTCCACGCTCCTTTTGAAGTGAAGCTTCTCCCCGCTCTCCACACTCTTTTGAAGTGAAGCCTCTCCCCGCTCATCACGCTCCTTTTGAAGTGAAGCCTCTCCCCGATCTCCACGCTCCTTTTGAAGTGAAGCTTCTCACCGCTCTCCACACTCCTTTTGAAGTGAAGCCTCTCCCCGATCTCCACGCTCCTTTTGAAGTGAAGCTTCTCCCCGCTCTCCACGCTCCTTTTGAAGTGAACCCTCTCCCCGATCTCCAGGCTCCTTTTGAAGTGAAGCTTCTCCCCGATTTCCATGCTCCATTTGAAGTGAAGCTTCTCCACTATCTCCACACTCTTTTGAAGTGAAGCCTCTCCCCACTCTCCACGCTCCTTTTGAAGTGAACTCTCTCCCCGCTCTCCACGCTCCTTTTGAAGTGAAGCCTCTCCCCGATCTCCACACTCTTTTGAAGTGAAGCCTCTCCTCGCTCTCCACGCTCTTTTTGAAGTGAAGCCTCTCCCCGATGTCCACACTCTTTTGAAGTGAAGCCTGTCCTCGCTCTCCACGCTCTTTTTGAAATGAAGCCTCTCCGCGCTCTCCACGCTCCTTTTGAAGTGAAGCCTCTCCCCGCTCTCCACGCTCCTTTTGATGTGAAGCCTCTCCTCGATCTCCACACTCTTTTGAAGTGAAGCCTCTCCCCGCTCTCCACACTCCTTTTGAAGTGAAGCCTCTCCCTGATCTCCACACTCTTTTGAAGTGAAGCATCTCCCCGCTCTCCACGCTCCTTTTGAAGTGAAGCCTCTCCCTGATCTCCACACTCTTTTGAAGTGAAGCATCTCCTCGCTCTCCACGCTCCTTTTGAAGTGAAGCTTCTACCCGCTCTCCACACTCTTTTGAAGTGAAGCCTCTCCCCGATCTCCACACTCCTTTTGAAGTGAAGCCTCTCCACGATCTCCACGCTCCTTTTGAAGTGAAGCCTCTCCCCGATCTCCACACTCTTTTGAAGTGAAGCCTCTCCTCGATCTCCACGCTCCTTTTGAAGTGAAGCCTCTCCCCGATCTCCACGCTCCTTTTGAAGTGAAGCTTCTCCACGATTTCCACGCTCCTTTTGAAGTGAAGCTTCTCCCCGATCTCCACACTCTTTTGAAGTGAAGCTTCTCCCCGCTCACCACACTCTTTGGAGGTGAAGCCTCTCCCCACTCTCCACGCTCCTTTTGAAGTGAAGCCTCTCCCCAGTCTCCACTCTCCTTTTGAAGTAAAGCCTCTCCCCGATCTCCACGCTCCTTTTGAAGTGAAGCTTCTCCACGCTCTCCACGCTCCTTTTGAAGTGAGGCCTCTCCCCGATCTCCACGCTCCTTTTGAAGTGAAGCTTCTCCCCGATTTCCACGCTCCTTTTGAAGTGAAGCTTCTCCCCTATCTCCACACTCTTTTGAAGTGAAGCCTCTCCCCACTCTCCACGCTCCTTTTGAAGTGAACTCTCTCCCCGCTCTCCACGCTCCTTTTGAAGTGAAGCCTCTCCCCGATCTCCACGCTCCTTTTGAAGTGAAGCCTCTCCCCGCTCTCCACACTCTTTTGAAGTGAAGCCTCTCCCCGATGTCCACACTCTTTTGAAGTGAAGCCTCTCCTCGCTCTCCACGCTCTTTTTGAAGTGAAGCCTCTCCCCGCTCTCCACGCTCCTTTTGATGTGAAGCCTCTCCCTGATCTCCACACTCTTCTGAAGTGAAGCCTCTCCCCGCTCTCCACGCTCCTTTTGAAGTGAAGCTTCTACCCGCTCTCCACACTCTTTTGAAGTGAAGCCTCTCCCCGATCTCCACACTCCTTTTGAAGTGAAGCCTCTCCACGATCTCCACGCTCCTTTTGAAGTGAAGCCTCTCCCCGATCTCCACACTCTTTTGAAGAGAAGCCTCTCCTCGATCTCCACGCTCCTTTTGAAGTGAAGCCTCTCCTCGATCTCCACGCTCCTTTTGAAGTGAAGCTTCTCCACGATTTCCACGCTCCTTTTGAAGTGAAGCTTCTCCCCGATCTCCACACTCTTTTGAAGTGAAGCCTCTCCTCGCTCTCCACGCTCTTTTTGAAGTGAAGCCTCTCCCCGCTCTCCACGCTCCTTTTGATGTGAAGCCTCTCCCTGATCTCCACACTCTTCTGAAGTGAAGCCTCTCCCCGCTCTCCACGCTCCTTTTGAAGTGAAGCTTCTACCCGCTCTCCACACTCTTTTGAAGTGAAGCCTCTCCCCGATCTCCACACTCCTTTTGAAGTGAAGCCTCTCCACGATCTCCACGCTCCTTTTGAAGTGAAGCCTCTCCCCGATCTCCACACTCTTTTGAAGAGAAGCCTCTCCTCGATCTCCACGCTCCTTTTGAAGTGAAGCCTCTCCTCGATCTCCACGCTCCTTTTGAAGTGAAGCTTCTCCACGATTTCCACGCTCCTTTTGAAGTGAAGCTTCTCCCCGATCTCCACACTCTTTTGAAGTGAAGCCTCTCCCCGCTCTCCACACTCTTTTTAAAGTGAAGCCTCTCCCCGCTCTCCACGCTCCTTTTGAAGTGAAGCCTCTCCCCGCTCTCCACGCTCCTTTTGAAGTGAAGCCTCTACCTGATCGCCGCACTCTTTTTGAAGTGAGGCCTCTCCCCGAACTCCACGCTCCTTTTGAAGTGAAGCCTCTCCCCGATCTCCACGCTCCTTTTGAAGTGAAGCTTCTCCCCGCTCTCCACACTCTTTTGAAGTGAAGCCTCTCCCCGCTCATCACGCTCCTTTTGAAGTGAAGCCTTTCCCCGATCTCCACGCTCCTTTTGAAGTGAAGCTTCTCACCGCTCTCCACACTCCTTTTGAAGTGAAGCCTCTCCCCGATCTCCACGCTCCTTTTGAAGTGAAGCTTCTCCCCGCTCTCCACGCTCCTTTTGAAGTGAACCCTCTCCCCGATCTCCAGGCTCCTTTTGAAGTGAAGCTTCTCCCCGATTTCCATGCTCCATTTGAAGTGAAGCTTCTCCACTATCTCCACACTCTTTTGAAGTGAAGCCTCTCCCCACTCTCCACGCTCCTTTTGAAGTGAACTCTCTCCCCGCTCTCCACGCTCCTTTTGAAGTGAAGCCTCTCCCCGATCTCCACACTCTTTTGAAGTGAAGCCTCTCCTCGCTCTCCACGCTCTTTTTGAAGTGAAGCCTCTCCCCGATGTCCACACTCTTTTGAAGTGAAGCCTGTCCTCGCACTCCACGCTCTTTTTGAAATGAAGCGTCTCCGCGCTCTCCACGCTCCTTTTGAAGTGAAGCCTCTCCCCGCTCTCCACGCTCCTTTTGATGTGAAGCCTCTCCCTGATCTCCACACTCTTTTGAAGTGAAGCCTCTCCCCGCTCTCCACACTCCTTTTGAAGTGAAGCCTCTCCCTGATCTCCACACTCTTTTGAAGTGAAGCATCTCCCCGCTCTCCACGCACCTTTTGAAGTGAAGCTTCTCCCCGCTCTCCACACTCTTTTGAAGTGAAGCCTCTCCCCGATCTCCACACTCTTTTGAAGTGAAGCCTCTCCCCGCTCTCCACACTCTTTTTAAAGTGAAGCCTCTCCCCGCTCTCCACACTCTTTTGAAGTGAAGCCTCTCCCCGCTCACCACACTCCTTTTGAAGTGAAGCCTCTCCCTGATCTCCACTCTCTTTTGAAGTGAAGCATCTCCCCGCTCTCCACGCTCCTTTTGAAGTGAAGCTTCTACCCGCTCTCCACACTCTTTTGAAGTGAAGCCTCTCCCCGATCTCCACGCTCCATTTGAAGTGAAGCCTCTCCACGATCTCCACGCTCCTTTTGAAGTGAAGCCTCTCCCCGATCTCCACACTCTTTTGAAGTGAAGCCTCTCCTCGATCTCCACGCTCCTTTTGAAGTGAAGCCTCTCCCCGATCTCCACACTCCTTTTGAAGTGAAGCTTCTCCACGATTTCCACGGTCCTTTTGAAGTGAAGCTTCTCCCCGATCTCCACACTCTTTTGAAGTGAAGCCTCTCCCCGCTCTCCACACTCTTTTTACAGTGAAGCCTCTCCCCGCTCTCCACGCTCCTTTTGAAGTGAAGCCTCTCCCCACTCTCCACGCTCCTTTTGAAGTGATGCTTCTCCCCGCTCTCCACACTCTTTTGAAGTGAAGCCTCTCCCCGCTCATCACGCTCCTTTTGAAGTGAAGCCTCTCCCCGATCTCCACGCTCCTTTTGAAGTGAAGCCTCTCCCCGATCTCCACGCTCCTTTTGAAGTGAAGCTTCTCCCCGCTCTCCACACTCTTTTGAAGTGAAGCCTCTCCCCACTCTCCACGCTCCTTTTGAAGTGAAGCCTCTCCCACTCTCCATGCTCCTTTTGAAGTGAAGCCTCTCCCCGATCTCCACGCTCCTTTTGAAGTGAAGCTTCTCCCCGCTCTCCACGCTCCTTTTGAAGTGAAGCCTCTCCCCGATTTCCACGCTCCTTTTGAAGTGAAGCTTCTCCACTATCACCACACTCTTTTGAAGTGAAGCCTCTCCCCACTCTCCACGCTCCTTTTGAAGTGAACTCTCTCCCCGCTCTCAACGCTCCTTTTGAAGTGAAGCCTCTCCCCGATCTCCACGCTCCATTTAAAGTGAAGCCTCTCCCTGCTCTCCACACTCTTTTTGAAGTGAAGCCTCTCCCCGATGTCCACACTCCTTTGAAGTGAAGCCTCTCCTCGCTCTCCACGCTCTTTTTGAAATGAAGCCTCTCCACACTCTCCACGCTCCTTTTGAAGTGAAGCCTCTCCCCGCTCTCCACCCTCCTTTTGAAGTGAAGCCTCTCCCTGATCTCCGCACTCTTTTTGAAGTGAGGCCTCTCCCCGCTCTCCAAACTCTTTTTGAAATGAAGCCTCTCCCCACTCTCCACGCTCGTTTTGAAGTGAAGCCTCTCCCCACACTCCACGCTCCTTTTGAAGTGAAGCCTCTCCCCACTCTCCATGCTCCTTTTGAAGTGAAGCCTCTCCCCGCTCTCCACGCTCCTTTTGAAATGAAGCTTCTACCCGCTCTCCACACTCTTTTGAAGTGAAGCCTCTCCCCGCTCTCTACGCTCCTTTTGAAGTGAAGCCTCTCCCCGATCTCCACGCTCCTTTTGAAGTGAAGCCTCTCCCCGCTCTCCACGCTCCTTTTGAAGTGAAGCTTCTCCCTGATGTCCACGCTCCTTTTGAAGTGAAACTTCTCCCCGATCTCCACACTCTTTTGAATTGAAGCCTCACCCCGCTCTCCACGCTCCTTTTGAAGTGAAGCATCTCCCCGCTCTCCACGCTCCTTTTGAAGTGAAGCTTCTCCCCGCTCTCCACACTCTTTTGAAGTGAAGCCTCTCCCCGATCTCCACGCTCCTTTTGAAGTGAAGCCTCTCCCTGATCTCCGCACTCTTTTTGAAGTGAGGCCTCTCCCCGCTCTCCAAACTCTTTTTGAAATGAAGCCTCTCCCCACCCTCCACGCTCGTTTTGAAGTGAAGCCTCTCCCCACACTCCACGCTCCTTTTGAAGTGAAGCCTCTCCCCACTCTCTAAGCTCCTTTTGAAGTGAAGCCTCTCCCCGCTCTCCACACTCTTTTTAAAGTGAAGCCTCTCCCCGCTCTCCACCCTCCTTTTGAAGTGAAGCCTCTCCCTGATCTCCGCACTCTTTTTGAAGTGAGGCCTCTCCCCGCTCTCCAAACTCTTTTTGAAATGAAGCCTCTCCCCACTCTCCACGCTCGTTTTGAAGTGAAGCCTCTCCCCACACTCCACGCTCCTTTTGAAGTGAAGCCTCTCCCCACTCTCCATGCTCCTTTTGAAGTGAAGCCTCTCCCCGCTCTCCACGCTCCTTTTGAAGTGAAGCTTCTACCCGCTCTCCACACTCTTTTGAAGTGAAGCCTCTCCCCGCTCTCTACGCTCCTTTTGATGTGAAGCCTCTCCCCGATCTCCACGCTCCTTTTGAAGTGAAGCCTCTCGCCGCTCTCCACGCTTCTTTTGAAGTGAAGCTTCTCCCTGATTTCCACGCTCCTTTTGAAGTGAAACTTCTCCCCGATCTCCACACTCTTTTGAATTGAAGCTTCACCCCGCTCTCCACGCTCCTTTTGAAGTGAAGCATCTCCCCGCTCTCCACGCTCCTTTTGAAGTGAAGCTTCTCCCCGCACTCCACACTCTTTTGAAGTGAAGCCTTTCCCCGATCTCCACGCTCCTTTTGAAGTGAAGCTTCTCCACGATTTCGACGCTCCTTTTGAAGTGAAGCTTCTCCCCGATCTCCACACTCTTTTGAAGTGAAGCCTCTCCCCGCTCTCCACACTCTTTTTAAAGTGAAGCCTCTCCCCGCTCTCCACACTCTTTTTAAAGTGAAGCCTCTCCCCGCTCTCCACCCTCCTTTTGAAGTGAAGCCTCTCCCTGATCTCCACACTCTTTTTGAAGTGAGGCCTCTCCCCGCTCTCCAAACTCTTTTTGAAATGAAGCCTCTCCCCACTCTCCACGCTCGTTTTGAAGTGAAGCCTCTCCCCACACTCCACGCTCCTTTTGAAGTGAAGCCTCTCCCCACTCTCCATGCTCCTTTTGAAGTGAAGCCTCTCCCCGCTCTCCACGCTCCTTTTGAAGTGAAGCTTCTCCCCGCTCTCCACACTCTTTTGAAGTGAAGCCTCTCCCCGCTCTCTACGCTACTTTTGAAGTGAAGCCTCTCCCCGATCTCCACGCTCCTTTTGAAGTGAAGCCTCTCCCCGCTCTCCACGCTCCTTTTGAAGTGAAGCTTCTCCCTGATTTCCACGCTCCTTTTGAAGTGAAACTTCTCCCCGATCTCCACACTCTTTTGAATTGAAGCCTCACCCCGCTCTCCACGCTCCTTTTGAAGTGAAGCTTCTCCCCGATCTCCACACTCCTTTTGAAGTGAACTCTCTCCCCGCTCTCCACGCTCCTTTTGAAGTGAAGCCTCTCGCCGCTCTCCACACTCTTTTGAAAGTGAAGCCTCTCCCCGCTCTCCACGCTCCTTTTGAAGTGAACTCTCTCCCCGCTCTCCACACTCCTTTTGAAGTGAAGCCTATCCCCGATCTCCATGCTCCTTTTGAAGTGAAGCCTCTCCCCTCTCTCCATGCTCCTTTTGAAGTGAACTCTCTCCCCGCTCTCCACGCTCCTTTTGAAGTGAAACCTATCCCCGATCTCCATGCTCCTTTTGAAGCGAAGCCTCTCCCCACTCTCCACGCTCCTTTTGAAGTGAATTCTATCCCCGCTCTCCACGCTCCTTTTGAAGTGAAGCCTATCCCCGATCTCCATGCTCCTTTTGAAGTGAAGCCTCAGCCCGCTCTCCACACTCTTTTGAAGTGAAGCCTCTCCTCGCTCTCCACGCTCTTTTTGCAATGAAGCCTCTCCCCGCTCTCCACACTCTTTTTGAAGTGAAGCCTCTCGCTGATCTCCACGCTCCTTTTGATGTGAAGCCTCTCCCTGATCTCCACACTCTTTTTGAAGTGAACCCTCTCCCCACTCTCCACACTCTTTTTGATGTGAAACCTCTCCCTGATCTCCGCACTCTTTTATAAATGATGCCTCTGCCCGCTCACCACACTCTTTTTAAAGTGAAGCCTCTCCCCGCTCTCCACACTCTTTTTGAAGTGAAGCCTCTCCCCACTCTCCACACTCTTTTTGATGTGAAGCCTCTCCCTGATCTCCGCACTCTTTTTGAAGTGAAGCCTCTCCCCACTCTCCACACTCTTTTTAAAGTGAAGCCTCTCCCTGATCTCCACACTCTTTTTGAAGTGAAGCCTCTCCCCACTCTCCACACTCTTTTTGATGTGAAACCTCTCCCTGATCTCCGCACTCTTTTTGAAATGATGCCTCTGCCCGCTCTCCACACTCTTTTTAAAGTGAAGCCTCTCCCCGCTCTCCACACTCTTTTTGAAGTGAAGCTTCTCCCCGCTCTCCTAGCTCCTTTTGAAGTGAAGCCTCTCCCCGATCTCCACGCTCCTTTTGAAGTGAAGCCTCTCCCCGATCTCCACACTCCTTTTGAAGTGAAGCTTCTCCCCGATTTCCACGCTCCTTTTGAAGTGAAGCTTCTCCCCGATCTCCACACTCTATTGAAGTGAAGCCTCTCCCCACTCTCCACGCTCCTTTTGAAGTGAAGCCTCTCCCCGCTCTCAACGTTCCTTTTGATGTGAAGCCTCTCCCTGATCTCCACACTCTTTTTGAAGTGAAGCCTCTCCCCGATCTCCACACTCCTTTTGAAGTGAAGCTTCTCCCCGATTTCCACGCTCCTTTTGAAGTGAAGCTTCTCCCCGATCTCTACACTCTTTTCAAGTGAAGCCTCTCCCCTCTCTCCATGCTCCTTTTGAAGTGAACTCTCTCCCCGCTCTCCACGCTCCTTTTGAAGTGAAACCTATCCCCGATCTCCATGCTCCTTTTGAAGCGAAGCCTCTCCCCACTCATCCACGCTCCTTTTGAAGTGAATTCTATCCCCGCTCTCCACGCTCCTTTTGAAGTGAAGCCTATCCCCGATCTCCATGCTCCTTTTGAAGTGAAGCCTCAGCCCGCTCTCCACACTCTTTTGAAGTGAAGCCTCTCCTCGCTCTCCACGCTCTTTTTGCAATGAAGCCTCTCCCCGCTCTCCACACTCTTTTTGAAGTGAAGCCTCTCGCTGATCTCCACGCTCCTTTTGATGTGAAGCCTCTCCCTGATCTCCACACTCTTTTTGAAGTGAACCCTCTCCCCACTCTCCACACTCTTTTTGATGTGAAACCTCTCCCTGATCTCCGCACTCTTTTATAAATGATGCCTCTGCCCGCTCACCACACTCTTTTTAAAGTGAAGCCTCTCCCCGCTCTCCACACTCTTTTTGAAGTGAAGCCTCTCCCCACTCTCCACACTCTTTTTGATGTGAAGCCTCTCCCTGATCTCCGCACTCTTTTTGAAGTGAAGCCTCTCCCCACTCTCCACACTCTTTTTAAAGTGAAGCCTCTCCCTGATCTCCGCACTCTTTTTGAAGTGAAGCCTCTCCCCACTCTCCACACTCTTTTTGATGTGAAACCTCTCCCTGATCTCCGCACTCTTTTTGAAATGATGCCTCTGCCCGCTCTCCACACTCTTTTTAAAGTGAAGCCTCTCCCCGCTCTCCACACTCTTTTTGAAGTGAAGCTTCTCCCCGCTCTCCTAGCTCCTTTTGAAGTGAAGCCTCTCCCCGATCTCCACGCTCCTTTTGAAGTGAAGCCTCTCCCCGATCTCCACACTCCTTTTGAAGTGAAGCTTCTCCCCGATTTCCACGCTCCTTTTGAAGTGAAGCTTCTCCCCGATCTCCACACTCTATTGAAGTGAAGCCTCTCCCCACTCTCCACGCTCCTTTTGAAGTGAAGCCTCTCCCCGCTCTCAACGTTCCTTTTGATGTGAAGCCTCTCCCTGATCTCCACACTCTTTTTGAAGTGAAGCCTCTCCCCGATCTCCACACTCCTTTTGAAGTGAAGCTTCTCCCCGATTTCCACGCTCCTTTTGAAGTGAAGCTTCTCCCCGATCTCTACACTCTTTTCAAGTGAAGCCTCTCCCCACTCTCCACGCTCCTTTTGAAGTGAAGCCTCTCCCCGCTCTCCACGCTCCTTTTGAAGTGAAGCCTCTCCCCGATCTCCACGCTCCTTTTGAAGTGAAGCCTCTGCCCGCTCTCCACATTCTTTTGAAGTGTAGCCTCTCCCCGATCTCCACACTCTTTTGAAGTGAAGCCTCTCCTCGCTCTCCACGCTCTTTTTGAAATGAAGCCTCTCCGCACTCTCCACGCTCCTTTTGAAGTGAAGCTTCTCCCCGCTCTTCACGCTCCTTTTGATGTGTAGCCTCTTCCTGATCTCCACACTCTTTTGAAGTGAAGCCTCTCCCCGCTCTCCACACTCTTTTTAAAGTGAAGCCTCTCCCCGCTCTCCACACTCTTTTTAAAGTGAAGCCTCTCCCTGATCTCCAAACTCTTTTTGAAATGAAGCCTCTCCCCACTCTCCACGCTCGTTTTGAAGTGAAGCCTCTCCCTGATCTCCGCACTCTTTTTGAAGTGAGGCCTCTCCCCGCTCTCCACGCTCTTTTGAAGTGAAGCCTCTCCCTGATCTCCGCACTCTTTTTAAAGTGAAGCCTCTCCCCGCTCTCCAAACTCTTTTTGAAATGAAGCCTCTCCCCACTCTCCACGCTCGTTTTGAAGTGAAGCCTCTCCCCACACTCCACGCTCCTTTTGAATTGAAGCCTCTCCCCACTCTCCATGCTCCTTTTGAAGTGAAGCCTCTCCCCGCTCTCCACGCTCCTTTTGAAGTGAAGCTGATCCCCGCTCTCCACACTCTTTTGAAGTGAAGCCTCTCCCCGCTCTCTACGCTCCTTTTGAAGTGAAGCCTCTCCCCGATCTCCACGCTCCTTTTGAAGTGAAGCCTCTCCCCGCTCTCCACGCTCCTTTTGAAGTGAAGCCTCTCCCCGCTCTCCACGCTCCTTTTGAAGTGAAGCTTCTCCCTGATTTCCACGCTCCTTTTGAAGTGAAACTTCTCCCCGATCTCCACACTCTTTTGAATTGAAGCCTCACCCCGCTCTCCACGCTCCTTTTGAAGTGAAGCTTCTCCCCGATCTCCACACTCTTTTGAAGTGAAGCCTCTCCCCACTCTCCACGCTCCTTTTGAAGTAAACTCTCTCCCCGCTCTCCACGCTCCTTTTGAAGTGAAGCCTCTCCCCGCTCTCCACACTCTTTTAAAAGTGAAGCCTCTCCCCGCTCTCCACGCTCCTTTTGAAGTGAAGCCTCTCCCCGCTCTCCACGCTCCTTTTGAAGTGAAGCCTCCTCCTGATCTCCGCACTCTTTTTGAAGTAAGTCCTCTCCCCGCTCTCCACGCTCCTTTTGAAGTGAAGCCTCTCCCTGATCTCCGCACTCTTTTTAAAGTGAAGCCTCTCCCCGCTCTCCAAACACTTTTTGAAATGAAGCCTCTCCCCACTCTCCACGCTCCTTTTGAAGTGAAGCCTCTCCCCACTCTCCACGCTCCTTTTGAAGTGAAGCCTCTCCCCGCTCTCCACGCTCCTTTTGAAGTGAAGCTTCTCCGTGCTCTCCACACTCTTTTGAAGTGAACCCTCTCCCCACTCTCCACACTCTTTTTGATGTGAAACCTCTCCCTGATCTCCGCACTCTTTTATAAATGATGCCTCTGCCCGCTCACCACACTCTTTTTAAAGTGAAGCCTCTCCCCGCTCTCCACACTCTTTTTGAAGTGAAGCCTCTCCCCACTCTCCACACTCTTTTTGATGTGAAGCCTCTCCCTGATCTCCGCACTCTTTTTGAAGTGAAGCCTCTCCCCACTCTCCACACTCTTTTTAAAGTGAAGCCTCTCCCTGATCTCCGCACTCTTTTTGAAGTGAAGCCTCTCCCCACTCTCCACACTCTTTTTGATGTGAAACCTCTCCCTGATCTCCGCACTCTTTTTGAAATGATGCCTCTGCCCGCTCTCCACACTCTTTTTAAAGTGAAGCCTCTCCCCGCTCTCCACACTCTTTTTGAAGTGAAGCTTCTCCCCGCTCTCCTAGCTCCTTTTGAAGTGAAGCCTCTCCCCGATCTCCACGCTCCTTTTGAAGTGAAGCCTCTCCCCGATCTCCACACTCCTTTTGAAGTGAAGCTTCTCCCCGATTTCCACGCTCCTTTTGAAGTGAAGCTTCTCCCCGATCTCCACACTCTATTGAAGTGAAGCCTCTCCCCACTCTCCACGCTCCTTTTGAAGTGAAGCCTCTCCCCGCTCTCAACGTTCCTTTTGATGTGAAGCCTCTCCCTGATCTCCACACTCTTTTTGAAGTGAAGCCTCTCCCCGATCTCCACACTCCTTTTGAAGTGAAGCTTCTCCCCGATTTCCACGCTCCTTTTGAAGTGAAGCTTCTCCCCGATCTCTACACTCTTTTCAAGTGAAGCCTCTCCCCACTCTCCACGCTCCTTTTGAAGTGAAGCCTCTCCCCGCTCTCCACGCTCCTTTTGAAGTGAAGCCTCTCCCCGATCTCCACGCTCCTTTTGAAGTGAAGCCTCTGCCCGCTCTCCACATTCTTTTGAAGTGTAGCCTCTCCCCGATCTCCACACTCTTTTGAAGTGAAGCCTCTCCTCGCTCTCCACGCTCTTTTTGAAATGAAGCCTCTCCGCACTCTCCACGCTCCTTTTGAAGTGAAGCTTCTCCCCGCTCTTCACGCTCCTTTTGATGTGTAGCCTCTTCCTGATCTCCACACTCTTTTGAAGTGAAGCCTCTCCCCGCTCTCCACACTCTTTTTAAAGTGAAGCCTCTCCCCGCTCTCCACACTCTTTTTAAAGTGAAGCCTCTCCCTGATCTCCAAACTCTTTTTGAAATGAAGCCTCTCCCCACTCTCCACGCTCGTTTTGAAGTGAAGCCTCTCCCTGATCTCCGCACTCTTTTTGAAGTGAGGCCTCTCCCCGCTCTCCACGCTCTTTTGAAGTGAAGCCTCTCCCTGATCTCCGCACTCTTTTTAAAGTGAAGCCTCTCCCCGCTCTCCAAACTCTTTTTGAAATGAAGCCTCTCCCCACTCTCCACGCTCGTTTTGAAGTGAAGCCTCTCCCCACACTCCACGCTCCTTTTGAATTGAAGCCTCTCCCCACTCTCCATGCTCCTTTTGAAGTGAAGCCTCTCCCCGCTCTCCACGCTCCTTTTGAAGTGAAGCTGATCCCCGCTCTCCACACTCTTTTGAAGTGAAGCCTCTCCCCGCTCTCTACGCTCCTTTTGAAGTGAAGCCTCTCCCCGATCTCCACGCTCCTTTTGAAGTGAAGCCTCTCCCCGCTCTCCACGCTCCTTTTGAAGTGAAGCCTCTCCCCGCTCTCCACGCTCCTTTTGAAGTGAAGCTTCTCCCTGATTTCCACGCTCCTTTTGAAGTGAAACTTCTCCCCGATCTCCACACTCTTTTGAATTGAAGCCTCACCCCGCTCTCCACGCTCCTTTTGAAGTGAAGCTTCTCCCCGATCTCCACACTCTTTTGAAGTGAAGCCTCTCCCCACTCTCCACGCTCCTTTTGAAGTAAACTCTCTCCCCGCTCTCCACGCTCCTTTTGAAGTGAAGCCTCTCCCCGCTCTCCACACTCTTTTAAAAGTGAAGCCTCTCCCCGCTCTCCACGCTCCTTTTGAAGTGAAGCCTCTCCCCGCTCTCCACGCTCCTTTTGAAGTGAAGCCTCCTCCTGATCTCCGCACTCTTTTTGAAGTGAGTCCTCTCCCCGCTCTCCACGCTCCTTTTGAAGTGAAGCCTCTCCCTGATCTCCGCACTCTTTTTAAAGTGAAGCCTCTCCCCGCTCTCCAAACACTTTTTGAAATGAAGCCTCTCCCCACTCTCCACGCTCCTTTTGAAGTGAAGCCTCTCCCCACTCTCCACGCTCCTTTTGAAGTGAAGCCTCTCCCCGCTCTCCACGCTCCTTTTGAAGTGAAGCTTCTCCGTGCTCTCCACACTCTTTTGAAGTGAAGCCTCTCCCCGCTCTCTGCGCTCCTTTTGAAGTGAAGCCTCTCCCCGATCTCCACGCTCCTTTTGAAGTGAAGCCTCTCCCCGCTCTCCACGCTCCTTTTGAATTGAAGCTTCTCCCCGATTTCCACGCTCCTTTTGAAGTGAAACTTCTCCCCGATCTCCACACTCTTTTGAAGTGAAGCCTCTCCCCGCTCTCCACGCTCCTTTTGAAGTGAAGCTTCACCCCGATCTCCACACTCTTTTGAAGTGAAGCCTCTCCCCACTCTCCATGCTCCTTTTGAAGTGAACTCTCTCCCCGCTCTCCACGCTCCTTTTGAAGTGAAGCCTATCCCCGATCTCCATGCTCCTTTTGAAGTGAAGCCTCTCCCCTCTCTCCATGCTCCTTTTGAAGTGAACTCTCTCCCCGCTCTCCACGCTCCTTTTGAAGTGAAGCCTATCCCCGATCTCCATGCTCCTTTTGAAGTGAAGCCTATCCCCACTCTCCACGCTCTTTTTGAAGTGAATTCTATCCCCGCTCTCCACGCTCCTTTTGAAGTGAAGCCTATCCCCGATCTCCATGCTCCTTTTGAAGTGAAGCCTCAGCCCGCTCTCCACACTCTTTTGAAGTGAAGCCTCTCCTCGCTCTCCACGCTCTTTTTGAAATGAAGCCTCTCCCCGCTCTCCACACTCTTTTTGAAGTGAAGCCTCTCCCTGATCTCCACGCTCCTTTTGATGTGAAGCCTCTCCCTGATCTCCACACTCTTTTTGAAGTGAACCCTCTCCCCACTCTCCACACTCTTTTTGTTGTGAAACCTCTCCCTGATCTCCGCACTCTTTTATAAATGATGCCTCTGCCCGCTCTCCACACTCTTTTTAAAGTGAAGCCTCTGCCCGCTCTCCACACTCTTTTTGAAGTGAAGCCTCTCCCCACTCTCCACACTCTTTTTGATGTGAAGCCTCTCCCTGATCTCCGCACTCCTTTTGAAATGATGCCTCTGCCCGCTCTCCACACTCTTTTATAAAGTGAAGCCTCTCCCCGCTCTCCAAACTCTTTTTGAAGTGAAGCTTCTCCCCGCTCTCCTAGCTCCTTTTGAAGTGAAGCCTCTCCCCGATCTCCACACTCCTTTTGAAGTGAAGCTTCTCCCCGATTTCCACGCTCCTTTTGAAGTGAAGCTTCTCCCCGATCTCCACACTCTTTTGAAGTGAAGCCTCTCCCCACTCTCCACGCTCCTTTTGAAGTGAAGCCTCTCCCCGCTCTCAACGTTCCTTTTGATGTGAAGCCTCTCCCTGATCTCCACACTCTTTTTGAAGTGAAGCCTCTCCCCGATCTCCACACTCCTTTTGAAGTGAAGCTTCTCCCCGATTTCCACGCTCCTTTTGAAGTGAAGCTTCTCCCCGATCTCTACACTCTTTTCAAGTGAAGCCTCTCCCCACTCTCCACGCTCCTTTTGAAGTGAAGCCTCTCCCCGCTCTCCACGCTCCTTTTGAAGTGAAGCCTCTCCCCGATCTCCACGCTCCTTTTGAAGTGAAGCCTCTGCCCGCTCTCCACACTCTTTTGAAGTGTAGCCTCTCCCCGATCTCCACACTCTTTTGAAGTGAAGCCTCTCCTCGCTCTCCACGCTCTTTTTGAAATGAAGCCTCTCCGCACTCTCCACGCTCCTTTTGAAGTGAAGCTTCTCCCCGCTCTTCACGCTCCTTTTGATGTGTAGCCTCTCCCTGATCTCCACACTCTTTTGAAATGAAGCCTCTCCCCACTCTCCACGCTCCTTTTGAAGTGAAGCCTCTCCCCACTCTCCACGCTCCTTTTGAAGTGAAGCCTCTCCCCACTCTCCACGCTCCTTTTGAAGTGAAGCCTCTCCCCACTCTCCACGCTCCTTTTGAAGTGAAGCCTCTCCCCGCTCTCTACGCACCTTTTGAAGTGAAGCCTCTCCCCGATCTCCACGCTCCTTTTGAAGTGAAGCCTCTCCCCGCTCTCCACGCTCCTTTTGAATTGAAGCTTCTCCCCGATTTCCACGCTCCTTTTGAAGTGAAACTTCTCCCCGATCTCCACACTCTTTTGAAGTGAAGCCTCTCCCCGCTCTCCACGCTCCTTTTGAAGTGAAGCTTCTCCCCGATCTCCACACTCTTTTGAAGTGAAGCCTCTCCCCACTCTCCACGTTCTTTTTGAAGTGAACTCTCTCCCCGCTCTCCACGCTCCTTTTGAAGTGAAGCCCATCCCCGATCTCCATGCTCCTTTTGAAGTGAAGCCTCTCCCCTCTCTCCATGCTCCTTTTGAAGTGAACTCTCTCCCCGCTCTCCACGCTCCTTTTGAAGTGAAGCCTATCCCCGATCTCCATGCTCCTTTTGAAGTGAAGCCTCTCCCCACTCTCCACGCTCCATTTGAAGTGAATTCTATCCCCGCTCTCCACGCTCCTTTTGAAGTGAAGCCTATCCCCGATCTCCATGCTCCTTTTGAAGTGAAGCCTCTGCCCGCTCTCCACACTCTTTTGAAGTGAAGCCTCTCCTCGCTCTCCACGCTCTTTTTGAAATGAAGCCTCTCCCCGCTCTCCACACTCTTTTTGAAGTGAAGCCTCTCCCTGATCTCCACGCTCCTTTTGATGTGAAGCCTCTCCCTGATCTCCGCACTCTTTTTGAAATGATGCCTCTGCCCGCTCTCCACACTCTTTTTAAAGTGAAGCCTCTCCCCGCTCTCCACACTCTTTTTGAAGTGAAGCCTCTCCCCACTCTCCACACTCTTTTTGATGTGAAGCCTCTCCCTGATCTCCGCACTCTTTTTGAAATGATGCCTCTGCCCGCTCTCCACACTCTTTTTAAAGTGAAGCCTCTCCCCGCTCTCCACACTCTTTTTGAAGTGAAGCTTCTCCCCGCTCTCCTAGCTCCTTTTGAAGTGAAGCCTCTCCCCGATCTCCACGCTCCTTTTGAAGTGAAGCCTCTCCCCGATCTCCACACTCCTTTTGAAGTGAAGCTTCTCCCCGATCTCTACACTCTTTTCAAGTGAAGCCTCTCCCCACTCTCCACACTCCTTTTGAAGTGAAGCCTCTCCCCGCTCTCCTCGCTCCTTTTGAAGTGAAGCCTCTCCCCGATCTCCACGCTCCTTTTGAAGTGAAGCCTCTGCCCGCTCTCCACACTCTTTTGAAGTGTAGCCTCTCCCCGATCTCCACACTCTTTTGAAGTGAAGCCTCTCCTCGCTCTCCACGCTCTTTTTGAAATGAAGCCTCACTGCACTCTCCACGCTCCTTTTGAAGTGAAGCTTCTCCCCGCTCTTCACGCTCCTTTTGATGTGTAGCCTCTCCCTGATCTCCACACTCTTTTGAAGTGAAGCCTCTCCCCGCTCTCCACACTCTTTTTGAAGTGAAGCTTCTCCCTGCTCTCCAAACTGTTTTTGAAGTGAAGCCTCTCCCTGATCTCCACACTCTTTTTGAAGTGAAGCCTCTCCCCACTCTCCACACTCTTTTTGATGTGAAGCCTCTCCCTGATCTCCGCACTCTTTTTGAAATGATGCCTCTGCCCGCTCTCCACACTCTTTTTAAAGTGAAGCCTCACCCTGCTCTCCACACTCTTTTTGAAGTGAAGCTTCTCCCCGCTCTCCACAGTCTTTTGAAGTGAAGCCTCTCCCCGCTCATCACGCTCCTTTTGAAGTGAAGCCTCTCCCCGATCTCCACGCTCCTTTTGAAGTGAAGCCTCTCCCCGATCTCCACGCTCCTTTTGAAGTGAAGCTTCTCCCCGCTCTCCACACTCTTTTGAAGTGAAGCCTCTCCCCACTCTCCACGCTCCTTTTGAAGTGAAGCCTCTCCCCACTCTCCATGCTCCTTTTGAAGTGAAGCCTCTCCCCGATCTCCACGCTCCTTTTGAAGTGAAGCTTCTCCCCGCTCTCCACGCTCCTTTTGAAGTGAAGCCTCTCCCCGATCTCCAGGCTCCTTTTGAAGTGAAGCTTCTCCCCGATTTCCACGCTCCTTTTGAAGTGAAGCTTCTCCACTAACTCCACACTCTTTTGAAGTGAAGCCTCTCCCCACTCTCCACGCTCCTTTTGAAGTGAAGCCTCTCCCCGATCTCCACGCTCCATTTAAAGTGAAGCCTCTCCCTGCTCTCCACACTCTTTTTGAAGTGAAGCCTCTCCCCGATGTCCACACTCTTTTGAAGTGAAGCCTCTCCTCGCTCTCCACGCTCTTTTTGAAATGAAGCCTCTCCGCGCTCTCCACGCTCCTTTTGAAGTGATGCCTCTCCCCGCTCTCCACACTCCTTTTGATGTGAAGCCTCTCCCTGATCTCCACACTCTTTTGAAGTGAAGCCTCTCCCCGCTCTCCAAGCTCCTTTTGAAGTGAAGCCTCTCCCTGATCTCCACACTCTTTTGAAGTGAAGCATCTCCCCGCTCTCCACGCTCCTTTTGAAGTGAAGCTTCTCCCCTCTCTCCACACTCTTTTGAAGTGAAGCCTCTCCCCGATCTCCACGCTCCTTTTGAAGTGAAGCTTCTCCACGATTTCGACGCTCCTTTTGAAGTGAAGCTTCTCCCCGATCTCCACACTCTTTTGAAGTGAAGCCTCTCCCCGCTCTCCACACTCTTTTTAAAGTGAAGCCTCTCCCCGCTCTCCACACTCTTTTTAAAGTGAAGCCTCTCCCCGCTCTCCACCCTCCTTTTGAAGTGAAGCCTCTCCCTGATCTCCGCACTCTTTTTGAAGTGAGGCCTCTCCCCGCTCTCCACGCTCCTTTTGAAGTGAAGCCTCTCCCTGATCTCCGCACTCTTTATAAAGTGAAGCCTCTCCCCGCTCTCCAAACTCTTTTTGAAATGAAGCCTCTCCCCACTCTCCACGCTCGTTTTGAAGTGAAGCCTCTCCCCACACTCCACGCTCCTTTTGAAGTGAAGCCTCTCCCCACTCTCCATGCTCCTTTTGAAGTGAAGCCTCTCCCCGCTCTCCACGCTCCTTTTGAAGTGAAGCCTCTCCCCGATCTCCAGGCTCCTTTTGAAGTGAAGCCTCTCCCCGCTCTCCACGCTCCTTTTGAAGTGAAGCTTCTCCCTGATTTCCACGCTCCTTTTGAAGTGAAACTTCTCCCCGATCTCCACACTCTTTTGAATTGAAGCCTCACCCCGCTCTCCACGCTCCTTTTGAAGTGAAGCTTCTCCCCGATCTCCACACTCTTTTGAAGTGAAGCCTCTCCCCACTCTCCACGCTCCTTTTGAAGTGAACTCTCTCCCCGCTCTCCACGCTCCTTTTGAAGTGAAGCCTCTCCCCGCTCTCCACACTCTTTTTAAAGTGAAGCCTCTCCCCGCTCTCCACGCTCCTTTTGAAGTGAAGCCTCTCCCCGCTCTCCACGCTCCTTTTGAAGTGAAGCCTCCTCCTGATCTCCGCACTCTTTTTGAAGTGAGTCCTCTCCCCGCTCTCCACGCTCCTTTTGAAGTGAAGCCTCTCCCTGATCTCCGCACTCTTTTTAAAGTGAAGCCTCTCCCCGCTCTCCAAACACTTTTTGAAATGAAGCCTCTCCCCACTCTCCACGCTCCTTTTGAAGTGAAGCCTCTCCCCACTCTCCACGCTCCTTTTGAAGTGAAGCTTCTCCCCGATCTCCACACTCTTTTGAAGTGAAGCCTCTCCCCACTCTCCACGCTCCTTTTGAAGTGAACTCTCTCCCCGCTCTCCACGCTCCTTTTGAAGTGAAGCCTCTCCCCGCTCTCCACACTCATTTTAAAGTGAAGCCTCTCCCCGCTCTCCACGCTCCTTTTGAATTGAAGCCTCTCCCCGCTCTCCACGCTCCTTTTGAATTGAAGCCTCCTCCTGATCTCCGCACTCTTTTTGAAGTGAGTCCTCTCCCCGCTCTCCACGCTCCTTTCGAAGTGAAGCCTCTCCCTGATCTCCGCACTCTTTTTAAAGTGAAGCCTCTCCCCGCTCTCCAAACACTTTTTGAAATGAAGCCTCTCCCCACTCTCCACGCTCCTTTTGAAGTGAAGCCTCTCCCCACTCTCCACGCTCCTTTTGAAGTGAAGCCTCTCCCCACTCTCCACGCTCCTTTTGAAGTGAAGCCTCTCCCCGCTCTCCACGCTCCTTTTGAAGTGAAGCTTCTCCGCGCTCTCCACACTCTTTTGAAGTGAAGCCTCTCCCCGCTCTCTACGCTCCTTTTGAAGTGAAGCCTCTCCCCGATCTCCACGCTCCTTTTGAAGTGAAGCCTCTCCCCGCTCTCCACGCTCCTTTTGAATTGAAGCCTCTCCCCGATTTCCACGCTCCTTTTGAAGTGAAGCCTCTCCCCACTCTCCACGCTCCTTTTGAAGTGAACTCTCTCCCCGCTCTCCACGCTCCTTTTGAAGTGAAGCCTATCCCCGATCTCCATGCTCCTTTTGAAGTGAAGCCTCTCCCCTCTCTCCATGCTCCTTTTGAAGTGAACTCTCTCCCCGCTCTCCACGCTCGTTTTGAAGTGAAGCATATCCCCGATCTCCATGCTCCTTTTGAAGTGAAGCCTCTCACCACTCTCCACGCTCCTTTTGAAGTGAATTCTATCCCCGCTCTCCACGTTCCTTTTGAAGTGAAGCCTATCACCGATCTCCATGCTCCTTTTGAAGTGAAGCCTCTGCCCGCTCTCCACACTCTTTTGAAGTGAAGCCTCTCCTCGCTCTCCACGCTCTTTTTGAAATGAAGCCTCTCCCCGCTCTCCACACTCTTTTTGAAGTGAAGCCTCTCCCTGATCTCCACGCTCCTTTTGATGTGAAGCCTCTCCCCACTCTCCACACTCTTTTTGATGTGAAACCTCTCCCTGATCTCCGCACTCTTTTTGAAATGATGCCTCTGCCCGCTCTCCACACTCTTTTTAAAGTGAAGCCTCTCCCCGCTCTCCACACTCTTTTTGAAGTGAAGCCTCTCCCCACTCTCCACACTCTTTTTGATGTGAAGCCTCTCCCTGATCTCCGCACTCTTTTTGAAATGATGCCGCTGCCCGCTCTCCACACTCTTTTTGAAGTGAAGCTTCTCCCCGCTCTCCTAGCTCCTTTTGAAGTGAAGCCTCTCCCCGATCTCCATGCTCCTTTTGAAGTGAAGCCTCTCCCCGATCTCCACACTCCTTTTGAAGTGAAGCTTCTCCCCGATTTCCACGCTCCTTTTGAAGTGAAGCTTCTCCCCGATCTCCACACTCTTTTGAAGTGAAGCCTCTCCCCACTCTCCACGATCCTTTTGAAGTGAAGCCTCTCCCCGCTCTCAACGTTCCTTTTGATGTGAAGCCTCTCCCTGATCTCCACACTCTTTTTGAAGTGAAGCCTCTCCCCGATCTCCACACTCCTTTTGAAGTGAAGCTTCTCCCCGATTTCCACGCTCCTTTTGAAGTGAAGCTTCTCCCCGAGCTCTACAGTCTTTTCAAGTGAAGCCTCTCCCCACTCTCCACGCTCCTTTTGAAGTGAAGCCTCTCCCCGCTCTCCACGCTCCTTTTGAAGTGAAGCCTCTCCCCGATCTCCAGGCTCCTTTTGAAGTGAAGCCTCTGCCCGCTCTCCACACTCTTTTGAAGTGTAGCCTCTCCCCGATGTCCACACTCTTTTGAAGTGAAGCCTCTACTCGCTCTCCACGCTCTTTTTGAAATGAAGCCTCTCCGCACTCTCCACGCTCCTTTTGAAGTGAAGCTTCTCCCCGCTCTTCACGCTCCTTTTGATGTGTAGCCTCTCCCTGATCTCCACACTCTTTTGAAATGACGCCTCTCCCCACTCTCCACGCTCCTTTTGAAGTGAAGCCTCTCCCCACTCTCCACGCTCCTTTTGAAGTCAAGCCTCTCCCCACTCTCCACGCTCCTTTTGAAGTGAAGCCTCTCCCCGCTCTCCACGCTCCTTTTGAAGTGAAGCTTCTCCGCGCTCTCCACACTCTTTTGAAGTGAAGCCTCTCCCCTCTCTCTACGCTCCTTTTGAAGTGAAGCCTCTCCCCGATCTCCACGCTCCTTTTGAATTGAAGCCTCTCCCCGCTCTCCGCGCTCTTTTTGAATTGAAGCTTCTCCCCGATTTCCACGCTCCTTTTGAAGTGAAACTTCTCCCCGATCTCCACACTCTTTTGAAGTGAAGCCTCTCCCCGCTCTCCACGCTCCTTTTGAAGTGAAGCTTCTCCCCGATCTCCACACTCTTTTGAAGTGAAGCCTCTCCCCACTCTCCACGTTCCTTTTGAAGTGAACTCTCTCCCCGCTCTCCACGCTCCTTTTGAAGTGAAGCCTATCCCCGATCTCCATGCTCCTTTTGAAGTGAAGCCTCTCCCCTCTCTCCATGCTCCTTTTGAAGTGAACTCTCTCCCCGCTCTCCACGCTCCTTTTCAAGTGAAGCCTATCCCCGATCTCCATGCTCCTTTTGAAGTGAAGCCTCTCCCCGCTCTCCACACTCTTTTGAAGTGAAGCCTCTCCTCGCTCTCCACGCTCTTTTTGAAATGAAGCCTCTCCCCGCTCTCCACACTCTTTTTGAAGTGAAGCCTCTCCCCTCTCTCCACGCTCCTTTTGAAGTGAATTCTATCCCCGCTCTCCACGCTCCTTTTGAAGTGAAGCCTATCCCCGATCTCCATGCTCCTTTTGAAGTGAAGCCTCTGCCCGCTCTCCACACTCTTTTGAAGTGAAGCCTCTCCTCGCTCTCCACGCTCTTTTTGAAATGAAGCCTCTCCCCGATCTCCACACTCTTTTTGAAGTGAAGCCTCTCCCTGATCTCCACGCTCCTTTTGATGTGAAGCCTCTCCCTGATCTCCACACTCTTTTTGAAGTGAACCCTCTCCCCACTCTCCACACTCTTTTTGATGTGAAACATCTCCCTGATCTCCGCACTCTTTTTTAAATGATGCCTCTGCCCGCTCTCCACACTCTTTTTAAAGTGAAGCCTCTCCCCGCTCTCCACACTCTTTTTGAAGTGAAGCCTCTCCCCACTCTCCACACTCTTTTTGATGTGAAGCCTCTCCCTGATCTCCGCACCCTTTTTGAAATGATGCCTCTGCCCGCTCTCCACACTCTTTTTAAAGTGAAGCCTCTCCCCGCTCTCCACACTCTTTTTGAAGTGAAGCTTCTCCCCGCTCTCCTAGCTCCTTTTGAAGTGAAGCCTCTCCCCGATCTCCACGCTCCTTTTGAAGTGAAGCCTCTCCCCGATCTCCACACTCCTTTTGAAGTGAAGCTTCTCCCCGATTTCCACGCTCCTCTTGAAGTGAAGCTTCTCCCCGATCTCCACACTCTTTTGAAGTGAAGCCTCTCCCCACTCTCCACGATCCTTTTGAAGTGAAGCCTCTCCCCGCTCTCAACGCTCCTTTTGATGTGAAGCCTCTCCCTGATCTCCACACTCTTTTTGAAGTGAAGCCTCTCCCCGATCTCCACACTCCTTTTGAAGTGAAGCTTCTCCCCGATTTCCACGCTCCTTTTGAAGTGAAGCTTCTCCCCGATCTCTACACTCTTTTCAAGTGAAGCCTCTCCCCACTCTCCACGCTCCTTTTGAAGTGAAGCCTCTCCCCGCTCTCCTCGCTCCTTTTGAAGTGAAGCCTCTCCCCGATCTCCACGCTCCTTTTGAAGTGAAGCCTCTGCCCGCTCTCCACACTCTTTTGAAGTGTAGCCTGTCCCCGATCTCCACACTCTTTTGAAGTGAAGCCTCTCCTCGCTCTCCACGCTCTTTTTGAAATGAAGCCTCTCCGCACTCTCCACGCTCCTTTTGAAGTGAAGCTTCTCCCCGCTCTTCACGCTCCTTTTGATGTGTAGCCTCTCCCTGATCTCCACACTCTTTTGAAGTGAAGCCTCTCCCCGCTCTCCACACTCTTTTTGAAGTGAAGGTTCTCCCTGCTCTCCAAACTCTTTTTGAAGTGAAGCCTCTCCCTGATCTCCACACTCTTTTTGAAGTGAAGCCTCTCCCCACTCTCCACACTCTTTTTGATGTGAAGCCTCTCCCTGATCTCCGCACTCTTTTTGAAATGATGCCTCTGCCCGCTCTCCACACTCTTTTTAAAGTGAAGCCTCTCCCTGCTCTCCACACTCTTTTTGAAGTGAAGCCTCTCCCCACTCTCCACACTCTTTTTGATGTGAAGCCTCTCCCTGATCTCCGCACTCTTTTTGAAATGATGCCTCTGCCCGCTCTCCACGCTCCTTTTGAAGTGAAGCCTCTCCCCACTCTCCACGCTCCTTTTGAAGTGAAGCCTATCCCCGATCTCCATGCTCCTTTTGAAGTGAAGCCTCTGCCCGCTCTCCACACTCTTTTGAAGTGAAGCCTCTCCTCGCTCTCCACGCTCTTTTTGAAATGAAGCCTCTCCCCGATCTCCACACTCTTTTTGAAGTGAAGCCTCTCCCTGATCTCCACGCTCCTTTTGATGTGAAGCCTCTCCCTGATCTCCACACTCTTTTTGAAGTGAACCCTCTCCCCACTCTCCACACTCTTTTTGATGTGAAACATCTCCCTGATCTCCGCACTCTTTTTTAAATGATGCCTCTGCCCGCTCTCCACACTCTTTTTAAAGTGAAGCCTCTCCCCGCTCTCCACACTCTTTTTGAAGTGAAGCCTCTCCCCACTCTCCACACTCTTTTTGATGTGAAGCCTCTCCCTGATCTCCGCACCCTTTTTGAAATGATGCCTCTGCCCGCTCTCCACACTCTTTTTAAAGTGAAGCCTCTCCCCGCTCTCCACACTCTTTTTGAAGTGAAGCTTCTCCCCGCTCTCCTAGCTCCTTTTGAAGTGAAGCCTCTCCCCGATCTCCACGCTCCTTTTGAAGTGAAGCCTCTCCCCGATCTCCACACTCCTTTTGAAGTGAAGCTTCTCCCCGATTTCCACGCTCCTCTTGAAGTGAAGCTTCTCCCCGATCTCCACACTCTTTTGAAGTGAAGCCTCTCCCCACTCTCCACGATCCTTTTGAAGTGAAGCCTCTCCCCGCTCTCAACGCTCCTTTTGATGTGAAGCCTCTCCCTGATCTCCACACTCTTTTTGAAGTGAAGCCTCTCCCCGATCTCCACACTCCTTTTGAAGTGAAGCTTCTCCCCGATTTCCACGCTCCTTTTGAAGTGAAGCTTCTCCCCGATCTCTACACTCTTTTCAAGTGAAGCCTCTCCCCACTCTCCACGCTCCTTTTGAAGTGAAGCCTCTCCCCGCTCTCCTCGCTCCTTTTGAAGTGAAGCCTCTCCCCGATCTCCACGCTCCTTTTGAAGTGAAGCCTCTGCCCGCTCTCCACACTCTTTTGAAGTGTAGCCTGTCCCCGATCTCCACACTCTTTTGAAGTGAAGCCTCTCCTCGCTCTCCACGCTCTTTTTGAAATGAAGCCTCTCCGCACTCTCCACGCTCCTTTTGAAGTGAAGCTTCTCCCCGCTCTTCACGCTCCTTTTGATGTGTAGCCTCTCCCTGATCTCCACACTCTTTTGAAGTGAAGCCTCTCCCCGCTCTCCACACTCTTTTTGAAGTGAAGGTTCTCCCTGCTCTCCAAACTCTTTTTGAAGTGAAGCCTCTCCCTGATCTCCACACTCTTTTTGAAGTGAAGCCTCTCCCCACTCTCCACACTCTTTTTGATGTGAAGCCTCTCCCTGATCTCCGCACTCTTTTTGAAATGATGCCTCTGCCCGCTCTCCACACTCTTTTTAAAGTGAAGCCTCTCCCTGCTCTCCACACTCTTTTTGAAGTGAAGCCTCTCCCCACTCTCCACACTCTTTTTGATGTGAAGCCTCTCCCTGATCTCCGCACTCTTTTTGAAATGATGCCTCTGCCCGCTCTCCACGCTCCTTTTGAAGTGAAGCCTCTCCCCACTCTCCACGCTCCTTTTGAAGTGAAGCCTCTCCCCGATCTCCACGCTCCTTTTGAAGTGAAGCTTCTCCCGCTCTCCGCACTCTTTTGAAGTGAAGCCTCTCCCCGCTCACCACGCTCCTTTTGAAGTGAAGCCTCTCCCCGATCTCCATGCACCTTTTGAAGTGAAGCCTCTCCCCGATCGCCACGCTCCTTTTGAAGTGAAGCTTCTCCCCGCTCTCCACACTCTTTGGAAGTGAAACCTCTCCCCACTCTCCACGCTCCTTTTGAAGTGAAGCCTCTCCCCACTCTCCACTCTCCTTTTGAAGTGAAGCCTCTCCCCGATCTCCACGCTCCTTTTGAAGTGAAGCCTCTCCCCACTCTCCACTCTCCTTTTGAAGTGAAGCCTCTCCCCGATCTCCACGCTCCTTTTGAAGTGAAGCTTCTCCCCGCTGTCCACGCTCCTTTTGAAGTGAGGCCTCTCCCCGATCTCCACGCTCCTTTTGAAGTGAAGCTTCTCCCCGATTTCCACGCTCCTTTTGAAGTGAAGCTTCTCCCCTATCTCCACATTCTTTTGAAGTGAAGCCTCTCCCCACTCTCCACGCTGCTTTTGATGTGAACTCTCTCCCCGCTCTCCACGCTCCTTTTGAAGTGAAGCCTCTCCCCGATCTCCACGCTCCTTTTGAAGTGAAGCCTCTCCCCGCTCTCCACACTCTTTTGAAGTGAAGCCTCTCCCCGATGTCCACACTCTTTTGAAGTGAAGCCTCTCCTCGCTCTCCACGCTCTTTTTGAAATGAAGCTTCTCCCCGCTCTCCACGCTCCTTTTGAAGTGAGGCCTCTCCCCGATCTCCACGCTCCTTTTGAAGTGAAGCTTCTCCCCGATATCCACGCTCCTTTTGAAGTGAAGCTTCTCCCCTATCTCCACACTCTTTTGAAGTGAAGCCTCTCCCCACTCTCCACGCTCCTTTTGAAGTGAACTCTCTCCCCGCTCTCCACGCTCCTTTTGAAGTGAAGCCTCTCCCCGATCTCCACGCTCCTTTTGAAGTGAAGCCTCTCCCCGCTCTCCACACTCTTTTGAAGTGAAGCCTCTCCCCGATGTCCACACTCTTTTGAAGTGAAGTTCTCCTCGCTCTCCACGCTCTTTTTGAAATGAAGATCTCCGCACTCTCCACGCTCCTTTTGATGTGAAGCCTCTCCCTGATCTCCACAATCTTTTGAAGTGAAGCCTCTCCCCGCTCTCCACACTCCTTTTGAAGTGAAGCCTCTCCCTGATCTCCACACTCTTTTGAAGTGAAGCATCTCCCCGCTCTCCACGCTCCTTTTGAAGTGAAGCTTCTCCCCGCTCTCCACACTCTTTTGAAGTGAAGCCTCTCCCCGATCTCCACGCTCCTTTTGAAGTGAAGCCTCTCCACGATCTCCACGCTCCTTTTGAAGTGAAGCCTCTCCCCGATCTCCACACTCTTTTGAAGTGAAGCCTCTCCTCGATCTCCACACTCTTTTGAAGTGAAGCCTCTCCCCGATGTCCACACTCTTTTGAAGTGAAGCCTCTCCTCGCTCTCCACGCTCTTTTTGAAATGAAGCGTCTCCGCGCTCTCCACGCTCATTTTGAAGTGAAGCCTCTCCCCACTCTCCACGCTCCTTTTGATGTGAAGCCTCTCCCTGATCTCCACAATCTTTTGAAGTGAAGCCTCTCCCCGCTCTCCACACTCCTTTTGAAGTGAAGCCTCTCCCTGATCTCCACACTCTTTTGAAGTGAAGCATCTCCCCGCTCTCCACGCTCCTTTTGAAGTGAAGCTTCTCCACGATCTCCACGCTCCTTTTGAAGTAAAGCCTCTCCCCGATCTCCACACTCTTTTGAAGTGAAGCCTCTCCTCGATCTCCACGCTCCTTTTGAAGTGAAGCCTCTCCCCGATCTCCACGCTCCTTTTGAAGTGAAGCTTTCCCACGATCTCCACGCTCCTTTTGAAGTGAAGCTTCTCCCCGATATCCACGCTCCTTTTGAAGTGAAGCTTCTCCCCACTCTCCACACTCTTTTGAAGTGAAGCCTCTCCCCACTCTCCACGCTCCTTTTGAAGTGAACTCTCTCCCCGCTCTCCACGTTCCTTTTGAAGTGAAGCCTCTCCCCGATCTCCACGCTCCTTTTGAACTGAAGCCTCTCCCCGCTCTCCACACTCTTTTGAAGTGAAGCCTCTCCCCGATGTCCACACTCTTTTGAAGTGAAGCCTCTCCTCGCTCTCCACGCTCTTTTTGAAATGAAGCGTCTCCGCGCTCTCCACGCTCCTTTTGATGTGAAGCCTCTCCCTGATCTCCACAATCTTTTGAAGTGAAGCCTCTCCCCGCTCTCCACACTCCTTTTGAAGTGAAGCCTCTCCCTGATCTCCACACTCTTTTGAAGTGAAGCATCTCCCCGCTCTCCACGCTCCTTTTGAAGTGAAGCTTCTCCCCGCTCTCCACACTCTTTTGAAGTGAAGCCTCTCCCCGATCTCCACGCTCCTTTTGAAGTGAAGCCTCTCCCCGATCTCCACGCTCCTTTTGAAGTGAAGCCTCTCCCCGATCTCCACGCTCCTTTTGAAGTGAAGCTTTCCCACGATTTCCACGCTCCTTTTGAAGTGAAGCTTCTCCCCGATCTCCACACTCTTTTGAAGTGAAGCCTCTCCCCGATCTCCACGCTCCTTTTGAAGTGAAGCCTCTCCCCGATCTCCACGCTCCTTTTGAAGTGAAGCCTCTCCCCGATCTCCACACTCTTTTGAAGTGAAGGCTCTCCTCGATCTCCACGCTCCTTTTGAAGTGAAGCCTCTCCCCGATCTCCACGCTCCTTTTGAAGTGAAGCTTCTCCCCGATCTCCACACTCTTTTGAAGTGAAGCCTCTCCCCGCTCTCCACACTCTTTTTAAAGTGAAGCCTCTCCCCGCTCTCCTCGCTCCTTTTGAAGTGAAGCCTCTCACCGCTCTCCACGCTCCTTTTGAAGTGAAGCCTCGACCTGATCGCCGCACTCTTTTTGAAGTGAGGCCTCTCCCCGATCTCCACGCTCCTTTTGAAGTGAAGCCTCTCCCCGATCTCCACGCTCCTTTTGAAGTGAAGCTTCTCCCCGCTCTCCACACTCTTTTGAAGTGAAGCCTCTCCCCGCTCATCACGCTCCTTTTGAAGTGAAGCCTCTCCCCGATCTCCACGCTCCTTTTGAAGTGAAGCTTCTCCCCGCTCTCCACGCTCCTTTTGAAGTGAAGCCTCTCCCTGATCTCCGCACTCTTTTTGAAATAATGCCTCTGCCCGCTCTCCACACTCTTTTTGAAGTGAAGCCTCTCCCCACTCTCCACACTCTTCTTGATGTGAAGCCTCTCCCTGATCTCCGCACTCTTTTTGAAATGATGCCTCTGCCCGCTCTCCACACTCTTTTTGAAGTGAAGCCTCTCCCCGATCTCCACACTCCTTTTGAAGTGAAGCTTCTCCCCGCTCTCCACGCTCCTTTTGAAGTGAAGCCTCTCCCCGATCTCCAGGCTCCTTTTGAAGTGAAGCTTCTCCCCGATTTCCACGCTCCTTTTGAAGTGAAGCTTCTCTACTATCTCCACACTCTTTTGAAGTGAAGCCTCTCCCCATTCTCCACGCTCCTTTTGAAGTGAAGCCTCTCCCCACTCTCCACGCTCCTTTTGAAGTGAAGCCTCTCCCCGATCTCCAGGCTCCTTTTGAAGTGAAGCTTCTCCCCGATTTCCACGCTCCTTTTGAAGTGAAGCTTCTCTACTATCTCCACACTCTTTTGAAGTGAAGCCTCTCCCCATTCTCCACGCTCCTTTTGAAGTGAAGCCTCTCCCCACTCTCCACGCTCCTTTTGAAGTGAAGCCTCTCCACGCTCCGTTTGAAGGGAAGCTTCTCCCCGCTCTCCACACTCTTTTGAAGTGAAGCCTCTCCCCGCTCTCTACGCTCCTTTTGAAGTGAAGCCTCTCCCCGATCTCCACGCTCCTTTTGAAGTGAAGCCTCTCCCCGCTCTCCACGCTCCTTTTGAATTGAAGCTTCTCCCCGATTTCCACGCTCATTTTGTAGTGAAACTTCTCCCCGATCTCCACACTCTTTTGAAGTGAAGCCTCTCCCCGCTCTCCACGCTCCTTTTGAAGTGAAGCTTCTCCCCGATCTCCACACTCTTTTGAAGTGAAGCCTCTCCCCACTCTCCACGCTCCTTTTGAAGTGAACTCTCTCCCCGCTCTCGACACTCCTATTGAAGTGAAGCCTATCCCCGATCTCCATGCTCCTTTTGAAGTGAAGCCTCTCCCCTCTCTCCATGATCCTTTTGAAGTGAACTCTCTCCCCTCTCTCCACGCTCCTTTTGAAGTGAAGCCCATCCCCGATCTCCATGCTCCTTTTGAAGTGAAGCCTCTGCCCGCTCTCCACACTCTTTTGAAGTGAAGCCTCTCCTCGCTCTCCACGCTCTTTTTGAAGTGAAGCCTCTCCCCGCTCTCCACACTTTTTTGAAGTGAAGCCTCTCCTCGCTCTCCACACTCCTTTTGAAGTGAAGCTTCTCCCCGATTTCCACGCTCCTTTTGAAGTGAAGCTTCTCCCCGATCTCTACACTCTTTTCAAGTGAAGCCTCTCCCCACTCTCCACGCTCCTTTTGAAGTGAAGCCTCTCCCCGCTCTCCTCGCTCCTTTTGAAGTGAAGCCTCTCCCCGATCTCCACGCTCCTTTTGAAGTGAAGCCTCTGCCCGCTCTCCACACTCTTTTGAAGTGTAGCCTGTCCCCGATCTCCACACTCTTTTGAAGTGAAGCCTCTCCTCGCTCTCCACGCTCATTTTGAAATGAAGCCTCTCCGCACTCTCCACGCTCCTTTTGAAGTGAAGCTTCTCCCCGCTCTTCACGCTCCTTTTGATGTGTAGCCTCTCCCTGATCTCCACACTCTTTTGAAGTGAAGCCTCTCCCCGCTCTCCACACTCTTTTTGAAGTGAAGGTTCTCCCTGCTCTCCAAACTCTTTTTGAAGTGAAGCCTCTCCCTGATCTCCACACTCTTTTTGAAGTGAAGCCTCTCCCCACTCTCCACACTCTTTTTGATGTGAAGCCTCTCCCTGATCTCCGCACTCTTTTTGAAATGATGCCTCTGCCCGCTCTCCACACTCTTTTTAAAGTGAAGCCTCTCCCTGCTCTCCACACTCTTTTTGAAGTGAAGCCTCTCCCCACTCTCCACACTCTTTTTGATGTGAAGCCTCTCCCTGATCTCCGCACTCTTTTTGAAATGATGCCTCTGCCCGCTCTCCACGCTCCTTTTGAAGTGAAGCCTCTCCCCACTCTCCACGCTCCTTTTGAAGTGAAGCCTCTCCCCGATCTCCACGCTCCTTTTGAAGTGAAGCTTCTCCCGCTCTCCGCACTCTTTTGAAGTGAAGCCTCTCCCCGCTCACCACGCTCCTTTTGAAGTGAAGCCTCTCCCCGATCTCCATGCTCCTTTTGAAGTGAAGCCTCTCCCCGATCGCCACGCTCCTTTTGAAGTGAAGCTTCTCCCCGCTCTCCACACTCTTTGGAAGTGAAGCCTCTCCCCACTCTCCACGCTCCTTTTGAAGTGAAGCCTCTCCCCACTCTCCACTCTCCTTTTGAAGTGAAGCCTCTCCCCGATCTCCACGCTCCTTTTGAAGTGAAGCCTCTCCCCACTCTCCACTCTCCTTTTGAAGTGAAGCCTCTCCCCGATCTCCACGCTCCTTTTGAAGTGAAGCTTCTCCCCGCTGTCCACGCTCCTTTTGAAGTGAGGCCTCTCCCCGATCTCCACGCTCCTTTTGAAGTGAAGCTTCTCCCCGATTTCCACGCTCCTTTTGAAGTGAAGCTTCTCCCCTATCTCCACATTCTTTTGAAGTGAAGCCTCTCCCCACTCTCCACGCTGCTTTTGATGTGAACTCTCTCCCCGCTCTCCACGCTCCTTTTGAAGTGAAGCCTCTCCCCGATCTCCACGCTCCTTTTGAAGTGAAGCCTCTCCCCGCTCTCCACACTCTTTTGAAGTGAAGCCTCTCCCCGATGTCCACACTCTTTTGAAGTGAAGCCTCTCCTCGCTCTCCACGCTCTTTTTGAAATGAAGCTTCTCCCCGCTCTCCACGCTCCTTTTGAAGTGAGGCCTCTCCCCGATCTCCACGCTCCTTTTGAAGTGAAGCTTCTCCCCGATATCCACGCTCCTTTTGAAGTGAAGCTTCTCCCCTATCTCCACACTCTTTTGAAGTGAAGCCTCTCCGCACTCTCCACGCTCCTTTTGAAGTGAACTCTCTCCCCGCTCTCCACGCTCCTTTTGAAGTGAAGCCTCTCCCCGATCTCCACGCTCCTTTTGAAGTGAAGCCTCTCCCCGCTCTCCACACTCTTTTGAAGTGAAGCCTCTCCCCGATGTCCACACTCTTTTGAAGTGAAGCCTCTCCTCGCTCTCCACGCTCTTTTTGAAATGAAGCGTCTCCGCACTCTCCACGCTCCTTTTGATGTGAAGCCTCTCCCTGATCTCCACAATCTTTTGAAGTGAAGCCTCTCCCCGCTCTCAACACTCCTTTTGAAGTGAAGCCTCTCCCTGATCTCCACACTCTTTTGAAGTGAAGCATCTCCCCGCTCTCCACGCTCCTTTTGAAGTGAAGCTTCTCCCCGCTCTCCACACTCTTTTGAAGTGAAGCCTCTCCCCGATCTCCACGCTCCTTTTGAAGTGAAGCCTCTCCACGATCTCCACGCTCCTTTTGAAGTGAAGCCTCTCCCCGATCTCCACACTCTTTTGAAGTGAAGCCTCTCCTCGATCTCCACACTCTTTTGAAGTGAAGCCTCTCCCCGATGTCCACACTCTTTTGAAGTGAAGCCTCTCCTCGCTCTCCACGCTCTTTTTGAAATGAAGCGTCTCCGCGCTCTCCACGCTCATTTTGAAGTGAAGCCTCTCCCCACTCTCCACGCTCCTTTTGATGTGAAGCCTCTCCCTGATCTCCACAATCTTTTGAAGTGAAGCCTCTCCCCGCTCTCCACACTCCTTTTGAAGTGAAGCCTCTCCCTGATCTCCACACTCTTTTGAAGTGAAGCATCTCCCCGCTCTCCACGCTCCTTTTGAAGTGAAGCTTCTCCACGATCTCCACGCTCCTTTTGAAGTAAAGCCTCTCCCCGATCTCCACACTCTTTTGAAGTGAAGCCTCTCCTCGATCTCCACGCTCCTTTTGAAGTGAAGCCTCTCCCCGATCTCCACGCTCCTTTTGAAGTGAAGCTTTCCCACGATCTCCACGCTCCTTTTGAAGTGAAGCTTCTCCCCGATATCCACGCTCCTTTTGAAGTGAAGCTTCTCCCCACTCTCCACACTCTTTTGAAGTGAAGCCTCTCCCCACTCTCCACGCTCCTTTTGAAGTGAACTCTCTCCCCGCTCTCCACGTTCCTTTTGAAGTGAAGCCTCTCCCCGATCTCCACGCTCCTTTTGAACTGAAGCCTCTCCCCGCTCTCCACACTCTTTTGAAGTGAAGCCTCTCCCCGATGTCCACACTCTTTTGAAGTGAAGCCTCTGCTCGCTCTCCACGCTCTTTTTGAAATGAAGCGTCTCCGCGCTCTCCACGCTCCTTTTGATGTGAAGCCTCTCCCTGATCTCCACAATCTTTTGAAGTGAAGCCTCTCCCCGCTCTCCACACTCCTTTTGAAGTGAAGCCTCTCCCTAATCTCCACACACTTTTGAAGTGAAGCATCTCCCCGCTCTCCACGCTCCTTTTGAAGTGAAGCTTCTCCCCGCTCTCCACACTCTTTTGAAGTGAAGCCTCTCCCCGATCTCCACGCTCCTTTTGAAGTGAAGCCTCTCCCCGATCTCCACGCTCCTTTTGAAGTGAAGCCTCTCCCCGATCTCCACGCTCCTTTTGAAGTGAAGCCTCTCCCCGATCTCCACACTCTTTTGAAGTGAAGCCTCTCCTCGATCTCCACGCTCCTTTTGAAGTGAAGCCTCTCCCCGATCTCCACGCTCCTTTTGAAGTGAAGCTTTCCCACGATTTCCACGCTCCTTTTGAAGTGAAGCTTCTCCCCGCTCTCCACACTCTTTTTAAAGTGAAGCCTCTCCCCGCTCTCCTCGCTCCTTTTGAAGTGAAGCCTCTCACCGCTCTCCACGCTCCTTTTGAAGTGAAGCCTCGACCTGATCGCCGCACTCTTTTTGAAGTGAGGCCTCTCCCCGATCTCCACGCTCCTTTTGAAGTGAAGCCTCTCCCCGATCTCCACGCTCCTTTTGAAGTGAAGCCTCTCCCCGATCTCCACGCTCCTTTTGAAGTGAAGCTTCTCCCCGCTCTCCACACTCTTTTGAAGTGAAGCCTCTCCCCGCTCATCACGCTCCTTTTGAAGTGAAGCCTCTCCCCGATCTCCACGCTCCTTTTGAAGTGAAGCTTCTCCCCGCTCTCCACGCTCCTTTTGAAGTGAAGCCTCTCCCTGATCTCCGCACTCTTTTTGAAATAATGCCTCTGCCCGCTCTCCACACTCTTTTTGAAGTGAAGCCTCTCCCCGCTCTCCACACTCTTTTGAAGTGAAGCCTCTCCCCGCTCTCTACGCTCCTTTTGAAGTGAAGCCTCTCCCCGATCTCCACGCTCCTTTTGAAGTGAAGCCTCTCCCCGCTCTCCACGCTCCTTTTGAATTGAAGCTTCTCCCCGATTTCCACGCTCATTTTGTAGTGAAACTTCTCCCCGATCTCCACACTCTTTTGAAGTGAAGCCTCTCCCCGCTCTCCACGCTCCTTTTGAAGTGAAGCTTCTCCCCGATCTCCACACTCTTTTGAAGTGAAGCCTCTCCCCACTCTCCACGCTCCTTTTGAAGTGAACTCTCTCCCCGCTCTCGACACTCCTATTGAAGTGAAGCCTATCCCCGATCTCCATGCTCCTTTTGAAGTGAAGCCTCTCCCCTCTCTCCATGATCCTTTTGAAGTGAACTCTCTCCCCTCTCTCCACGCTCCTTTTGAAGTGAAGCCTATCCCCGATCTCCATGCTCCTTTTGAAGTGAAGCCTCTGCCCGCTCTCCACACTCTTTTGAAGTGAAGCCTCTCCTCGCTCTCCACGCTCTTTTTGAAATGAAGCCTCTCCCCGCTCTCCACACTCTTTTTGAAGTGAAGCCTCTCCCTGATCTCCACGCTCCATTTGATGTGAAGCCTCTCCCTGATCTCCGCACTCTTTTTGAAGTGAACCCTCTCCCCACTCTCCTCACTCTTTTTGATGTGAAACCTCTCCCTGATCTCCGCACTCTTTTTGAAATGATGCCTCTGCCCGCTCTCCACACTCTTTTTAAAGTGAAGCCTCTCCCCGCTCTCCACACTCTTTTTGAAGTGAAGCCTCTCCCCACTCTCCACACTCTTTTTGATGTGAAGCCTCTCCCTGATCTCCGCACTCTTTTTGAAATGATGCCTCTGCCCGCTCTCCACACTCTTTTTAAAGTGAAGCCTCTCCCCGCTCTCCACACTCTTTTTGAAGTGAAGCTTCTCCCCGCTCTCCTAGCTCCTTTTGAAGTGAAGCCTCCCCCGATCTCCACGCTCCTTTTGAAGTGAAGCCTCTCCCCGATCTCCACACTCCTTTTGAAGTGAAGCTTCTCCCCGATTTCCACGCTCCTTTTGAAGTGAAGCTTCTCCCCGATCTCCACACTCTTTTGAAGTGAAGCCTCTCCCCACTCTCCACGCTCCTTTTGAAGTGAAGCCTCTCCCCGCTCTCAACGCTCCTTTTGATGTGAAGCCTCTCCCCGCTCTCCACACTCTTTTGAAGTGAAGCCTCTCCCCGATGTCCACACTCTTTTGAAGTGAAGCCTCTCCTCGCTCTCCACGCTCTTTTTGAAATGAAGCTTCTCCCCGCTCTCCACGCTCCTTTTGAAGTGAGGCCTCTCCCCGATCTCCACGCTCCTTTTGAAGTGAAGCTTCTCCCCGATATCCACGCTCCTTTTGAAGTGAAGCTTCTCCCCTATCTCCACACTCTTTTGAAGTGAAGCCTCTCCCCACTCTCCACGCTCCTTTTGAAGTGAACTCTCTCCCCGCTCTCCACGCTCCTTTTGAAGTGAAGCCTCTCCCCGATCTCCACGCTCCTTTTGAAGTGAAGCCTCTCCCCGCTCTCCACACTCTTTTGAAGTGAAGCCTCTCCCCGATGTCCACACTCTTTTGAAGTGAAGCCTCTCCTCGCTCTCCACGCTCTTTTTGAAATGAAGCGTCTCCGCACTCTCCACGCTCCTTTTGATGTGAAGCCTCTCCCTGATCTCCACAATCTTTTGAAGTGAAGCCTCTCCCCGCTCTCCACACTCCTTTTGAAGTGAAGCCTCTCCCTGATCTCCACACTCTTTTGAAGTGAAGCATCTCCCCGCTCTCCACGCTCCTTTTGAAGTGAAGCTTCTCCCCGCTCTCCACACTCTTTTGAAGTGAAGCCTCTCCCCGATCTCCACGCTCCTTTTGAGGTGAAGCCTCTCCACGATCTCCACGCTCCTTTTGAAGTGAAGCCTCTCCCCGATCTCCACACTCTTTTGAAGTGAAGCCTCTCCTCGATCTCCACGCTCCTTTTGAAGTGAAGCCTCTCCCCGATCTCCACGCTCCTTTTGAAGTGAAGCTTTCCCACGATCTCCACGCTCCTTTTGAAGTGAAGACTCTCCCCGATATCCACGCTCCTTTTGAAGTGAAGCTTCTCCCCTATCTCCACACTCTTTTGAAGTGAAGCCTCTCCCCACTCTCCACGCTCCTTTTAAAGTGAACTCTCTCCCCGCTCTCCACGCTCCTTTTGAAGTGAAGCCTCTCCCCGATCTCCACGCTCCTATTGAAGTGAAGCCTCTCCCCGCTCTCCACACTCTTTTGAAGTGAAGCCTCTCCCCGCTCTCCACACTCTTTTTAAAGTGAAGCCTCTCCCTGCTCTCCACACTCTTTTTGAAGTGAAGCCTCTCCCCACTCTCCACACTCTTTTTGATGTGAAGCCTCTCCCTGATCTCCGCACTCTTTTTGAAATGATGCCTCTGCCCGCTCTCCACGCTCCTTTTGAAGTGAAGCCTCTCCCCACTCTCCACGCTCCTTTTGAAGTGAAGCCTCTCCCCGATCTCCACGCTCCTTTTGAAGTGAAGCTTCTCCCGCTCTCCGCACTCTTTTGAAGTGAAGCCTCTCCCCGCTCACCACGCTCCTTTTGAAGTGAAGCCTCTCCCCGATCTCCATGCTCCTTTTGAAGTGAAGCCTCTCCCCGATCGCCACGCTCCTTTTGAAGTGAAGCTTCTCCCCGCTCTCCACACTCTTTGGAAGTGAAGCCTCTCCCCACTCTCCACGCTCCTTTTGAAGTGAAGCCTCTCCCCACTCTCCACTCTCCTTTTGAAGTGAAGCCTCTCCCCGATCTCCACGCTCCTTTTGAAGTGAAGCTTCTCCCCGCTGTCCACGCTCCTTTTGAAGTGAGGCCTCTCCCCGATCTCCACGCTCCTTTTGAAGTGTAGCTTCTCCCCGATTTCCACGCTCCTTTTGAAGTGAAGCTTCTCCCCTATCTCCACATTCTTTTGAAGTGAAGCCTCTCCCCACTCTCCACGCTGCTTTTGATGTGAACTCTCTCCCCGCTCTCCACGCTCCTTTTGAAGTGAAGCCTCTCCCCGATCTCCACGCTCGTTTTGAAGTGAGGCCTCTCCCCGATCTCCACGCTCCTTTTGAAGTGAAGCTTCTCCCCGATATCCACGCTCCTTTTGAAGTGAAGCTTCTCCCCTATCTCCACGCTCCTTTTGAAGTGAGGCCTCTCCCCGATCTCCACGCTCCTTTTGAAGTGAAGCTTCTCCCCGATATCCACGCTCCTTTTGAAGTGAAGCTTCTCCCCTATCTCCACACTCTTTTGAAGTGAAGCCTCTCCCCACTCTCCACGCTCCTTTTGAAGTGAACTCTCTCCCCGCTCTCCACGCTCCTTTTGAAGTGAAGCCTCTCCCCGATCTCCACGCTCGTTTTGAAGTGAAGCCTCTCCCCGCTCTCCACACTCTTTTGAAGTGAAGCCTCTCCTCGCTCTCCACGCTCTTTTTGAAATGAAGCGTCTCCGCGCTCTCCACGCTCCTTTTGAAGTGAAGCCTCTCCCCACTCTCCACGCTCCTTTTGATGTGAAGCCTCTCCCTGATCTCCACAATCTTTTGAAGTGAAGCCTCTCCCCGCTCTTCACACTCCTTTTGAAGTGAAGCCTCTCCCTGATCTCCACACTCTTTTGAAGTGAAGCATCTCCCCGCTCTCCACGCTCCTTTTGAAGTGAAGCTTCTCCACGATCTCCACGCTCCTTTTGAAGTGAAGCCTCTCCCCGATCTCCACACTCTTTTGAAGTGAAGCCTCTCCTCGATCTCCACGCTCCTTTTGAAGTGAAGCCTCTCCCCGATCTCCACGCTCCTTTTGAAGTGAAGCTTTCCCACGATCTCCACGCTCCTTTTGAAGTGAAGCTTCTCCCCGATATCCACGCTCCTTTTGAAGTGAAGCTTCTCCCCTATCTCCACATTCTTTTGAAGTGAAGCCTCTCCCCACTCTCCACGCTGCTTTTGATGTGAACTCTCTCCCCGCTCTCCACGCTCCTTTTGAAGTGAAGCCTCTCCCCGATCTCCACGCTCCTTTTGAAGTGAAGCCTCTCCCCGCTCTCCACACTCTTTTGAAGTGAAGCCTCTCCCCGATGTCCACACTCTTTTGAAGTGAAGCCTCTCCTCGCTCTCCACGCTCTTTTTGAAATGAAGCTTCTCCCCGCTCTCCACGCTCCTTTTGAAGTGAGGCCTCTCCCCGATCTCCACGCTCCTTTTGAAGTGAAGCTTCTCCCCGATATCCACGCTCCTTTTGAAGTGAAGCTTCTCCCCTATCTCCACACTCTTTTGAAGTGAAGCCTCTCCGCACTCTCCACGCTCCTTTTGAAGTGAACTCTCTCCCCGCTCTCCACGCTCCTTTTGAAGTGAAGCCTCTCCCCGATCTCCACGCTCCTTTTGAAGTGAAGCCTCTCCCCGCTCTCCACACTCTTTTGAAGTGAAGCCTCTCCCCGATGTCCACACTCTTTTGAAGTGAAGCCTCTCCTCGCTCTCCACGCTCTTTTTGAAATGAAGCGTCTCCGCACTCTCCACGCTCCTTTTGATGTGAAGCCTCTCCCTGATCTCCACAATCTTTTGAAGTGAAGCCTCTCCCCGCTCTCAACACTCCTTTTGAAGTGAAGCCTCTCCCTGATCTCCACACTCTTTTGAAGTGAAGCATCTCCCCGCTCTCCACGCTCCTTTTGAAGTGAAGCTTCTCCCCGCTCTCCACACTCTTTTGAAGTGAAGCCTCTCCCCGATCTCCACGCTCCTTTTGAAGTGAAGCCTCTCCACGATCTCCACGCTCCTTTTGAAGTGAAGCCTCTCCCCGATCTCCACACTCTTTTGAAGTGAAGCCTCTCCTCGATCTCCACACTCTTTTGAAGTGAAGCCTCTCCCCGATGTCCACACTCTTTTGAAGTGAAGCCTCTCCTCGCTCTCCACGCTCTTTTTGAAATGAAGCGTCTCCGCGCTCTCCACGCTCATTTTGAAGTGAAGCCTCTCCCCACTCTCCACGCTCCTTTTGATGTGAAGCCTCTCCCTGATCTCCACAATCTTTTGAAGTGAAGCCTCTCCCCGCTCTCCACACTCCTTTTGAAGTGAAGCCTCTCCCTGATCTCCACACTCTTTTGAAGTGAAGCATCTCCCCGCTCTCCACGCTCCTTTTGAAGTGAAGCTTCTCCACGATCTCCACGCTCCTTTTGAAGTAAAGCCTCTCCCCGATCTCCACACTCTTTTGAAGTGAAGCCTCTCCTCGATCTCCACGCTCCTTTTGAAGTGAAGCCTCTCCCCGATCTCCACGCTCCTTTTGAAGTGAAGCTTTCCCACGATCTCCACGCTCCTTTTGAAGTGAAGCTTCTCCCCGATATCCACGCTCCTTTTGAAGTGAAGCTTCTCCCCACTCTCCACACTCTTTTGAAGTGAAGCCTCTCCCCACTCTCCACGCTCCTTTTGAAGTGAACTCTCTCCCCGCTCTCCACGTTCCTTTTGAAGTGAAGCCTCTCCCCGATCTCCACGCTCCTTTTGAACTGAAGCCTCTCCCCGCTCTCCACACTCTTTTGAAGTGAAGCCTCTCCCCGATGTCCACACTCTTTTGAAGTGAAGCCTCTCCTCGCTCTCCACGCTCTTTTTGAAATGAAGCGTCTCCGCGCTCTCCACGCTCCTTTTGATGTGAAGCCTCTCCCTGATCTCCACAATCTTTTGAAGTGAAGCCTCTCCCCGCTCTCCACACTCCTTTTGAAGTGAAGCCTCTCCCTAATCTCCACACACTTTTGAAGTGAAGCATCTCCCCGCTCTCCACGCTCCTTTTGAAGTGAAGCTTCTCCCCGCTCTCCACACTCTTTTGAAGTGAAGCCTCTCCCCGATCTCCACGCTCCTTTTGAAGTGAAGCCTCTCCCCGATCTCCACGCTCCTTTTGAAGTGAAGCCTCTCCCCGATCTCCACACTCTTTTGAAGTGAAGCCTCTCCTCGATCTCCACGCTCCTTTTGAAGTGAAGCCTCTCCCCGATCTCCACGCTCCTTTTGAAGTGAAGCTTTCCCACGATTTCCACGCTCCTTTTGAAGTGAAGCTTCTCCCCGCTCTCCACACTCTTTTTAAAGTGAAGCCTCTCCCCGCTCTCCTCGCTCCTTTTGAAGTGAAGCCTCTCACCGCTCTCCACGCTCCTTTTGAAGTGAAGCCTCGACCTGATCGCCGCACTCTTTTTGAAGTGAGGCCTCTCCCCGATCTCCACGCTCCTTTTGAAGTGAAGCCTCTCCCCGATCTCCACGCTCCTTTTGAAGTGAAGCCTCTCCCCGATCTCCACGCTCCTTTTGAAGTGAAGCTTCTCCCCGCTCTCCACACTCTTTTGAAGTGAAGCCTCTCCCCGCTCATCACGCTCCTTTTGAAGTGAAGCCTCTCCCCGATCTCCACGCTCCTTTTGAAGTGAAGCTTCTCCCCGCTCTCCACGCTCCTTTTGAAGTGAAGCCTCTCCCTGATCTCCGCACTCTTTTTGAAATAATGCCTCTGCCCGCTCTCCACACTCTTTTTGAAGTGAAGCCTCTCCCCGCTCTCCACACTCTTCTTGATGTGAAGCCTCTCCCTGATCTCCGCACTCTTTTTGAAATGATGCCTCTGCCCGCTCTCCACACTCTTTTTGAAGTGAAGCCTCTCCCCGATCTCCACACTCCTTTTGAAGTGAAGCTTCTCCCCGCTCTCCACGCTCCTTTTGAAGTGAAGCCTCTCCCCGATCTCCAGGCTCCTTTTGAAGTGAAGCTTCTCCCCGATTTCCACGCTCCTTTTGAAGTGAAGCTTCTCTACTATCTCCACACTCTTTTGAAGTGAAGCCTCTCCCCATTCTCCACGCTCCTTTTGAAGTGAAGCCTCTCCCCACTCTCCACGCTCCTTTTGAAGTGAAGCCTCTCCACGCTCCGTTTGAAGGGAAGCTTCTCCCCGCTCTCCACACTCTTTTGAAGTGAAGCCTCTCCCCGCTCTCTACGCTCCTTTTGAAGTGAAGCCTCTCCCCGATCTCCACGCTCCTTTTGAAGTGAAGCCTCTCCCCGCTCTCCACGCTCCTTTTGAATTGAAGCTTCTCCCCGATTTCCACGCTCATTTTGTAGTGAAACTTCTCCCCGATCTCCACACTCTTTTGAAGTGAAGCCTCTCCCCGCTCTCCACGCTCCTTTTGAAGTGAAGCTTCTCCCCGATCTCCACACTCTTTTGAAGTGAAGCCTCTCCCCACTCTCCACGCTCCTTTTGAAGTGAACTCTCTCCCCGCTCTCGACACTCCTATTGAAGTGAAGCCTATCCCCGATCTCCATGCTCCTTTTGAAGTGAAGCCTCTCCCCTCTCTCCATGATCCTTTTGAAGTGAACTCTCTCCCCTCTCTCCACGCTCCTTTTGAAGTGAAGCCTATCCCCGATCTCCATGCTCCTTTTGAAGTGAAGCCTCTGCCCGCTCTCCACACTCTTTTGAAGTGAAGCCTCTCCTCGCTCTCCACGCTCTTTTTGAAATGAAGCCTCTCCCCGCTCTCCACACTCTTTTTGAAGTGAAGCCTCTCCCTGATCTCCACGCTCCATTTGATGTGAAGCCTCTCCCTGATCTCCGCACTCTTTTTGAAGTGAACCCTCTCCCCACTCTCCTCACTCTTTTTGATGTGAAACCTCTCCCTGATCTCCGCACTCTTTTTGAAATGATGCCTCTGCCCGCTCTCCACACTCTTTTTAAAGTGAAGCCTCTCCCCGCTCTCCACACTCTTTTTGAAGTGAAGCCTCTCCCCACTCTCCACACTCTTTTTGATGTGAAGCCTCTCCCTGATCTCCGCACTCTTTTTGAAATGATGCCTCTGCCCGCTCTCCACACTCTTTTTAAAGTGAAGCCTCTCCCCGCTCTCCACACTCTTTTTGAAGTGAAGCTTCTCCCCGCTCTCCTAGCTCCTTTTGAAGTGAAGCCTCCCCCGATCTCCACGCTCCTTTTGAAGTGAAGCCTCTCCCCGATCTCCACACTCCTTTTGAAGTGAAGCTTCTCCCCGATTTCCACGCTCCTTTTGAAGTGAAGCTTCTCCCCGATCTCCACACTCTTTTGAAGTGAAGCCTCTCCCCACTCTCCACGCTCCTTTTGAAGTGAAGCCTCTCCCCGCTCTCAACGCTCCTTTTGATGTGAAGCCTCTCCCCGCTCTCCACACTCTTTTGAAGTGAAGCCTCTCCCCGATGTCCACACTCTTTTGAAGTGAAGCCTCTCCTCGCTCTCCACGCTCTTTTTGAAATGAAGCTTCTCCCCGCTCTCCACGCTCCTTTTGAAGTGAGGCCTCTCCCCGATCTCCACGCTCCTTTTGAAGTGAAGCTTCTCCCCGATATCCACGCTCCTTTTGAAGTGAAGCTTCTCCCCTATCTCCACACTCTTTTGAAGTGAAGCCTCTCCCCACTCTCCACGCTCCTTTTGAAGTGAACTCTCTCCCCGCTCTCCACGCTCCTTTTGAAGTGAAGCCTCTCCCCGATCTCCACGCTCCTTTTGAAGTGAAGCCTCTCCCCGCTCTCCACACTCTTTTGAAGTGAAGCCTCTCCCCGATGTCCACACTCTTTTGAAGTGAAGCCTCTCCTCGCTCTCCACGCTCTTTTTGAAATGAAGCGTCTCCGCACTCTCCACGCTCCTTTTGATGTGAAGCCTCTCCCTGATCTCCACAATCTTTTGAAGTGAAGCCTCTCCCCGCTCTCCACACTCCTTTTGAAGTGAAGCCTCTCCCTGATCTCCACACTCTTTTGAAGTGAAGCATCTCCCCGCTCTCCACGCTCCTTTTGAAGTGAAGCTTCTCCCCGCTCTCCACACTCTTTTGAAGTGAAGCCTCTCCCCGATCTCCACGCTCCTTTTGAGGTGAAGCCTCTCCACGATCTCCACGCTCCTTTTGAAGTGAAGCCTCTCCCCGATCTCCACACTCTTTTGAAGTGAAGCCTCTCCTCGATCTCCACGCTCCTTTTGAAGTGAAGCCTCTCCCCGATCTCCACGCTCCTTTTGAAGTGAAGCTTTCCCACGATCTCCACGCTCCTTTTGAAGTGAAGACTCTCCCCGATATCCACGCTCCTTTTGAAGTGAAGCTTCTCCCCTATCTCCACACTCTTTTGAAGTGAAGCCTCTCCCCACTCTCCACGCTCCTTTTAAAGTGAACTCTCTCCCCGCTCTCCACGCTCCTTTTGAAGTGAAGCCTCTCCCCGATCTCCACGCTCCTATTGAAGTGAAGCCTCTCCCCGCTCTCCACACTCTTTTGAAGTGAAGCCTCTCCCCGCTCTCCACACTCTTTTTAAAGTGAAGCCTCTCCCTGCTCTCCACACTCTTTTTGAAGTGAAGCCTCTCCCCACTCTCCACACTCTTTTTGATGTGAAGCCTCTCCCTGATCTCCGCACTCTTTTTGAAATGATGCCTCTGCCCGCTCTCCACGCTCCTTTTGAAGTGAAGCCTCTCCCCACTCTCCACGCTCCTTTTGAAGTGAAGCCTCTCCCCGATCTCCACGCTCCTTTTGAAGTGAAGCTTCTCCCGCTCTCCGCACTCTTTTGAAGTGAAGCCTCTCCCCGCTCACCACGCTCCTTTTGAAGTGAAGCCTCTCCCCGATCTCCATGCTCCTTTTGAAGTGAAGCCTCTCCCCGATCGCCACGCTCCTTTTGAAGTGAAGCTTCTCCCCGCTCTCCACACTCTTTGGAAGTGAAGCCTCTCCCCACTCTCCACGCTCCTTTTGAAGTGAAGCCTCTCCCCACTCTCCACTCTCCTTTTGAAGTGAAGCCTCTCCCCGATCTCCACGCTCCTTTTGAAGTGAAGCTTCTCCCCGCTGTCCACGCTCCTTTTGAAGTGAGGCCTCTCCCCGATCTCCACGCTCCTTTTGAAGTGTAGCTTCTCCCCGATTTCCACGCTCCTTTTGAAGTGAAGCTTCTCCCCTATCTCCACATTCTTTTGAAGTGAAGCCTCTCCCCACTCTCCACGCTGCTTTTGATGTGAACTCTCTCCCCGCTCTCCACGCTCCTTTTGAAGTGAAGCCTCTCCCCGATCTCCACGCTCGTTTTGAAGTGAGGCCTCTCCCCGATCTCCACGCTCCTTTTGAAGTGAAGCTTCTCCCCGATATCCACGCTCCTTTTGAAGTGAAGCTTCTCCCCTATCTCCACGCTCCTTTTGAAGTGAGGCCTCTCCCCGATCTCCACGCTCCTTTTGAAGTGAAGCTTCTCCCCGATATCCACGCTCCTTTTGAAGTGAAGCTTCTCCCCTATCTCCACACTCTTTTGAAGTGAAGCCTCTCCCCACTCTCCACGCTCCTTTTGAAGTGAACTCTCTCCCCGCTCTCCACGCTCCTTTTGAAGTGAAGCCTCTCCCCGATCTCCACGCTCGTTTTGAAGTGAAGCCTCTCCCCGCTCTCCACACTCTTTTGAAGTGAAGCCTCTCCTCGCTCTCCACGCTCTTTTTGAAATGAAGCGTCTCCGCGCTCTCCACGCTCCTTTTGAAGTGAAGCCTCTCCCCACTCTCCACGCTCCTTTTGATGTGAAGCCTCTCCCTGATCTCCACAATCTTTTGAAGTGAAGCCTCTCCCCGCTCTTCACACTCCTTTTGAAGTGAAGCCTCTCCCTGATCTCCACACTCTTTTGAAGTGAAGCATCTCCCCGCTCTCCACGCTCCTTTTGAAGTGAAGCTTCTCCACGATCTCCACGCTCCTTTTGAAGTGAAGCCTCTCCCCGATCTCCACACTCTTTTGAAGTGAAGCCTCTCCTCGATCTCCACGCTCCTTTTGAAGTGAAGCCTCTCCCCGATCTCCACGCTCCTTTTGAAGTGAAGCTTTCCCACGATCTCCACGCTCCTTTTGAAGTGAAGCTTCTCCCCGATATCCACGCTCCTTTTGAAGTGAAGCTTCTCCCCGATCTCCACACTCTTTTGAAGTGAAGCCTCTCCCCACTCTCCACGCTCCTTTTGAAGTGAACTCTCTCCCCGCTCTCCACGTTCCTTTTGAAGTGAAGCCTCTCCCCGATCTCCACGCTCCTTTTGAAGTGAAGCCTCTCCCCGCTCTCCACACTCTTTTGAAGTGAAGCCTCTCCCCGATGTCCACACTCTTTTGAAGTGAAGCCTCTCCTCGCTCTCCACGCTCTTTTTGAAATGAAGCGTCTCCGCGCTCTCCACGCTCCTTTTGATGTGAAGCCTCTCCCTGATCTCCACAATCTTTTGAAGTGAAGCCTCTCCCCGCTCTCCACACTCCTTTTGAAGTGAAGCCTCTCCCTGATCTCCACACTCTTTTGAAGTGAAGCATCTCCCCGCTCTCCACGCTCCTTTTGAAGTGAAGCTTCTCCCCGCTCTCCACACTCTTTTGAAGTGAAGCCTCTCCCCGATCTCCACGCTCCTTTTGAAGTGAAGCCTCTCCCCGATCTCCACGCTCCTTTTGAAGTGAAGCCTCTCCCCGATCTCCACACTCTTTTGAAGTGAAGCCTCTCCTCGATCTCCACGCTCCTTTTGAAGTGAAGCCTCTCCCCGATCTCCACGCTCCTTTTGAAGTGAAGCTTTCCCACGATTTCCACGCTCCTTTTGAAGTGAAGCTTCTCCCCGATCTCCACACTCTTTTGAAGTGAAGCCTCTCCCCGCTCTCCACACTCTTTTTAAAGTGAAGCCTCTCCCCGCTCTCCTCGCTCCTTTTGAAGTGAAGCCTCTCACCGCTCTCCACGCTCCTTTTGAAGTGAAGCCTCGACCTGATCGCCGCACTCTTTTTGAAGTGAGGCCTCTCCCCGATCTCCACGCTCCTTTTGAAGTGAAGCCTCTCCCCGATCTCCACGCTCCTTTTGAAGTGAAGCTTCTCCCCGCTCTCCACACTCTTTTGAAGTGAAGCCTCTCCCCGCTCATCACGCTCCTTTTGAAGTGAAGCCTCTCCCCGATCTCCACGCTCCTTTTGAAGTGAAGCTTCTCCCCGCTCTCCACGCTCCTTTTGAAGTGAAGCCTCTCCCTGATCTCCGCACTCTTTTTGAAATAATGCCTCTGCCCGCTCTCCACACTCTTTTTGAAGTGAAGCCTCTCCCCACTCTCCACACTCTTCTTGATGTGAAGCCTCTCCCTGATCTCCGCACTCTTTTTGAAATGATGCCTCTGCCCGCTCTCCACACTCTTTTTGAAGTGAAGCCTCTCCCCGATCTCCACACTCCTTTTGAAGTGAAGCTTCTCCCCGCTCTCCACGCTCCTTTTGAAGTGAAGCCTCTCCCCGATCTCCACACTCCTTTTGAAGTGAAGCTTCTCCCCGATTTCCACGCTCCTTTTGAAGTGAAGCTTCTCTACTATCTCCACACTCTTTTGAAGTGAAGCCTCTCCCCGATCTCCACACTCCTTTTGAAGTGAAGCTTCTCCCCGATTTCCACGCTCCTTTTGAAGTGAAGCTTCTCTACTATCTCCACACTCTTTTGAAGTGAAGCCTCTCCCCATTCTCCACGCTCCTTTTGAAGTGAAGCCTCTCCCCACTCTCCACGCTCCTTTTGAAGTGAAGCCTCTCCACGCTCCGTTTGAAGTGAAGCTTCTCCCCGCTCTCCACACTCTTTTGAAGTGAAGCCTCTCCCCGCTCTCTACGCTCCTTTTGAAGTGAAGCCTCTCCTCGCTCTCCACGCTCTTTTTGAAATGAAGCGTCTCCGCGCTCTCCACGCTTCTTTTGATGTGAAGCCTCTCCCTGATCTCCACAATCTTTTGAAGTGAAGCCTCTCCCCGCTCTCCACACTCCTTTTGAAGTGAAGCCTCTCCCTGATCTCCACACTCTTTTGAAGTGAAGCATCTCCCCGCTCTCCACGCTCCTTTTGAAGTGAAGCTTCTCCCCGCTCTCCACACTCTTTTGAAGTGAAGCCTCTCCCCGATCTCCACGCTCCTTTTGAAGTGAAGCCTCTCCCCGATCTCCACGCTCCTTTTGAAGTGAAGCCTCTCCCCGATCTCCACACTCTTTTGAAGTGAAGCCTCTCCTCGATCTCCACGCTCCTTTTGAAGTGAAGCCTCTCCCCGATCTCCACGCTCCTTTTGAAGTGAAGCTTTCCCACGTTTTCCACGCTCCTTTTGAAGTGAAGCTTCTCCCCGATCTCCACACTCTTTTGAAGTGAAGCCTCTCCCCGCTCTCCACACTCTTTTTAAAGTGAAGCCTCTCCCCGCTCTCCTTGCTCCTTTTGAAGTGAAGCCTCTCACCGCTCTCCACGCTCCTTTTGAAGTGAAGCCTCGACCTGATCGCCGCACTCTTTTTGAAGTGAGGCCTCTCCCCGATCTCCACGCTCCTTTTGAAGTGAAGCCTCTCCCCGATCTCCACGCTCCTTTTGAAGTGAAGCTTCTCCCCGCTCTCCACACTCTTTTGAAGTGAAGCCTCTCCCCGCTCATCACGCTCCTTTTGAAGTGAAGCCTCTCCCCGATCTCCACGCTCCTTTTGAAGTGAAGCTTCTCCCCGCTCTCCACGCTCCTTTTGAAGTGAAGCCTCTCCCTGATCTCCGCACTCTTTTTGAAATAATGCCTCTGCCCGCTCTCCACACTCTTTTTGAAGTGAAGCCTCTCCCCACTCTCCACACTCTTCTTGATGTGAAGCCTCTCCCTGATCTCCGCACTCTTTTTGAAATGATGCCTCTGCCCGCTCTCCACACTCTTTTTGAAGTGAAGCCTCTCCCCGATCTCCACACTCCTTTTGAAGTGAAGCTTCTCCCCGCTCTCCACGCTCCTTTTGAAGTGAAGCCTCTCCCCGATCTCCAGGCTCCTTTTGAAGTGAAGCTTCTCCCCGATTTCCACGCTCCTTTTGAAGTGAAGCTTCTCTACTATCTCCACACTCTTTTGAAGTGAAGCCTCTCCCCATTCTCCACGCTCCTTTTGAAGTGAAGCCTCTCCCCACTCTCCACGCTCCTTTTGAAGTGAAGCCTCTTCACGCTCCGTTTGAAGTGAAGCTTCTCCCCGCTCTCCACACTCTTTTGAAGTGAAGCCTCTCCCCGATCTCCACGCTCCTTTTGAAGTGAAGCCTCTCCCCGCTCTCCACGCTCCTTTTGTATTGAAGCTTCTCCCCGATTTCCACGCTCATTTTGTAGTGAAACTTCTCCCCGATCTCCACACTCTTTTGAAGTGAAGCCTCTCCCCGCTCTCCACGCTCCTTTTGAAGTGAAGCTTCTCCCCGATCTCCACACTCTTTTGAAGTGAAGCCTCTCCCCACTCTCCACGCTCCTTTTGAAGTGAACTCTCTCCCCGCTCTCGACACTCCTATTGAAGTGAAGCCTATCCCCGATCTCCATGCTCCTTTTGAAGTGAAGCCTCTCCCCTCTCTCCATGATCCTTTTGAAGTGAACTCTCTCCCCTCTCTCCACGCTCCTTTTGAAGTGAAGCCTATCCCCGATCTCCATGCTCCTTTTGAAGTGAAGCCTCTGCCCGCTCTCCACACTCTTTTGAAGTGAAGCCTCTCCTCGCTCTCCACGCTCTTTTTGAAATGAAGCCTCTCCCCGCTCTCCACACTCTTTTTGAAGTGAAGCCTCTCCCTGATCTCCACGCTCCATTTGATGTGAAGCCTCTCCCTGATCTCCACACTCTTTTTGAAGTGAACCCTCTCCCCACTCTCCACACTCTTTTTGATGTGAAACCTCTCCCTGATCTCCGCACTCTTTTTGAAATGATGCCTCTGCCCGCTCTCCACACTCTTTTTAAAGTGAAGCCTCTCCCCGCTCTCCACACTCTTTTTGAAGTGAAGCCTCTCCCCACTCTCCACACTCTTTTTGATGTGAAGCCTCTCCCTGATCTCCGCACTCTTTTTGAAATGATGCCTCTGCCCGCTCTCCACACTCTTTTTAAAGTGAAGCCTCTCCCCACTCTCCACGCTCCTTTTGAAGTGAACTCTCTCCCCGCTCTCGACACTCCTATTGAAGTGAAGCCTATCCCCGATCTCCATGCTCCTTTTGAAGTGAAGCCTCTCCCCTCTCTCCATGATCCTTTTGAAGTGAACTCTCTCCCCTCTCTCCACGCTCCTTTTGAAGTGAAGCCTATCCCCGATCTCCATGCTCCTTTTGAAGTGAAGCCTCTGCCCGCTCTCCACACTCTTTTGAAGTGAAGCCTCTCCTCGCTCTCCACGCTCTTTTTGAAATGAAGCCTCTCCCCGCTCTCCACACTCTTTTTGAAGTGAAGCCTCTCCCTGATCTCCACGCTCCATTTGATGTGAAGCCTCTCCCTGATCTCCACACTCTTTTTGAAGTGAACCCTCTCCCCACTCTCCACACTCTTTTTGATGTGAAACCTCTCCCTGATCTCCGCACTCTTTTTGAAATGATGCCTCTGCCCGCTCTCCACACTCTTTTTAAAGTGAAGCCTCTCCCCGCTCTCCACACTCTTTTTGAAGTGAAGCCTCTCCCCACTCTCCACACTCTTTTTGATGTGAAGCCTCTCCCTGATCTCCGCACTCTTTTTGAAATGATGCCTCTGCCCGCTCTCCACACTCTTTTTAAAGTGAAGCCTCTCCCCGCTCTCCACACTCTTTTTGAAGTGAAGCTTCTCCCCGCTCTCCTAGCTCCTTTTGAAATGAAGCCTCCCCCGATCTCCACGCTCCTTTTGAAGTGAAGCCTCTCCCCGATCTCCACACTCCTTTTGAAGTGAAGTTTCTCCCCGATTTCCACGCTCCTTTTGAAGTGAAGCTTCTCCCCGATCTCCACACTCTTTTGAAGTGAAGCCTCTCCCCACTCTCCACGCTACTTTTGAAGTGAAGCCTCTCCCCGCTCTCAACGCTCCTTTTGATGTGAAGCCTCTCCCCGCTCTCCACACTCTTTTGAAGTGAAGCCTCTCCCCGATGTCCACACTCTTTTGAAGTGAAGCCTCTCCTCGCTCTCCACGCTCTTTTTGAAATGAAGCTTCTCCCCGCTCTCCACGCTCCTTTTGAAGTGAGGCCTCTCCCCGATCTCCACGCTCCTTTTGAAGTGAAGCTTCTCCCCGATATCCACGCTCCTTTTGAAGTGAAGCTTCTCCCCTATCTCCACACTCTTTTGAAGTGAAGCCTCTCCCCACTCTCCACGCTCCTTTTGAAGTGAACTCTCTCCCCGCTCTCCACGCTCCTTTTGAAGTGAAGCCTCTCCCCGATCTCCACGCTCCTTTTGAAGTGAAGCCTCTCCCCGCTCTCCACACTCTTTTGAAGTGAAGCCTCTCCCCGATGTCCACACTCTTTTGAAGTGAAGCCTCTCCTCGCTCTCCACGCTCTTTTTGAAATGAAGCGTCTCCGCACTCTCCACGCTCCTTTTGATGTGAAGCCTCTCCCTGATCTCCACAATCTTTTGAAGTGAGGCCTCTCCCCGCTCTCCACACTCCTTTTGAAGTGAAGCCTCTCCCTGATCTCCACACTCTTTTGAAGTGAAGCATCTCCCCGCTCTCCACGCTCCTTTTGAAGTGAAGCTTCTCCCCGCTCTCCACACTCTTTTGAAGTGAAGCCTCTCCCCGATCTCCACGCTCCTTTTGAAGTGAAGCCTCTCCACGATCTCCACGCTCCTTTTGAAGTGAAGCCTCTCCCCGATCTCCACACTCTTTTGAAGTGAAGCCTCTCCTCGATCTCCACGCTCCTTTTGAAGTGAAGCCTCTCCCCGATCTCCACGCTCCTTTTGAAGTGAAGCTTTCCCACGATCTCCACGCTCCTTTTGAAGTGAAGCTTCTCCCCGATATCCACGCTCCTTTTGAAGTGAAGCCTCTCCCCATTCTCCACGCTCCTTTTGAAGTGAAGCCTCTCCCCACTCTCCACGCTCCTTTTGAAGTGAAGCCTCTTCACGCTCCGTTTGAAGTGAAGCTTCTCCCCGCTCTCCACACTCTTTTGAAGTGAAGCCTCTCCCCGCTCTCTACGCTCCTTTTGAAGTGAAGCCTCTCCCCGATCTCCACGCTCCTTTTGAAGTGAAGCCTCTCCCCACTCTCCACGCTCCTTTTGAAGTGAACTCTCTCCCCGCTCTCGACACTCCTATTGAAGTGAAGCCTATCCCCGATCTCCACACTCTTTTGAAGTGAAGCCTCTCCCCACTCTCCACGCTCCTTTTGAAGTGAACTCTATCCCCGCTCTCGACACTCCTATTGAAGTGAAGCCTATCCCCGATCTCCATGCTCCTTTTGAAGTGAAGCCTCTCCCCTCTCTCCATGATTCTTTTGAAGTGAACTCTCTCCCCTCTCTCCATGCTCCTTTTGAAGTGAAGCCTATCCCCGATCTCCATGCTCCTTTTGAAGTGAAGCCTCTGCCCGCTCTCCACACTCTTTTGAAGTGAAGCCTCTCCTCGCTCTCCACGCTCTTTTTGAAATGAAGCCTCTCCCCGCTCTCCACACTCTTTTTGAAGTGAAGCCTCTCCCTGATCTCCACGCTCCATTTGATGTGAAGCCTCTCCCTGATCTCCACACTCTTTTTGAAGTGAACCCTCTCCCCACTCTCCACACTCTTTTTGATGTGAAACCTCTCCCTGATCTCCGCACTCTTTTTGAAATGATGCCTCTGCCCGCTCTCCACACTCTTTTTAAAGTGAAGCCTCTCCCCGCTCTCCACACTCTTTTTGAAGTGAAGCCTCTCCCCACTCTCCACACTCTTTTTGATGTGAAGCCTCTCCCTGATCTCCGCACTCTTTTTGAAATGATGCCTCTGCCCGCTCTCCACACTCTTTTTAAAGTGAAGCCTCTCCCCGCTCTCCACACTCTTTTTGAAGTGAAGCTTCTCCCCGCTCTCCTAGCTCCTTTTGAAATGAAGCCTCCCCCGATCTCCACGCTCCTTTTGAAGTGAAGCCTCTCCCCGATCTCCACACTCCTTTTGAAGTGAAGCTTCTCCCCGATTACCACGCTCCTTTTGAAGTGAAGCTTCTCCCCGATCTCCACACTCTTTTGAAGTGAAGCCTCTCCCCACTCTCCACGCTCCTTTTGAAGTGAAGCCTCTCCCCGCTCTCAACGCTCCTTTTGATGTGAAGCCTCTCCCCGCTCTCCACACTCTTTTGAAGTGAAGCCTCTCCCCGATGTCCACACTCTTTTGAAGTGAAGCCTCTCCTCGCTCTCCACGCTCTTTTTGAAATGAAGCTTCTCCCCGCTCTCCACGCTCCTTTTGAAGTGAGGCCTCTCCCCGATCTCCACGCTCCTTTTGAAGTGAAGCTTCTCCCCGATATCCACGCTCCTTTTGAAGTGAAGCTTCTCCCCTATCTCCACACTCTTTTGAAGTGAAGCCTCTCCCCACTCTCCACGCTCCTTTTGAAGTGAACTCTCTCCCCGCTCTCCACGCTCCTTTTGAAGTGAAGCCTCTCCCCGATCTCCACGCTCCTTTTGAAGTGAAGCCTCTCCCCGCTCTCCACACTCTTTTGAAGTGAAGCCTCTCCCCGATGTCCACACTCTTTTGAAGTGAAGCCTCTCCTCGCTCTCCACGCTCTTTTTGAAATGAAGCGTCTCCGCACTCTCCACGCTCCTTTTGATGTGAAGCCTCTCCCTGATCTCCACAATCTTTTGAAGTGAAGCCTCTCCCCGCTCTCCACACTCCTTTTGAAGTGAAGCCTCTCCCTGATCTCCACACTCTTTTGAAGTGAAGCATCTCCCCGCTCTCCACGCTCCTTTTGAAGTGAAGCTTCTCCCCGCTCTCCACACTCTTTTGAAGTGAAGCCTCTCCCCGATCTCCACGCTCCTTTTGAAGTGAAGCCTCTCCACGATCTCCACGCTCCTTTTGAAGTGAAGCCTCTCCCCGATCTCCACACTCTTTTGAAGTGAAGCCTCTCCTCGATCTCCACGCTCCTTTTGAAGTGAAGCCTCTCCCCGATCTCCACGCTCCTTTTGAAGTGAAGCTTTCCCACGATCTCCACGCTCCTTTTGAAGTGAAGCTTCTCCCCGATATCCACGCTCCTTTTGAAGTGATGCTTCTCCCCTATCTCCACACTCTTTTGAAGTGAAGCCTCTCCCCACTCTCCACGCTCCTTTTAAAGTGAACTCTCTCCCCGCTCTCCACGCTCCTTTTGAAGTGAAGCCTCTCCCCGATCTCCACGCTCCTTTTGAAGTGAAGCCTCTCCCCGCTCTCCACACTCTTTTGAAGTGAAGCCTCTCCCCGATGTCCACACTCTTTTGAAGTGAAGCCTCTCCTCGCTCTCCACGCTCTTTTTGAAATGAAGCGTCTCCGCGCTCTCCACGCTCCTTTTGATGTGAAGCCTCTCCCTGATCTCCACAATCTTTTGAAGTGAAGCCTCTCCCCGATCTCCACGCTCCTTTTGAAGTGAAGCCTCTCCCCGCTCTCCACGCTCCTTTTGAATTGAAGCTTCTCCCCGATTTCCACGCTCATTTTGTAGTGAAACTTCTCCCCGATCTCCACACTCTTTTGAAGTGAAGCCTCTCCCCGCTCTCCACGCTCCTTTTGAAGTGAAGCTTCTCCCCGATCTCCACACTCTTTTGAAGTGAAGCCTCTCCCCACTCTCCACGCTCCTTTTGAAGTGAACTCTCTCCCCGCTCTCGACACTCCTATTGAAGTGAAGCCTATCCCCGATCTCCATGCTCCTTTTGAAGTGAAGCCTCTCCCCTCTCTCCATGATCCTTTTGAAGTGAACTCTCTCCCCTCTCTCCACGCTCCTTTTGAAGTGAAGCCTATCCCCGATCTCCATGCTCCTTTTGAAGTGAAGCCTCTGCCCGCTCTCCACACTCTTTTGAAGTGAAGCCTCTCCTCGCTCTCCACGCTCTTTTTGAAATAAAGCCTCTCCCCGCTCTCCACACTCTTTTTGAAGTGAAGCCTCTCCCTGATCTCCACGCTCCATTTGATGTGAAGCCTCTCCCTGATCTCCACACTCTTTTTGAAGTGAACCCTCTCCCCACTCTCCACACTCTTTTTGATGTGAAACCTCTCCCTGATCTCCGCACTCTTTTTGAAATGATGCCTCTGCCCGCTCTCCACACTCTTTTTAAAGTGAAGCCTCTCCCCACTCTCCACACTCTTTTTGAAGTGAAGCTTCTCCCCGCTCTCCTAGCTCCTTTTGAAGTGAAGCCTCCCCCGATCTCCACGCTCCTTTTGAAGTGAAGCCTCTCCCCGATCTCCACACTCCTTTTGAAGTGAAGCTTCTCCCCGATTTCCACGCTCCTTTTGAAGTGAAGCTTCTCCCCGATCTCCACACTCTTTTGAAGTGAAGCCTCTCCCCACTCTCCACGCTCCTTTTGAAGTGAAGCCTCTCCCCGCTCTCAACGCTCCTTTTGATGTGAAGCCTCTCCCCGCTCTCCACACTCTTTTGAAGTGAAGCCTCTCCCCGATGTCCACACTCTTTTGAAGTGAAGCCTCTCCTCGCTCTCCACGCTCTTTTTGAAATGAAGCTTCTCCCCGCTCTCCACGCTCCTTTTGAAGTGAGGCCTCTCCCCGATCTCCACGCTCCTTTTGAAGTGAAGCTTCTCCCCGATATCCACGCTCCTTTTGAAGTGAAGCTTCTCCCCTATCTCCACACTCTTTTGAAGTGAAGCCTCTCCCCACTCTCCACGCTCCTTTTGAAGTGAACTCTCTCCCCGCTCTCCACGCTCCTTTTGAAGTGAAGCCTCTCCCCGATCTCCACGCTCCTTTTGAAGTGAAGCCTCTCCCCGCTCTCCACACTCTTTTGAAGTGAAGCCTCTCCCCGATGTCCACACTCTTTTGAAGTGAAGCCTCTCCTCGCTCTCCACGCTCTTTTTGAAATGAAGCGTCTCCGCACTCTCCACGCTCCTTTTGATGTGAAGCCTCTCCCTGATCTCCACAATCTTTTGAAGTGAAGCCTCTCCCCGCTCTCCACACTCCTTTTGAAGTGAAGCCTCTCCCTGATCTCCACACTCTTTTGAAGTGAAGCATCTCCCCGCTCTCCACGCTCCTTTTGAAGTGAAGCTTCTCCCCGCTCTCCACACTCTTTTGAAGTGAAGCCTCTCCCCGATCTCCACGCTCCTTTTGAAGTGAAGCCTCTCCACGATCTCCACGCTCCTTTTGAAGTGAAGCTTCTCCCCGCTCTCCACACTCTTTTGAAGTGAAGCCTCTCCCCGCTCATCACGCTCCTTTTGAAGTGAAGCCTCTCCCCGATCTCCACGCTCCTTTTGAAGTGAAGCTTCTCCCCGCTCTCCACGCTCCTTTTGAAGTGAAGCCTCTCCCTGATCTCCGCACTCTTTTTGAAATAATGCCTCTGCCCGCTCTCCACACTCTTTTTGAAGTGAAGCCTCTCCCCACTCTCCACACTCTTCTTGATGTGAAGCCTCTCCCTGATCTCCGCACTCTTTTTGAAATGATGCCTCTGCCCGCTCTCCACACTCTTTTTGAAGTGAAGCCTCTCCCCGATCTCCACACTCCTTTTGAAGTGAAGCTTCTCCCCGCTCTCCACGCTCCTTTTGAAGTGAAGCCTCTCCCCGATCTCCAGGCTCCTTTTGAAGTGAAGCTTCTCCCCGATTTCCACGCTCCTTTTGAAGTGAAGCTTCTCTACTATCTCCACACTCTTTTGAAGTGAAGCCTCTCCCCATTCTCCACGCTCCTTTTGAAGTGAAGCCTCTCCCCACTCTCCACGCTCCTTTTGAAGTGAAGCCTCTTCACGCTCCGTTTGAAGTGAAGCTTCTCCCCGCTCTCCACACTCTTTTGAAGTGAAGCCTCTCCCCGATCTCCACGCTCCTTTTGAAGTGAAGCCTCTCCCCGCTCTCCACGCTCCTTTTGTATTGAAGCTTCTCCCCGATTTCCACGCTCATTTTGTAGTGAAACTTCTCCCCGATCTCCACACTCTTTTGAAGTGAAGCCTCTCCCCGCTCTCCACGCTCCTTTTGAAGTGAAGCTTCTCCCCGATCTCCACACTCTTTTGAAGTGAAGCCTCTCCCCACTCTCCACGCTCCTTTTGAAGTGAACTCTCTCCCCGCTCTCGACACTCCTATTGAAGTGAAGCCTATCCCCGATCTCCATGCTCCTTTTGAAGTGAAGCCTCTCCCCTCTCTCCATGATCCTTTTGAAGTGAACTCTCTCCCCTCTCTCCACGCTCCTTTTGAAGTGAAGCCTATCCCCGATCTCCATGCTCCTTTTGAAGTGAAGCCTCTGCCCGCTCTCCACACTCTTTTGAAGTGAAGCCTCTCCTCGCTCTCCACGCTCTTTTTGAAATGAAGCCTCTCCCCGCTCTCCACACTCTTTTTGAAGTGAAGCCTCTCCCTGATCTCCACGCTCCATTTGATGTGAAGCCTCTCCCTGATCTCCACACTCTTTTTGAAGTGAACCCTCTCCCCACTCTCCACACTCTTTTTGATGTGAAACCTCTCCCTGATCTCCGCACTCTTTTTGAAATGATGCCTCTGCCCGCTCTCCACACTCTTTTTAAAGTGAAGCCTCTCCCCGCTCTCCACACTCTTTTTGAAGTGAAGCCTCTCCCCACTCTCCACACTCTTTTTGATGTGAAGCCTCTCCCTGATCTCCGCACTCTTTTTGAAATGATGCCTCTGCCCGCTCTCCACACTCTTTTTAAAGTGAAGCCTCTCCCCGCTCTCCACACTCTTTTTGAAGTGAAGCTTCTCCCCGCTCTCCTAGCTCCTTTTGAAGTGAAGCCTCCCCCGATCTCCACGCTCCTTTTGAAGTGAAGCCTCTCCCCGATCTCCACACTCCTTTTGAAGTGAAGCTTCTCCCCGATTTCCACGCTCCTTTTGAAGTGAAGCTTCTCCCCGATCTCCACACTCTTTTGAAGTGAAGCCTCTCCCCACTCTCCACGCTCCTTTTGAAGTGAAGCCTCTCCCCGCTCTCAACGCTCCTTTTGATGTGAAGCCTCTCCCCGCTCTCCACACTCTTTTGAAGTGAAGCCTCTCCCCGATGTCCACACTCTTTTGAAGTGAAGCCTCTCCTCGCTCTCCACGCTCTTTTTGAAATGAAGCTTCTCCCCGCTCTCCACGCTCCTTTTGAAGTGAGGCCTCTCCCCGATCTCCACGCTCCTTTTGAAGTGAAGCTTCTCCCCGATATCCACGCTCCTTTTGAAGTGAAGCTTCTCCCCTATCTCCACACTCTTTTGAAGTGAAGCCTCTCCCCACTCTCCACGCTCCTTTTGAAGTGAACTCTCTCCCCGCTCTCCACGCTCCTTTTGAAGTGAAGCCTCTCCCCGATCTCCACGCTCCTTTTGAAGTGAAGCCTCTCCCCGCTCTCCACACTCTTTTGAAGTGAAGCCTCTCCCCGATGTCCACACTCTTTTGAAGTGAAGCCTCTCCTCGCTCTCCACGCTCTTTTTGAAATGAAGCGTCTCCGCACTCTCCACGCTCCTTTTGATGTGAAGCCTCTCCCTGATCTCCACAATCTTTTGAAGTGAAGCCTCTCCCCGCTCTCCACACTCCTTTTGAAGTGAAGCCTCTCCCTGATCTCCACACTCTTTTGAAGTGAAGCATCTCCCCGCTCTCCACGCTCCTTTTGAAGTGAAGCTTCTCCCCGCTCTCCACACTCTTTTGAAGTGAAGCCTCTCCCCGATCTCCACGCTCCTTTTGAAGTGAAGCCTCTCCACGATCTCCACGCTCCTTTTGAAGTGAAGCCTCTCCCCGATCTCCACACTCTTTTGAAGTGAAGCCTCTCCTCGATCTCCACGCTCCTTTTGAAGTGAAGCCTCTCCCCGATCTCCACGCTCCTTTTGAAGTGAAGCTTTCCCACGATCTCCACGCTCCTTTTGAAGTGAAGCTTCTCCCCGATATCCACGCTCCTTTTGAAGTGAAGCCTCTCCCCATTCTCCACGCTCCTTTTGAAGTGAAGCCTCTCCCCACTCTCCACGCTCCTTTTGAAGTGAAGCCTCTTCACGCTCCGTTTGAAGTGAAGCTTCTCCCCGCTCTCCACACTCTTTTGAAGTGAAGCCTCTCCCCGCTCTCTACGCTCCTTTTGAAGTGAAGCCTCTCCCCGATCTCCACGCTCCTTTTGAAGTGAAGCCTCTCCCCGCTCTCCACGCTCCTTTTGAATTGAAGCTTCTCCCCGATTTCCACGCTCATTTTGTAGTGAAACTTCTCCCCGATCTCCACACTCTTTTGAAGTGAAGCCTCTCCCCGCTCTCCACGCTCCTTTTGAAGTGAAGCTTCTCCCCGATCTCCACACTCTTTTGAAGTGAAGCCTCTCCCCACTCTCCACGCTCCTTTTGAAGTGAACTCTCTCCCCGCTCTCGACACTCCTATTGAAGTGAAGCCTATCCCCGATCTCCATGCTCCTTTTGAAGTGAAGCCTCTCCCCTCTCTCCATGATCCTTTTGAAGTGAACTCTCTCCCCTCTCTCCACGCTCCTTTTGAAGTGAAGCCTATCCCCGATCTCCATGCTCCTTTTGAAGTGAAGCCTCTGCCCGCTCTCCACACTCTTTTGAAGTGAAGCCTCTCCTCGCTCTCCACGCTCTTTTTGAAATGAAGCCTCTCCCCGCTCTCCACACTCTTTTTGAAGTGAAGCCTCTCCCTGATCTCCACGCTCCATTTGATGTGAAGCCTCTCCCTGATCTCCACACTCTTTTTGAAGTGAACCCTCTCCCCACTCTCCACACTCTTTTTGATGTGAAACCTCTCCCTGATCTCTGCACTCTTTTTGAAATGATGCCTCTGCCCGCTCTCCACACTCTTTTTAAAGTGAAGCCTCTCCCAGCTCTCCACACTCTTTTTGAAGTGAAGCCTCTCCCCACTCTCCACACTCTTTTTGATGTGAAGCCTCTCCCTGATCTCCGCACTCTTTTTGAAATGATGCCTCTGCCCGCTCTCCACACTCTTTTTAAAGTGAAGCCTCTCCCCGCTCTCCACACTCTTTTTGAAGTGAAGCTTCTCCCCGCTCTCCTAGCTCCTTTTGAAGTGAAGCCTCCCCCGATCTCCACGCTCCTTTTGAAGTGAAGCCTCTCCCCGATCTCCACACTCCTTTTGAAGTGAAGCTTCTCCCCGATTTCCACGCTCCTTTTGAAGTGAAGCTTCTCCCCGATCTCCACACTCTTTTGAAGTGAAGCCTCTCCCCACTCTCCACGCTCCTTTTGAAGTGAAGCCTCTCCCCGCTCTCAACGCTCCTTTTGATGTGAAGCCTCTCCCCGCTCTCCACACTCTTTTGAAGTGAAGCCTCTCCCCGATGTCCACACTCTTTTGAAGTGAAGCCTCTCCTCGCTCTCCACGCTCTTTTTGAAATGAAGCTTCTCCCCGCTCTCCACGCTCCTTTTGAAGTGAGGCCTCTCCCCGATCTCCACGCTCCTTTTGAAGTGAAGCTTCTCCCCGATATCCACGCTCCTTTTGAAGTGAAGCTTCTCCCCTATCTCCACACTCTTTTGAAGTGAAGCCTCTCCCCACTCTCCACGCTCCTTTTGAAGTGAACTCTCTCCCCGCTCTCCACGCTCCTTTTGAAGTGAAGCCTCTCCCCGATCTCCACGCTCCTTTTGAAGTGAAGCCTCTCCCCGCTCTCCACACTCTTTTGAAGTGAAGCCTCTCCCCGATGTCCACACTCTTTTGAAGTGAAGCCTCTCCTCGCTCTCCACGCTCTTTTTGAAATGAAGCGTCTCCGCACTCTCCACGCTCCTTTTGATGTGAAGCCTCTCCCTGATCTCCACAATCTTTTGAAGTGAAGCCTCTCCCCGCTCTCCACACTCCTTTTGAAGTGAAGCCTCTCCCTGATCTCCACACTCTTTTGAAGTGAAGCATCTCCCCGCTCTCCACGCTCCTTTTGAAGTGAAGCTTCTCCCCGCTCTCCACACTCTTTTGAAGTGAAGCCTCTCCCCGATCTCCACGCTCCTTTTGAAGTGAAGCCTCTCCACGATCTCCACGCTCCTTTTGAAGTGAAGCCTCTCCCCGATCTCCACACTCTTTTGAAGTGAAGCCTCTCCTCGATCTCCACGCTCCTTTTGAAGTGAAGCCTCTCCCCGATCTCCACGCTCCTTTTGAAGTGAAGCTTTCCCACGATCTCCACGCTCCTTTTGAAGTGAAGCTTCTCCCCGATATCCACGCTCCTTTTGAAGTGATGCTTCTCCCCTATCTCCACACTCTTTTGAAGTGAAGCCTCTCCCCACTCTCCACGCTCCTTTTAAAGTGAACTCTCTCCCCGCTCTCCACGCTCCTTTTGAAGTGAAGCCTCTCCCCGATCTCCACGCTCCTTTTGAAGTGAAGCCTCTCCCCGCTCTCCACACTCTTTTGAAGTGAAGCCTCTCCCCGATGTCCACACTCTTTTGAAGTGAAGCCTCTCCTCGCTCTCCACGCTCTTTTTGAAATGAAGCGTCTCCGCGCTCTCCACGCTCCTTTTGATGTGAAGCCTCTCCCTGATCTCCACAATCTTTTGAAGTGAAGCCTCTCCCCGATCTCCACGCTCCTTTTGAAGTGAAGCCTCTCCCCGCTCTCCACGCTCCTTTAGAATTGAAGCTTCTCCCCGATTTCCACGCTCATTTTGTAGTGAAACTTCTCCCCGATCTCCACACTCTTTTGAAGTGAAGCCTCTCCCCGCTCTCCACGCTCCTTTTGAAGTGAAGCTTCTCCCCGATCTCCACACTCTTTTGAAGTGAAGCCTCTCCCCACTCTCCACGCTCCTTTTGAAGTGAACTCTCTCCCCGCTCTCGACACTCCTATTGAAGTGAAGCCTATCCCCGATCTCCATGCTCCTTTTGAAGTGAAGCCTCTCCCCTCTCTCCATGATCCTTTTGAAGTGAACTCTCTCCCCTCTCTCCACGCTCCTTTTGAAGTGAAGCCTATCCCCGATCTCCATGCTCCTTTTGAAGTGAAGCCTCTGCCCGCTCTCCACACTCTTTTGAAGTGAAGCCTCTCCTCGCTCTCCACGCTCTTTTTGAAATGAAGCCTCTCCCCGCTCTCCACACTCTTTTTGAAGTGAAGCCTCTCCCTGATCTCCACGCTCCATTTGATGTGAAGCCTCTCCCTGATCTCCACACTCTTTTTGAAGTGAACCCTCTCCCCACTCTCCACACTCTTTTTGATGTGAAACCTCTCCCTGATCTCCGCACTCTTTTTGAAATGATGCCTCTGCCCGCTCTCCACACTCTTTTTAAAGTGAAGCCTCTCCCCGCTCTCCACACTCTTTTTGAAGTGAAGCCTCTCCCCACTCTCCACACTCTTTTTGATGTGAAGCCTCTCGCTGATCTCCGCACTCTTTTTGAAATGATGCCTCTGCCCGCTCTCCACACTCTTTTTAAAGTGAAGCCTCTCCCCGCTCTCCACACTCTTTTTGAAGTGAAGCTTCTCCCCGCTCTCCTAGCTCCTTTTGAAGTGAAGCCTCCCCCGATCTCCACGCTCCTTTTGAAGTGAAGCCTCTCCCCGATCTCCACACTCCTTTTGAAGTGAAGCTTCTCCCCGATTTCCACGCTCCTTTTGAAGTGAAGCTTCTCCCCGATCTCCACACTCTTTTGAAGTGAAGCCTCTCCCCACTCTCCACGCTCCTTTTGAAGTGAAGCCTCTCCCCGCTCTCAACGCTCCTTTTGATGTGAAGCCTCTCCCCGCTCTCCACACTCTTTTGAAGTGAAGCCTCTCCCCGATGTCCACACTCTTTTGAAGTGAAGCCTCTCCTCGCTCTCCACGCTCTTTTTGAAATGAAGCTTCTCCCCGCTCTCCACGCTCCTTTTGAAGTGAGGCCTCTCCCCGATCTCCACGCTCCTTTTGAAGTGAAGCTTCTCCCCGATATCCACGCTCCTTTTGAAGTGAAGCTTCTCCCCTATCTCCACACTCTTTTGAAGTGAAGCCTCTCCCCACTCTCCACGCTCCTTTTGAAGTGAACTCTCTCCCCGCTCTCCACGCTCCTTTTGAAGTGAAGCCTCTCCCCGATCTCCACGCTCCTTTTGAAGTGAAGCCTCTCCCCGCTCTCCACACTCTTTTGAAGTGAAGCCTCTCCCCGATGTCCACACTCTTTTGAAGTGAAGCCTCTCCTCGCTCTCCACGCTCTTTTTGAAATGAAGCGTCTCCGCACTCTCCACGCTCCTTTTGATGTGAAGCCTCTCCCTGATCTCCACAATCTTTTGAAGTGAAGCCTCTCCCCGCTCTCCACACTCCTTTTGAAGTGAAGCCTCTCCCTGATCTCCACACTCTTTTGAAGTGAAGCATCTCCCCGCTCTCCACGCTCCTTTTGAAGTGAAGCTTCTCCCCGCTCTCCACACTCTTTTGAAGTGAAGCCTCTCCCCGATCTCCACGCTCCTTTTGAAGTGAAGCCTCTCCACGATCTCCACGCTCCTTTTGAAGTGAAGCCTCTCCCCGATCTCCACACTCTTTTGAAGTGAAGCCTCTCCTCGATCTCCACGCTCCTTTTGAAGTGAAGCCTCTCCCCGATCTCCACGCTCCTTTTGAAGTGAAGCTTTCCCACGATCTCCACGCTCCTTTTGAAGTGAAGCTTCTCCCCGATATCCACGCTCCTTTTGAAGTGAAGCTTCTCCCCTATCTCCACACTCTTTTGAAGTGAAGCCTCTCCCCACTCTCCACGCTCCTTTTAAAGTGAACTCTCTCCCCGCTCTCCACGCTCCTTTTGAAGTGAAGCCTCTCCCCGATCTCCACGCTCCTTTTGAAGTGAAGCCTCTCCCCGCTCTCCACACTCTTTTGAAGTGAAGCCTCTCCCCGATGTCCACGCTCTTTTTGAAATGAAGCGTCTCCGCGCTCTCCACGCTCCTTTTGATGTGAAGCCTCTCCCTGATCTCCACAATCTTTTGAAGTGAAGCCTCTCCCCGCTCTCCACACTCCTTTTGAAGTGAAGCCTCTCCCTGATCTCCACAATCTTTTGAAGTGAAGCCTCTCCCCGCTCTCCACACTCCTTTTGAAGTGAAGCCTCTCCCTGATCTCCACACTCTTTTGAAGTGAAGCATCTCCCCGCTCTCCACGCTCCTTTTGAAGTGAAGCTTCTCCCCGCTCTCCACACTCTTTTGAAGTGAAGCCTCTCCCCGCTCTCCACACTCCTTTTGAAGTGAAGCCTCTCCCTGATCTCCACACTCTTTTGAAGTGAAGCATCTCCCCGCTCTCCACGCTCCTTTTGAAGTGAAGCTTCTCCCCGCTCTCCAGACTCTTTTGAAGTGAAGCCTCTCCCCGATCTCCACGCTCCTTTTGAAGTGAAGCCTCTCCCCGATCTCCACGCTCCTTTTGAAGTGAAGCCTCTCCCCGATCTCCACACTCTTTTGAAGTGAAGCCTCTCCTCGATCTCCACGCTCCTTTTGAAGTGAAGCCTCTCCCCGATCTCCACACTCTTTTGAAGTGAAGCCTCTCCTCGATCTCCACGCTCCTTTTGAAGTGAAGCTTCTCCCCGATCTCCACACTCTTTTGAAGTGAAGCCTCTCCCCGCTCTCCACCCTCTTTTTAAAGTGAAGCCTCTCCCCGCTCTCCTCGCTCCTTTTGAAGTGAAGCCTCTCACCGCTCTCCACGCTCCTTTTGAAGTGAAGCCTCGACCTGATCGCCGCACTCTTTTTGAAGTGAGGCCTCTCCCCGATCTCCACGCTCCTTTTGAAGTGAAGCCTCTCCCCGATCTCCACGCTCCTTTTGAAGTGAAGCTTCTCCCCGCTCTCCACACTCTTTTGAAGTGAAGCCTCTCCCCGCTCATCACGCTCCTTTTGAAGTGAAGCCTCTCCCCGATCTCCACGCTCCTTTTGAAGTGAAGCTTCTCCCCGCTCTCCACGCTCCTTTTGAAGTGAAGCCTCTCCCTGATCTCCGCACTCTTTTTGAAATGATGCCTCTGCCCGCTCTCCACACTCTTTTTAAAGTGAAGCCTCTCCCCGCTCTCCACACTCTTTTTGAAATGAAGCCTCTCCCCACTCTCCACACTCTTTTTGATGTGAAGCCTCTCCCTGATCTCCGCACTCTTTTTGAAATGATGCCTCTGCCCGCTCTCCACACTCTTTTTGAAGTGAAGCCTCTGCCCGATCTCCACACTCCTTTTGAAGTGAAGCTTCTCCCCGCTCTCCACGCTCCTTTTGAAGTGAAGCCTCTCCCCGATCTCCAGGCTCCTTTTGAAGTGAAGCTTCTCCCCGATTTCCACGCTCCTTTTGAAGTGAAGCTTCTCTACTATCTCCACACTCTTTTGAAGTGAAGCCTCTCCCCATTCTCCACGCTCCTTTTGAAGTGAAGCCTCTCCCCACTCTCCACGCTCCTTTTGAAGTGAAGCCTCTCCACGCTCCGTTTGAAGTGAAGCTTCTCCGCGCTCTCCACACTCTTTTGAAGTGAAGCCTCTCCCCGCTCTCTACGCTCCTTTTGAAGTCAAGCCTCTCCCCGATCTCCACGCTCCTTTTGAAGTGAAGCCTCTCCCCGCTCTCCACGCTCCTTTTGAATTGAAGCTTCTCCCCGATTTCCACGCTCATTTTGAAGTGAAACTTCTCCCCGATCTCCACACTCTTTTGAAGTGAAGCCTCTCCCCGCTCTCCACGCTCCTTTTGAAGTGAAGCTTCTCCCCGATCTCCACACTCTTTTGAAGTGAAGCCTCTCCCCACTCTCCACGCTCCTTTTGAAGTGAACTCTCTCCCCGCTCTCGACACTCCTTTTGAAGTGAAGCCTATCCCCGATCTCCATGCTCCTTTTGAAGTGAAGCCTCTGCCCGCTCTCCACACTCTTTTGAAGTGAAGCCTCTCCTCGCTCTCCACGCTCTTTTTGAAATGAAGCCTCTCCCCGCTCTCCACACTCTTTTTGAAGTGAAGCCTCTCCCTGATCTCCACGCTCCATTTGATGTGAAGCCTCTCCCTGATCTCCACACTCTTTTTGAAGTGAACCCTCTCCCCACTCTCCACACTCTTTTTGATGTGAAACCTCTCCCTGATCTCCGCACTCTTTTTGAAATGATGCCTCTGCCCGCTCTCCACACTCTTTTTAAAGTGAAGCCTCTCCCCGCTCTCCACACTCTTTTTGAAGTGAAGCCTCTCCCCACTCTCCACACTCTTTTTGATGTGAAGCCTCTCCCTGATCTCCGCACTCTTTTTGAAATGATGCCTCTGCCCGCTCTCCACACTCTTTTTAAAGTGAAGCCTCTCCCCGCTCTCCACACTCTTTTTGAAGTGAAGCTTCTCCCTGCTCTCCTAGCTCCTTTTGAAGTGAAGCTTCTCCCCGATTTCCATGCTCCTTTTGAAGTGAAGCTTCTCCCCGATCTCCACACTCTTTTGAAGTGAAGCCTCTCCCCACTCTCCACGCTCCTTTTGAAGTGAAGCCTCTCCCCGCTCTCAACGCTCCTTTTGATGTGAAGCCTCTCCCTGATCTCCACACTCTTTTGGAAGTGAAGCCTCTCCCCACTCTCCACACTCTTTTTGAAGTGAAGCCTCTCCCTGATCTCCACACTCTTTTTGAAATGATGCCTCTGCCCGCTCTCCACGCTCCTTTTGAAGTGAAGCTTCTCCCCGATCTCCACACTCTTTTGAAGTGAAGCCTCTCCCCACTCTCCACGCTCCTTTTGAAGTGAACTCTCTCCCCGCTCTCCACGCTCCTTTTGAAGTGAAGCCTCTCCCCTCTCTCCACGCTCCTTTTGAAGTGAAGCCTCTCCCCACTCTCCACGCTCCTTTTGAAGTGAAGCCTCTCCCCGATCTCCATGCTCCTTTTGAAGTGAAGCTTCTCCCCGCTCTCCTCGCTCCTTTTGAAGTGAAGCCTCTCCCCGATCTCCACACTCCTTTTGAAGTGAAGCCTCTCCCCGATCTCCACGCTCCTTTTGAAGTGAAGCCTCTCCCCGCTCTCCACACTCTTTTGAAGTGAAGCCTCTCCCCGATGTCCACACTCTTTTGAAGTCAAGCCTCTCCTCGCTCTCCACGCTCTTTTTGAAATGAAGCCTCTCTGCGCTCTCCACGCTCCTTTTGATGTGAAGCCTCTCCCTGATCTCCACACTGTTTTGAAGTGAAGCCTCTCCCCGCTCTCCACACTCCTTTTGAAGTGAATCCTCTCCCTGATCTCCACACTCTTTTGAAGTGAAGCCTCTCCCCGCTCTTCACGCTCCTTTTGAAATGAAGCCTCTCCCTGATCTCCACACTCTTTTGAAGTGAAGCCTCTCCCTGATCTCCACACTCTTTTTGAAATGAAGCCTCTCCCCGCTCTCCACACTCTTTTTGAAGTGAAGCCTCTCCCCAATCTCCACACTCTTTTTGAAGTGAAGCCTCTCCACGATCTCCACGCTCCATTTGAAGTGAACGTTCTCCCCGCTGTCCACACTCTTTTTTAAGTGAAGCCTCTCCCCTATCTCCACACTCTTTTTGAAGTGAAGCTTCTCCCCGATCTCCACACTCTTTTTGAAGTGAAGCCTCTCCCCGATCTCCACGCTCCTTTTGAAGTGAAGCTTCACCCCGCTCTCCACGCTCTTTTTGAAGTGAAGCCTCTCCCCGATCTCCACGCTCCTTTTGAAGTGAAGCTTCTCCCCGATCTCCACACTCTTTTGAAGTGAAGCCTCTCCCCGCTCTCCACGCTCCTTTTGACGTGAAGCCTCTCCCTGCTCTCCACGCTCCTTTTGAATTGAAGCTTCTCCCCGATCTCCACACTCTTTTTGAGATGAAGCCTCTCCCCGCTCTCCACACTCTTTTTGGGGGGTTGGGGTGTTATTTTGGGTGGGTTTGGCTGTTATTTTGGTGGGGTTGTGTGTTTTTGGGGGGTTTGGAGGGGTTATTTTGAGGGTGGGGCTGGGGTGTTTTTTGAGGGGTTTGCGGTGTTATTTCTGGGGGTGTTGGGGTGTTATTTTGGGGGTCGGGTGTTATTTGAGTGGGTTGGGGTGTTATTTGAGGGGGTTGGGGTATTATTTTGGGGGGGTTGGGGTGTAATTTTGAGTGGGTTTATGTGTTATTTTGGGGGGGCTTTGGGTGTTATTTTGGAGGGGTGTTATTATGGGGGGTTTGGGGTGTTATTTTGGGGGGGTTGGGGTGTTATTTTCAGGGGGTTGGGGTTTTACTTTGGTGGGGTTCGTTGTTTTTTGGGGGGTTTATAGGGGTTATTTTGAGTGTGGGGTTGGGGTGTAATTTTGGGGAGGATTGGGGTGTGTTTTGGGGGTTTTGGCGTGTTATTTTAGGGATGTTTTGGGGTGTTGTTTTGGGCGGTGTTGGGGTGTAATTTTGGGTGGGTTTGGGTGTTTTGGGTGGGGGGGCTTTGGGTGTTATTTTGGGGGGAGTGTTATTATGGGGGGTTTGGGGGGTTATTTTGAGGCAGTTGGGGTGTTACTTTGGGGGGGGTTGGGATGTTATTTTGAGGGAGTTGGGGTGTTATTTTGAGGGGGTTGTGGTGTTAATTTGTGGGAGTCAGGGTCTTATTGTTCGGAGGTTAGGGTGTTATTTGGTGGGGGGGGGTTGAGGTGTTACTTTGAGGGGGCTTGGGTGTTATTTTGCCGGGGTGGTGTTATCATGGGGGGTTTGGGGTGTTATTTTGGGGGGTTGGGATATTATATGGGGGTGTTGAAATGTTATTCTGAGGGTGGAGTTGGGGTGTTATTTTGGAGGGGTTGGGGTGTTATTTTGGAGGGGTCGGGGTGTTATTTTGGGGGGGTTGGGGTGTTATTTTTGGGGGTTTGGGTGTTATTTTGGGGGGTTGGGGTATTATTTTGGGGGGGTAGGGGTGTTATTTTGGGGTGGTTAGAGTGTTATTTTGGGGGATGTTAGGGTGTTATTTTGAGGGGGGGTTGGGGTGTTATTTTGAGGGGGGTGGGTTGTGGTTTTGGGGTGTGGTTGGGGTGTTTTTTCGGGGGTTTGGGGTATTAATTTTGGGGTGGGGTTTATGCGGAATTTTAGGGGGTGTTGGGGTGTTATTATGAGGTGGGTATGTTGTTATTTTTAGGGGGTTGGGCTGTTATTCTGGGAGTAGGGGTATTATTTTGGTGGGTTGGAGTTGAGGTGTTATTCTGGGGGGTTGGGATGTTATTTGGGGGGGTTGTGTGTGTTAATTTGGGGGTATTGCGGTATTAGTTTGGGGGGTTGGGTGTTTTCTGAGGGGGTGTAATTTTTGTGGGGTTGGGGTGTTATTTTGGGAGTGGGAGTGGGTGTTTTTGGGGGGGCTGGGGTATTATTTTTAGGGTGGGGTTTGGGTGTTTTGGGAGGTTTGTGGTTTTATTTCTGGGGTGTGGTTGGGGTATTATTTGGTGGGGGTGGGGTGTTATTTTGGGGGTTTGGTGGGTTATTTTTGGGGTGGGGTTAATGTGGTATTTTAGGTGGTGTTGTGGTGTTAATTTGGGGGGGGGTTGGGGCGTTAATTTGGGGTTGCGTTGGGGGGTGTTATTTTGGGGTTGCGTTGGGGGGGTTTATTTTGGGGGGGGTTGGGGGTTCCTATTTTGGGGGGGTTGGGGTGTTATTTTGGAGGGCTGGAGGGTCTTATTTTGGGGGGGTTGGGGTGTTATTTTGGGGGGTTTGGGGTGTTATTTTGGGGGGGTTGGGGGGCTTTTTGCGGGGGTTGGTGGGTCTGATTTTGGGGGGGTTGTTATTTTGGGGTTTTGGGCTGTTATTTTGGGGGGTTTGGGGTGTTATTTTGGGGGTTTTGGGGTGGTTGTTTTGGGGGATTGGAGTATTATTTTCAGGGGGGTTGGGGTGTTATTTGGGGGGGATGGGGTGTTATTTTGGGGATGGTTGGGGTGTTATTTTGGGGGGGGTTATTTTGGAGAGCTTGGGGGTGTTATTTTAAGGGGGGTGTTATTTTGGGGGGGTTGGGGTGTTATTATTGGGGGGATTGGGGTTGTTATTTTGGGGGGGGTGTTATTTTGGGGTGATTGGAGTGTTATTTTGGGGGGGTTGGGGTGTTATTTTAGGGGGGGTGGGTTGTGGTTTTGGGGTGTGGTTGGGGTTTTTTATTCGGGGGTTTTGGGGTGTTATTTTTGGGGTGGGGTTGATGTGGTATTTGCGGGGGGGGTTGGGGTGTTATTATGAGGTGGATATGTTGTTATTTTTTTGGGGGGTTGGGTTGTTATTCTGGGGGTAGGGGTATTATTTTGGGGGGTTGGAGTTGAGGTGTTATTCTGGGGGGTTGGGATGTTATTTGGGGGGGATTGGTGTGTTATTTTGGGAGGATTGGGGTCATATTTGGGGGGGTTGGGGGGGTTATTTTGGGGGGGTTGAGGTGTTATTTTTGGGGGATTGGGGGGTCTTTTTGGGGGGGGTTGGGGTGTTATTTTGGGGGGGTTGGGGTGTTATTTTGGGGGGTTTGGGTGTTATTTTGGGGGGGTTGAGGTGTTATTTTGGGGGGGTTGGGTTGTTATTTAGGCGGGTTTGGGGTGTTATTTTGGGGCGGTTGGGGTGGTATTTTGGGGGGGTGGGTTGTTATTTTGGGGGGTTCGGGGTGTTATTTTGGGAGGGTTTTGGTGCTGTTTTGGGGGATTGGAGTATTATTTTCGGGGGTTGGTGTGATATTTAGGGGGGGTGCGTTGTTTTGGGGATATTGTGGCTGTTATTTTGGGGGGGGATTTTGGGGGATTTGGGGGTGTTACTTTGGGGGGCTGTTATTTGGGGGGGTTATTTTTTGGGGGTTTGGGTTGTTATTTTGGGGTTGTTTGGGGGTGTTATTTTGGGGGCTTGTTATTTTGTGGGGTTGGTGTTATTTTGGGGGGGTTGGGGTGTTATTTTGGGGGTGTTTGGGGTGTTATTTTGGTGAGGTGTTATTTTGGGGGGGTATTATTTTTGGGGGGGTTGTGATGTTATTTGGGGGGTTGTTATTTTGGGAGGGTTGGGATATTATTTGGGGGGGGGTTGGGTGTGTTATTCTGGGCCGGTTGGGTGTGCTATTTTGGGGGGTGGGTTGGGGTGTCATCTTGGGGGGGGAAAGAGATGTTATTTTGGGGTGGTTGGGGTGTCTTTTTGTGGGGTTTGGTGTGTTATTTGGGGGGGATTGTGGTGTTATTTGGAGGGGTGTTATTTTGGGGGTCTTGGGGTGTTAGTTTGGGGGTGTTATTTGGGGGGGGTTATTTTGGGGTGGGTTGTTATTTTGGTGGGGTTGGTGTTATTTTGGGGGGGTTGGGGTGTTATTCAGGGGGGTTGTTATTTTGGGGGGGTTGGGGTATTATTTTGGAATGTTTGGGGTGTTATTTTGGGTAGGTGTTATTTTGGGGGGGTTGTGGTGTTATTTGTGGGGGTTGTTATTTTGGGGGGGGTTGGGTATTATTTTGGTGGGTGTTGGGAGTGTTATTCTGGGCCGGTCGGGTGTGTTATTTTGTGGGGGGGGGGGGGGGTGGCATCTTGGCGGGGTTGTGGTGTTATTTTGGGGGTTTGGGTGTCTTTTTAGGGGGTTTGGTGTGTTATTTTGGGGGGGGTTGGGTTGTTATTATTGGGGGGATTGGGGTTGTTATTTTGGGGGGGTTGTTATTTTGGGGTGATTGGAGTGTTATTTTGGGGGGGGTTGGGGTGTTATTTTGGGGGTGGGTGGGTTGTGGTTTTGGGGTGTGGTTGGGGTTTTTATTCGGGGGGTTTGGGGTGTTATTTTTGGGGTGGGGTTGATGTGGTATTTTCGGGGGGTTGGGGTGTTATTTGAGGTGGATATGTTGTTATTTTTGGGGGGTTGGGTTGTTATTCTGGGGGTAGGGGTATTATTTTGGGGGGTGGAGTTGAGGTGTTATTCTGGGGGGTTGGGATGTTATTTGGGGGGATTGGTGTGTTATTTTGGGAGGATTGGGGGTCTTATTTGTGGGGGTTGGGGGGTTATTTTGGGGGGTTGAGGTGTTATTTGGGGGGATTGGGGGGTCTTATTTTGGGGGGGTTGGTGTGTTATTTTGGGGGGTTTGGGGTGTTATTTTGGGGGATTGGGGGGTCTTATTTTGGGGGGGTTGGGGGTCTTATTTTTGGGGGGTTGGGGGTCTTATTTTGGGGGGGTTGGGGTGTTATTTTGGGGGGTTTGGGTGTTATTTGGGGGGTTCTGGTGTTATTTTGGGGGGGTTGGGTTGTTATTTAGGCGGGTTTGGGGTGTTATTTTGGGGGGGGTGGGGTGTTATTTTGGGAGGGTTTTGGTGCTGTTTTGGGGGATTGGAGTATTATTTCGGGGGGTTGGGGTGATATTTAGGGGGGGGGTTGTTTTGGGGGATTGTGGCTGTTATTTTGGGAGGGGTGATTTGGGGGATTTGGGGGTGTTACTTTGGGGGGCTGTTATTTTGGGGGGGGTTATTTTGGGGGGTTTGGGTTGTTATTTTGGGGGGGGTTGGGGTGTTATTTTGGGGGATGGTTGGGGTGTTATTTTGGGGGGGGTTATTTTGGGGAGCTTGGGGGTGTTATTTTAGGGGGGTGTTATTTTGGGGGGGTTGGGGTGTTATTATTGGGGGGATTGGGGTTGTTATTTTGGGGGGGTGTTATTTTGGGGTGATTGGAGTGTTATTTTGGGGGGGGTTGGGGTGTTATTTTGGGGGGGTGTGTTGTGGTTTTGGGGTGTGGTTGGGGTTTTTTATTCGGGGGTTTGGGGTGTTATTTTTGGGGTGGGGTTGATGTGGTATTTTCGGGGGGGTTGGGGTGTTATTATGAGGTGGATATGTTGTTATTTTTTGGGGGTTGGGTTGTTATTCTGGGGGTAGGGGTATTATTTTGGGGGGTTGGAGTTGAGGTGTTATTCTGGGGGGTTGGGATGTTATTTGGGGGGATTGGTGTGTTATTTTGGGTGGATTGGGGTCTTATTTGGGGGGGGTTGGGGGGGATATTTTGGGGGGGTTGAGGTGTTATTTTGGGGGTGTTGGGGTGTTATTTAGGGGGTTGTTATTTTGGGGGGTTGGGGTATTATTTTGGGGTGTTTGGGGGGTCTTATTTTGGGGGGTTGGGCTGTTATTTTTGGGGGGTTGGTGGTCTTATTTTGGGGAGGTTGGGGTGTTATTTTGGGGGGGTTGGGGTGTTATTTTGGGGGTTTGGAGTGTTTTTTTGGGGGGGTTGAGGTGTTATTTAGGCGGGTTTGGGGTGTTATTTTGGGGGGGTGGGTTGTTATTTTGGGGGGTTGGGGTGTTATTTTGGGGGGGGTGAGTTGTGGATTTGGGGTATGATTGTGGGTTTTTATTTGGGGGTTTGGGTGTTATTTTTGGGGTGGGGTTGATGTGGTATTTTAGGGGGTGTTGGGGTGTAATTTTGATGTGGATATGTTGTTATTTTCTGGGGGTTGGGTTGTTATTCTGGGGGTAGGGATATTATTTTGGGGTGTTGGAGTTGGGGTGTTATTCTGGGGGGTTGGGGTGTTATTGGGGGGGTTGTGTTTGTTAATTTGGGGGTATTGCGGTATTAGTTTGGGGGGTTGGGTGTTTTCTGAGGGGGTGTAATTTTTGTGGGGTTGGGGTGTTATTTTGGGAGTGGGAGTGGGTGTTTTTGGGGGGGTTGTGGGTGTTATTTTTAGGGTGGGGTTCGGTGTTTTTGGGAAGCTTGTGGTGTTATTTCTGGGGTGTGGTTGGGGTATTATTTGGTGGGGATGGGGTGTTATTTTGAGGGTGAGGTTGGGGTGTTTTTGGGGGTTTGGGGGGTTATTTTTGGGGTGGGTTGGGGTGATTTGGGGGTTTGGGGTGTTATTTTTGGGGTGGGGTTAATGTGGTATTTTAGGGGGTGTTGGGTGTTAATTTGGGGGGGTTGGGGCGTTATTTTGGGGTTGCGTTGGGGTTTTTTATTTTGGGGGGGTTGGGGCTGTTATTTTGGGGGATTGGGGTGTTATTTTGGGAGGATTGGGGTCTTATTTTGGGGGGGTTGGGGTGTTATTTTGGGGGGGGGTTGGGGGAGGTCTTATTTTGGGGGGGTTGGGGTGTTATTTTGGGGGGTTTGGGTGTTATTTTGGGGGATTGGGGGTCTTCATTTGGGGGGGGTTGGTGTGTTATTTTGGGGGAGCTGGGGGTCTTATCTTGGGGGGGGGGGGTTGAGGTGTTATTTTGGGGGGTTTGGGGTGTTATTTTGGGGGATTGGGGGGGTCTTCTTTTGGGGGGTTGGGGTGTTATTTTGGGGGGGTTGGGGTGTTATTTTGGCGGGTTTGGGGTGTTATTTGAGGGGTTGGGGGGGTCTTCTCTTGGGGTGTTGGGGTGTTATTTTGGGGGTGTTGGGGTGTTATTTTGGGGGGTTTGGGGTGCTATTTGGGGAGGTTGGGGTGTTATTTTGGGGGGGTTGTGTTGTTATTTTGGGGGGTTTGCGGTGTTATTTTGGGAGGGTTGGGGTGTTAGTTTGGGGGGGGTTGGGTTGTTATTTTGGGGGTGTTTGGGGTGTTAGTTTGGGAGGGTTTGGGGTGCTGTTTTGGGGGATTGGCGTATTATTTTCAGGGCGGTTGGGGTGTTTATTTAGGGGGGGTGGGTTGTTGTTCTGGGGGGGATTGTGGCTGTTATTTGGGGGGTAGGTTGTTATTTTGGGGGGGTTGTGGCTGTTATTTTGGGGGGATGTTATTTGGGGGGTTTGAGGGTGTTACTTTGTGTGCGTGTTATGTTGGGGGGCGGTTGGGTGTTATTTTGGGGGGGGGCTTGGCCGTGTTATTTTGGGGGGGGGGGTTATTTTCGGGGGGTTTGTGTTGTTATTTTGGGGGGGGGGTTATTTTCGGGGGGTTGGGGTTCTTATTTTGGGAGGGTGTTATTTTGAGAGGCTTGGGGTGTTATTTTGGGGGTGTTTGGGGGTGTTATTTGGGGGGTTATATTGGGGGGCTTGTTATTTTGGTGGGGTTGGGTTATTTTGGAGGGGTTGGGGTGTTATTGTGGGGGTGTTTGGGGGAGTTATTTTGGTGGGGTGTTATTTGGGGTGGTGTTATTTTGGGGGAGTTGTGGTGTTATTTGGGGGGTTGTTATTTTGGGAGGGTTGGGGTACTATTTGTGGGGGGTTGGGAGTGTTATTCTGGGCCGGTTGGTTGTGTTATTTTGGGGGGTGGGTTGGGGTGTCATCTTGGGGGGGGGGGTTGAGATGTTATTTTGGGGTGGTTGGGGTGTCTTTTTGTGAGGGTTGGTGTGTTAATTGGGGGGGATTGTGGTGTTATTTTGGGGGGGGGGTTATTTTGGGGGGGTTGGGGTTGTTATTTTGGGGGGTGTTATTTTGGGGGCTTGGGTTGTAATTTTGGGAGTGTTTGGGGGTGTTATTTGGGGAGGGTTATTTTGGAGGGAGGGGGGTGTTATTTTGGTGGGGTTGGTGTTATTTTGGGGGGGGTTGGGGTGTTATTTTGGGGGTGTTTGGGTGTGCTATTTTGGGGGGGTTATTTTAGGGGGGGTGTTATTTTGGCGGGTTGTGGTGTTATTTTGGGGGCTTGGGTGTCTTTTTGGGGGGGTTTGGTGTGTTATTTGGGGGGGTTTGGGTGTGTTATTTGCGGGGGAGTTGTGGTGTTATTTGGGGGGGTTATTATTTTGGGAGGGTTGGGGTATTATTTGTGGGGGGGGGGTTGGGAGTGTTATTCTGGGCCGGTTGGGTGTGTTATTTTGGGGGTGGGGTTGGGGTGTCATCTTGGGGGGTTGAAATGTTATTTTGGGGTGGTTGGGGTGTCTTTTTGTGGGGTTTGAGTGTGTTATTTGGGGGGGAATTGTGGTGTTATTTTGGGGGGGGTTGGGGTTGTTATTTTGGGGGGGTTATTTTGGGGGGCTTGGGTTGTAATTTTGGGAGTGTTTGGGGGTGTTATTTGGGAGGTTATTTTGGAGGGAGGGGGGTTGTTATTTTGGTGGGGTTGGTTATTTTGGGGGGGTTGGGGTGTTATTTTGGGGGTGTTTGGGTGTGCTATTTTGGGGGGGTGTTATTTTGGCGGGGTTGTGGTGTTATTTTGGGGGCTTGGGTGTCTTTTTGGGGGGTTTGGTGTGTTATTTGGGGGGGGTTTTTGGTGTGTTATTTGGGGGGGGAGTTGTGGTGTTATTTGGGGGGGTTGTTATTTTGGGAGGGTTGGGGTATTATTTGTGGGGGGGGGGTTGGGAGTGTTATTCTGGGCCCGGTTGGGTGTGTTATTTTGGGGGGTGGGGTTGGGGTGTCATCTTGGGGGGGGTTGAAATGTTATTTTGGGGTGGTTGGGGTGTCTTTTGTGAGGGTTGGTGTGTTAATTGGGGGGGATTGTGGTGTTATTTTGGGGGGTGTTATTTTGGGGGGGTTGGGGTTGTTATTTTTGGGGGGGTGTTATTTTGGGGGGCTTGGGTTGTAATTTTGGGAGTGTTTGGGGGTGTTATTTGGGGAGGGTTATTTTGGAGGGAGGGGGTTGTTATTTTGGTGGGGTTGGTGTTATTTTGGGGGGGTTGGGGTGTTATTTTGGGGGTGTTTGGGTGTGCTATTTTGGGGGGGTTATTTTGGGGGGGTGTTATTTTGGCGGGGTTGTGGTGTTATTTTGGGGGCTTGGGTGTCTTTTTGGGGGGGTTTGGTGTGTTATTTGGGGGGGTTTGGTGTGTTATTTGTGGGGGAGTTGTGGTGTTATTTGGGGGGGGTTGTTATTTTGGGAGGGTTGGGGTATTATTTGTGGGGGGGGAGTTGGGTGTGTTATTCTGGGCCGGTTGGGTGTGTTATTTTGGGGGGTGTGGTTGGGGTGTCATCTTGGGGGGGTTGAGATGTTATTTTGGGGTGGTTGGGGTGTCTTTTAGTGGGGTTTGGTGTGTTATTTGGGGGGGATTGTGGTGTTATTTTGGGGGGGGTGTTATTTTGGGGGGCTTGGGTTGTAATTTTGGGAGTGTTTGGGGGTGTTATTTGGGGAGGGTTATTTTGGAGGGGGGGGTTGTTATTTTGGTGGGGTTGGTGTTATTTTGGGGGATTGGGGTGTTATTTTGGGGGTGTTTGGGTGTGCTATTTTGGGGGTGGTTATTGTGGGGGGGGTGTTATTTTGGCGGGGTTGTGGTGTTATTTTGTGGGACTTGGGTGTCTTTTTGGGGGGGTTTGGTGTGTTATTTGGGGGGGTTGGGGTGTTATTTGGGGGGTTGTTATTTTGGGAGGGTTGGGGTATTATTTGTGGGGGGGTTGGGAGTGTTATTCTGGGCCGGTTGGGTGTGTTATTTTGGGGGTGGGGTTGGGGTGTCATCTTGGGGGGGTTGAGATGTTATTTTGGGGTGTTTGGGAGTGTTATTTTGGGGGGTTATTTTGGGGGGTTGTTATTTTGGGGCGAGGGTTGTGGTGTTATTCTGGGGGCTTGGGTATCTTTTTGGGGGGGGTTTGGTGTGTTATTTGGGGGGGCTTTGGTGTTATTTTGGGGGGTGTTATTTTGGGGAGGTTGGGGTGTTATTATTGGGGGGATTGGGGTTGTAATTTTGGGGGGGTTGTTTTTTGGGGTGATTGGAGTGTTATTTTGGGGAGTGGGGGTGTTATTTTGCGGGGGTGTGGGTTGTGGTTTTGGGGTATGATTGTGGTTTTTTATTCGGGGTTTTGGGGTGTTATTTTTGGGGTGGGGTTGATGTGGTATTTTAGGGAGTGTTGGGGTGTTATTATGAGGTGGATATGTTGTTATTTTTTGGAGGGTTGGGTTGTTATTCTGGGGGTAGGGGTATTTTAGGGGGTGTTGGGGTGTGAATTTGGGGGGAGTTGGGGCGTTATTTTGGGGTTGCATTGGGGGGTGTTATTTTGGGGTTGCATTGGGGGGGTTTATTTGGGGGGGTTGGGGGTTCCTATTTTGGGGGGGTTGGGTGTTATTTTGGAGGCTTTTGGGTCTTATTTGGGGGGTTGGGGTGTTATTTTTTGGGGGGTTGGGGTGTTATTTTGGGGGGTTTGGGGTGTTATTTTGGGGGGGTTGGGGGGTTATTTTGCGGGGTTGGGGGGGGTCTGATTTTGGGGGGGGTTGGGTTGTTATTTTGGGGGGTTTTGGGCTGTTAATTTTGGGGGGTTTGGGGTGTA